>NW_024097200.1:0-327500 GCF_016545835.1 Crotalus tigris
AGATGAACTGCATGGGTTTTGGTTGAAACATCTAACTGTTATACACCCACTCATTGCCAAGGAGTTCAACAATATACTACAAGGAGGAGAAATTGAAAAGTGGCTAACAACTGGGAAAACCTACCTAATAATGAAAAATCCAGCAAAAGGGGCAACACCAAGTAACTACAGGCCAATTACCTGCTTACCAACAACTTTCAAATTACTAACTGGTGTTGTAGCTGATGCAGTACAACAGCATCTAGTTGAAAACAATCTCTTTCCACCTGAGCAGAAAGGAAACCGCCCCAATAGCAGAGGAACAAAAGATCAACTCCTAATAGACAAAATGATCTTGTAAAACTGCAAGAGAAGGAAGACCAACCTGAATGTGGCATGGATTTACTACAAAAAGGCATTTGACTCTCTGCCACATGATTGGATAATAAAGTGCCTAGAAATAACAGGAGTCAGTAGAAACATCAGAAAATTTGTGCAAAGATCGATGGCACAATGGAAGACACAGTTGTAGATCAATGGTGAGAGGCTGGAGAGGTTAATATCAAGCGAGGAATATTTCAAGGAGATTCATTATCACCATTACTATTTGTTATTGCACTGTTTCCTCTGTCAACAATACTGAATACCTCAGGACATGGTTATCAAACATCAAAAACATCTGCTAGACTATCCCACCTCCTTTACATGGATGATCTGAAGCTGTATGGAAAAACATCATCTGAAATAGAATCGCTGCTCAACACTGTCCGTATATATAGCCAAGATATTGTAATGGAGTTTGGCTTGGACACATGTGCCACACTTACTATCAAACAAGGAAAAATAGTGAAAACTGAAGGAATCAAGATGCCCCACGAAAATAACATTAAGAGTCTGGATGAGGAATAGTACTACAAATACTTGGGTATCCTTCAAGCTGACAACATCAAGCACACTGAAGTCAAGAAAAAGATTAGAGGTGAATACATCAAGAGAGTGAAGAAGATCTTAAAATCCAAACTCAATGGATGAAAATAGCCACATAAGGCCAATCAACAAACCTGTGCAATCCGCATCATAATACACCGCTGGAATATGGACTGGACTCATGCAGACTAAAAGCTGGGATAGTCAACCAAAAATAATGACAATGAATCACGCCCTTCATCCACGCAGTGACATTGATAGACTTTATCTACCAAGGCAAATTGGTGGGCGTGGAATGCTACAAGTACATCAGATGGTTGAAGAAGAAAAAATGGCTTTGGAAGAATATCTGAAGAACAATGATGAAGATGCACTGAAATTAGTATATCAGGAAGGCTTACTGACTACTGGAGAGACCAAACTGGCCTACAAAAAAGACCAAATGAAGAACAGAATAGAGGCATGGGAAGACAAAGCACTACATGCCAATACATTAAAAAAATAGCTGGGAAAGCAGATAATAATAAAACCTGGCAATGGCTAAGAGCAGGAAAATTGAAGAAAGAGACCGAGGGACTAATTCTGGCTGCACAAGACCAAGCCTTAAGGACAAATGTCATACATAAGTCCAAATTGAGAAGGACAGCAACAGACAGTATGTGCCACTATTCAAACGAAGTTGAAGAAACAGTGACACTTGGTAAGCTGTTGCAAGAAGATTGCACAGTACGGATTACAAGACAGCGACATGACAAAGTATCAACAATTGTCATTGGAAGATCGCAAAAAATCATTTGCCTTGTACAAAACTGGTGGGATCAAATAAATAGAGAAAGGTCTAGAAATGATAAATTAACTGCTCCTGGGTAACGTCATAAAATTCAAACAGACAAGCACCTCAACATCACGCACCCCAGACTTAACAATTGTCGATAAGAAAGACAAAAAAGTCTGGATAGTGGACGTGGCAGTGCCTGGTGATAGCAGAATAGAAGAGAAAGAACTGGAGAAGATACCAAAATACAAAGACCTACAAATAGAAATAGAAAGACTGTGGCAAAAGCAAGCAAGGGTAGTACCAATAGTCATAGGCTCCTTAGGTGCAATCCCAAAACAACTGGAGCACCACTTGAACACCATTGGCATTGACAAATTCGCTATTATCAATTGCAAAAGGCAGCATTATTAGGAACTGCTTCCATCCTGCGACGATATCTGTAATACCATCAAACATCCACATCTGCCTATCCCAGGTCCTGGGTAAGGACTCGATAGGTAGACAAAATGCCAAATCCAGTCTGAACATCTGGTTGACTGTGCGATGATTGAGAATAACAACAACAACAACAACAACAATTGTCAATAAGAAAGACAAAAAAGTCTGGATAGTGGACGTGGCAGTGCCTGGAGACAGCAGAATAGATGAGAAAGAACTGGAGAACATAACAAAATACAAAGAAGATAACAAAATAGAAAGACTATGGCAAAAGCAAGGAAGGGTAGCAAGCCGAGGTGGCGCAGCAGTTAGAGTGCAGTACTGCAGGCCACTTTAGCTGACTGTGTTCAGCAGGTCAGCAGTTCAAATCTCACCGGCTCAAGGTTGACTCAGCCTTCCATCCTTCCGAGGTAGGTAAAATGAGGACCCAGATTGTTGGGGGCAATGTAAATATATATATACATTGCTTACTGCTGTACACCGCTTAGAGAGTGCTTGCACTTAAAGCGGTATATAAGTCTCATAAAATAAATAAATAAATAAATACCAGTAGTAATAGGCTCCTTGGGTGCAATCCCAAAACAACTGGAGCACCACTTGAACACCATTGGCATTGACAAATTCGCTATTATTCAATTGCAAAAGGCAGCCTTACTAGGAACTGCTTCCATCCTGTGACAATATCTGTAATACCATCAAACATCCATATCTGTCTATCCCAGGTCCTGGGTAAGGACTCGAGAGGTAGACAAAATACCAAATCCAGTCTGAACATCTGGCTGACTGTGCGATGATCGGTAATAATAATAATAATAAAGTTGGAAGGGACCTTGTAGGTCATCAAGTCCAACCCCCTGCTAAGGCAGGTAACCCTATACCATTTCGGACAAATGGCTTCTTAAAAACTTCCAGTGTTGGAGCATTCATGGCTTCTGAAGGCAGGTGGTTCCACTGGTGAATTGTTCTAACTGTCAGGAAGTTGCTCCTTAGTTCTAGGTTGCTTCTCTCCTTGATTAGTTTCCCTCCGTTGCTTCTTGTTCTACCTTCAGGCGTTTTGGAGAATAGCTTGACTCCCTCTTCTTTGTGGCAGCCCCTGAGATATTGGAACAGTGCTCTCATGACCCCCCCCCCCTCATCACCCTTTTTCATCTTTATGACCATTGCAGCATCCCCATGGTCAAATGATCAAAAACCAGATCTTTGGCAAGTGATTCATATTTATGATGGTTTTGGTGTCCCGGGGGGTCACGTAGTCCCCTTTTGCGACTTTCTGACCAACAAGGGTGTGTGTGTGTGTGTGTGTGTGTGTGTGTGTGTGTGTGTGTGTGTATTAACTTATTTTCCAAAGCTCCAGAGGGCAGGACAAGAAGTAATGAATGGAAACTAATCAAGGAGAGAAGCAACCTGGAATTAAGGAGAAACTTACTGACAGTTAGAACAATTAATCCATGGAACAACCTGCCTCCAGAAGTTGTGAATGCTCCAACACATAAGAAGAGACTGGACAACCATTTGTCTGAAATGGTTTAGGTTCTCCTACTTGAGCAGGGGGCTGGACTAGGAAGACCTCCAAGGTCCCTTCCAAATTCTATTCTATTCTATTCTATTCTATTCTATTCTATTCTATTCTATTCTATTCTATTCTATTCCATTCCATTCCATTCCATTCCATATTTTCTATTCTATTCTATTCTCCTTCCATTATATATTCAAGATGGACAGTATTTAATATTTATTTGTTATATATATGTAGGGGTGTGGGTCTATACATAGGTTATATATAGTATGTTTTAGGTGTGTGTTATGTATGTGTTTCACTTTGAGAGCGGGCAACTAAATTTCATTTTTGATGTGTGCCGTTGTGCCCAAAGTAAAAAAAAAATGACAATAAAGGTTATCTTATCTTATCTTATCTTATCTTATCTTTTCTATTCTATTCCATTCTATTCTTTTCTATCCCATCCCACTCCATCCCATCCCATCCCATCCCATCCCATCCCATCCCATCCCATCCCATCCCATCCCATCCCATTCTATTCTATTCTATTCTATTCTATTCTATTCTATTCTATTCTATTCTATTCTATTCTACTGTACTCTACTCTACTCTACTCTACTCTACTCTACTCTACTCTACTTTACTCTACTCTACTCCACTCCATTCCATTCCATATTTTCTATTCTATTCTATTCTATTCTATTCTATTCTATTCTATTCTATTCTATTCTATTCTATTCTATTCTACAGTTAACAATTAATCAGTGGAAGAAAAGTTGCCTTCAGATGTTGTGTGGTGCTTCATCACTGGAAGTTTTAAAGATGAGACTGAACAGTCACTTGTCTGAAATGGTACAGGGTCTCTTGCTTGAGCAGGGGGTTGGAGTAGAAGACCTCTGAAGTCCCTTCCAGCTTTGTTCTGATTGATTGATATCTTTTGGGTAGGTTTATTCAACAGTGTTCACTTCTTCATTTCCTTTAAGCAGAAATTATAGTTATCTGGTTCTCCATTAAATGATGGAGAGCCTGAGAGCCCTCAAGAATGTCAGTGTCCCTGTCTACTTAAGGTCAAGGGAAGGTTGCTTTGAAGGGACAATATTAAAAACCTGTTTCTTTAATGACACATCTAGGCTAGACTTTGTAATGTGCCCCGTCATTCTGCCCGCTCCTTCCTATTCATGTCAAATGAGAACCCACCAGTAATATTTAATAATTCATTTCCTTTCAGAGGAAAGATTAAGAAAATGCCAAATGAATTAAGAATGGTGTTCCTCTTAATATCAGACAAAGACACCTTAAAGGACTCGGTGTGAATTCGCTGCTTGTAATGAATCAGCCGTTCATTGGAATGGATCAAGGCAGAACACATTACACACAATGTTCCAGTTCTAATTGGGGGAACGTATTAAAAAGCAACATTGATGGACATCTAGAAAAAAAAATGGATCGCTGTGCTAGATTTTGTCGATGGTAGACCTTGACTTACGGCTACAATCCAGCCCAACCATTCTGTGGCTCAGGAAAGTAATGAAGTCAGTTTTGTCCCATTTTATGACCTTCCTTGTCACGATTGTTAAGTGAGTCACTGCAGTTACGTTAGTAACATTGTTGTTAAGGGAATCTGGCACCTCCATGGACTTTGCTTGTCGGAAGGTCACAAGAGGAGATTGCATGAGCCTGGGACACTGCAATGGTCATCCATATCTGTTCGTAATCCTGCATCCAGTTTTGGTCACCATGATGTAAAAAATGATGTTGAGACTCTAGAAAGAGCACAGAGAAGAGCAACAAAGATGATCAGGGGACTGGAGGCTATAACATATGAGGAACGGTTGCTGGAATTGGGTGTGTCTAGTTTAACGAAGAGAAGGATGAGGGGGGACATGATAGCAGTGTCCCAATATCTCAGGGGCTGTCCCAAAGAAGAATTGGGAGTCAAGCTATTCTCCAAAGCACCTAGGTTGCTTATCTTCTTGAGTAGTTTCCATCTGTTGCTTCTTGTCCTGCCTTCAGGTGCTATGGAGAATATGTTGCCCCCCCTCTTCTTCCGGACAGTCATTCAAGTTCTGAAAGACAGTTAAGTCACCCCTAGTCCTTCTCTTCGATAGGCTATACATACCTAGTTCCCTCAAGTATTCATTGTACGCTTTAGCCTCCAAATTCCTGGTCATCATTGCTTTTCTCTGCAGCCTTTCTAGGGAATAGAATAGAATAGAATAGAATAGAATAGAATAGAATAGAATAGAATAGAATAGAGTAGAGTAGAGTAGAGTAGAGTAGAGTAGAGTAGAGTAGAGTAGAGTAGAGTAGAGTAGAGTAGAATAGAATAGAATAGAATAGAATAATTAGATTAGAATAGAATAGAATTAGATAATAGAATAGAATTAGAGCAGAATAGAATAGAATTATATAACAGAATAGAATAGAATAGAATAGAATAGAAGAGAAGAGAAGAGAAGAGAAGAGAAGAAAATTAGATAATAGAATAGAATTAGATTAGAATAGAATAGAATAGAAGAGGAGAAGAGAAGAGAATTAGAGAATAGAATAGAATAGAATAAAATAGAATAGAATAGAATAGAATAATTAGATTAGAATAGAATAGAATTAGATAATAGAATAGAATTAGAGAAGAATAGAATAGAATAGAATTATATAATAGAATAGAATAGAATTAGATAATAGAATTAGAATAGAATAGAATAGAATTAGATAATAGAATAGAATAGAATAGAAGAGAAGAGAAGAGAAGAGAAGAGAAGAGAAGAAAATTAGATAATAGAATAGAATTAGATTAGATTAGAATAGAATAGAAGAGAAGAGAATAGAATTAGAGAATAGAATAGAATAGAATAAAATAGAATAGAATAGAATTAGATAATAGAATAGAATTAGATTAGAATAGAAAAGAATAGAATAGGATAGGATAGGATAGAATAGGATAGGATAGGATAGGATAGGATAGGATGGGATGGGATGGGATGGGATGGGATGGGATGGGATGGGATGGGATGGGACGGGACAGAACAGAACAGAATAGAATAGAATAGAATAGAAAAACAGGGTTGGAATGGACCTTGGAGGTCATCTAGTCCAACCCCCCCTGCTCAGGCAGGAAACCCTATACCATTTCAGACAAATGGCTGTCCAGTCTCTTTTTAAAAATTTCCAGTCTTGGAGCATTTCACAGTTTCTGGAGGCAGGTAGTTCCACTGATGATGGTGGTGATAACAATAATAACAATAATAATAATAAAGTTGGAAGGGACCTTGGAGGTCATCTAGTCCAACCCCCTGTTCAGGCAGGAAACCCTACACCATTTCAGACAATTGGCTATCCAGTCTCTTCTTGAAAACTTCCAATGTTGGAGCATTCACCGCTTCTGGAGGCAGGTTGTTCCACTGGTTAATTGTTCTCACTGTCAGGAAATATCTCCTTAGTCCTAGGTTGCTTCTCTCTTTGATTGGCTTCCACCTGTTACTTAATTTAAAGTCATGCAATTTAATGTCATACAACTATACATAAAGGCTGGATCTCCAAAGGAAACCCTTGAGAGGCAGATATACAGTCCCTGGAAAATCTGTAATGGGATAGGAAAGGCCTCATTGAACAACTAGGATACCATTTGATAAAAACGTGTTGAACAAGGGCAGCTAATTGGAGGTGACAGAAAAAATGTTTGCATGAATTGACCAAAAAGGAAAAAAAAAAAAAAAAAGCAAAACACCATTCTTGTATCTTCTTCCTGGTCTCCAACATCTCAGTGTTGAAAAAAAAATGTCTATTAAAACAGCTCAGGGCAACCCCAGGGTACTTGAAGAGACATAAAACGATTGACCTCCTTTCAAATGTTCTTCAGTCCTGTAGATATTAAGGCTGCTTTCAGGTCTCCAAGAATCAGCTGACCTGAAAGGCCATCTAACCTTACATAATTGCAGTCTCTGATCTAACTACTCAGTTAGTTGAGCTATCATTAGCTGTTGGGTGAATAGTCCTTCCTGGGCCAGCTGGTTAATTGAGACTTCCAATGAGACAGAAAAACCTCGGGAAGGCTGCTGAGCAATTGAAGGTCTCAAGACACCAAGATAGCCTGAAAATGAATTGCTGGCCTTGCTAGAATGGAATGGATGTTCCTGCTGAGAATCTAATGGAGAGAAGTAGATTTAAATTTAAAAAAAAAAAAAAAAACGTGGGGGGAGAGGGTTAAGGAGATGTGCTAAAGAAGAACTTTGTTGATGCAAAACACAGTCCTTGTTTTGGTGGCTTCCAAAGCTTCGAGTCTGCACCATAAGAAAGGCTGAGTGACAAAGAATGGAGGCCTTTGAACTATGGTGCTGGAGAAGATTCCTGCGAGTCCCCTGGACTGCAAGGCAATCAAACCGGTCAGTCCTAGAGGAGATCAACCCTGACTGCTCTTTAGAAGGCCAGATCCTGAAGTTGAAACTCAAGTACTTTGGCCACCTAATGAGAAGGAAGGACTCACTGGAGAAGAGCCTAATGCTGGGAAAGATGGAGGGCAATAGAAGAAGGGGATGACAGAGAAGGAGGTGGCTGGATGGAGTCACTGAAGCAGTAAATGGACTCCAGAAGATGGTAGCTTAAATGGACTCCAGAAGATGGTAGAGGAGAGGAAGGCCTGGAGGAACGTTGTCCATGGGGTCACAATAGGTCGGGCACGACTTCACAACTAACAACAACAAAAAATTTTGAGTCTAACTTGCAAATGCTTTCCAAGAGTTGGTTCCAAGCTCTACTTCCATCCTGGAAAAAGGCAAAAGTTATTAAGCTGAGTTAGAGTTGAAATGGAGTGACATTTTGTCTCGTCTGTTGTTTGAAGACCCTTGATCTTCAAAGATAGTCTATATTAAAAAAAAGGATGTATTCATTGTCTGAAGACAAACATAGCTATACAAAATATAGAACATAGAAAGATAGGGCTGGAAGGGATCTTGGAGGTCTTCTACTCCAACTTCATGCTCAAGGAGGAGAACCTATATCATTCCAGACAAATGGCATCCAATCTCTTCTTGAAAACCTCCAGTGATGGAGCACCTGCAACTTCCAGTGTTTTATCATTCTACTGATTAATTGTTCTCACTGTCAGGAAATTTCTCCTTATTTCTAGGTTGGATTTCTCTTTGATAAGCTTCCATCCATTACCTCTTGTCCTAACCTCAAGTGGTTTGGAAAATAAGTCCACCCCATCTTTTCTCTGAGAGCCGTTCAAGTACTGGAAGATTGCTATTATATAGAATCAAGATCACGCAAATTAACATTACCTCTTTATAAAACCCTAGTAAGACCACACCTGGAATACTGCAGTCAATTTTGGTCACTATATCACAAAAAATATGTTGAGAGTTTGGAAAAAAATAAGAGGATCAGGGGCCTGGAGACTAAAACATACGAAGAACAGCTATGGGATTTGGGTTTGGCTAGTCTAAAGAAAAGAAGAAATAGGGGAGACATGATAGCAGTGTTCCAGTATTTGAGGGGCTGCCACAAGGCAGAGGGGGTCATGTTATTCTCCAAAGCACCAGAGGGAAGGACAAGAAACAATGGTTGGAAATTGACCAAAGAGAGAAGCAACCTGGAATTAAGGAGAAACTTCCTGACAATGAGGACAATTAACCAGTGGAACAGCTTGCCTCCAGAAATTGTTGGTGCTCCATCACTGGAGGTTTTTAAGAAGAGATGGGACAATCACCTGTCTGAGATGGTAAAGGTTCTCCTGCTCGAGCAGGGGGCTAGACTAGAAGACCTCCAAGGTCCCTTCCAGTTCTATTCTATTCTATTCTATTCTATTCTATTCTATTCTATTCTATTCTATTCTATTCTATTCTATTCTATTCTATTCCAATCCAATCCAATCCAATCCAATCCAATCTAATCCAATCCATATATTCTATTCTATTCTATTCTATTCTATTCTATTCTATTCTATTCTATTCTATTCTATTCTATTCTATTCTATTCTATTCTTCTCTTTGGTCCTAAGACAAGATATCTCGATCATTTACATTCCACAACTACCTGTACTTTACAACTCATGAAGACTTTTCCTTGTAGGGAATCTAGTGATATATTTCTACTTCTTTCTCTGGACTGAGGAACAGCAACAACAACTAGCAACAGAGTCCACAGAGCATCCATTCACATTTCTACCACTTTCCTTCAAAATCAGCAAAACTGGATCAATAGACGGTGTCTGAAAGGATCCTATCTTTAATTCAGAGTCAGGATACTTTCTGTCTTACTTTAAGGAAGGAAATTAGGTCATAAACTCTTACAGGGCATGCCCAAAAAATGCAAAACAGCCAACAGGGATGTAATCTCAGTTTCAGATGGCAGACCTCAGGGACCTCTTCAGCAATGGGCTGGGTAATTCTCTCCATCGGGGATTTTTGATATTGCTGCCCATCACTCCATATTTTCTTGATTTTAGAACTGTATTTGAGGACTCTTGTTTCAATTAATTGTACTAAATTGGAAAAAAAAGGGAAGCTGGTTTCATCTCAGCTGGTCAGGATCAAGTAACACATTAATCAATTGCAGCTTAATGTGTTCAATAAACCCATCCATTTCCATCATGCTTTATATGTGATAGAGGATTAGCAGTTCTATGTCCAATATGGGATCTACAGAGATCAGTGAGCCTTCTGACTTTTTATTTTTCATGTGCAGAGATAATAATAATAATAATAATAATAATAATAATAATAATAATAATAATAATAATAAAAGAGAAAGAACTGGAGAAGATAACAAAATATAAAGACCTACAAATAGAAATAGAAAGACTGTGGCAAAAGCAAGCAAGGGTAGTACCCATAGTCATAGGCTCCTTGGGTGCGATCCCAAAACAACTGGAGCACCACTTGAACACCATTGGCATTGACAAATTCGCTATTAGTCAATTGCAAAAGGCAGCCTTATTAGGAACTGCTTCCATCCTGCGACGATATCTGTACTACCATCAAACATCCACATCTGCCTATCCCAGGTCCTGGGTAAGGACTCGATAGGTAGACAAAATGCCAAATCCAGTCTGAACATCTGGCTGACTGTGCGATGATCGATAGTAATAATAATAATAATAATAATAATAGTAAAGTTGGAAGGGACCTTGGAGGTCATCTAGTCCAACCCCCTGCTCAGGCAGGAAACCCTACACCATTTTGGACAAATGGCTGCCCAGTCTCTTCTTAAAAACTTCCAGTGTTGGAGCATTTACTGCTTCTGGAGGAAGGTTGTTCCACTGATTAATTGTTCTCGCTGTCAGGTAGTTTCTCCTTCGTTCTAGGTTGCTTCTCTCCTTGATTAGTTTCCACCCGTTGCTTCTTGTCCTGCCTTCAGGTGCTTTGGAAAATAGCTTGACTCCCTCTTCTTTGGGGCAGCCCCTGAGATATTGGAATACTGCTATCATGTCCCCCCTCGTCCTTCTCTTTGTTAAACTAGACATACTCAATTCTAGCAACTGTTCCTTATATGTTTTAGCTTTATATGTATTTGTTTATGTTTATTTAACTGATGTCTTTGAGAGGCTAGCAACAGATAAAAGCATCATGAAATACACAACAATAGAAACAATTTATGACTTCCGGTTTTTGCATCTGCAGTGCATGGCCGCGGGAGAGCGGACCTCTGCTCCCTATGGCTAGTTTCTTCCTACTTGGGAAACCCTAGATCAATGGTGGTGAACCTACGGCACGGGTGCCAGAGGTGGCACTCGGAGCCCTCTCTGTGGGCACACATGCCGTTGCCCCAGCCTTGCCTCCCCTGCAACCCCCTCCTCACCAGCAGGAGGAGGAGAGTCACCTCCAAGTGTGGCCCACACAGAGCAGCACAGCCAAGGATCGCCCAGGCAGCCCAGCATCGCCATGGCAGCCACACCGTCTCCCTGCGCCCTGCAGCATCAACTGTGCATGATGGGGAATGAGGGCAGAGTCTTGTCTATGCTGTCTGGCTGTCATGTCCTTGTTATTCAAATATTTTATTGGGGAAAAATACATTGGAAATTAGACAGTCGAGGAGGAGAAAGAGGAAGAGGAGAAAAGAGGAGGAGGAGGAAGGAGAAGAGAAGAAGGAGGATGAGGAAGATGAGAAGGAGAAGGAGAAGGAGGAGGAGGAGGAGGAGAAGGAATATAAGGATGATGAGGAGGAGGAAGAGGAGGAGGAGAGAAGGGAGGAAGGAAGGAAGGAAGGAAGGAAAGAAGGAAGGAAGGAAGGAAGGAAGGAAGGAAGGAAGGAAGGAAGGAAGGAAGGAAGGAAGGAAGGAAGGAAGGAAGGGAGGGAAATTTAGCTGATAGGCCACAGAGTATATTAAAATGTTAGAAGGAATGATGGAAATCAACTTCACCATTATACCTCCTTGAATGTGGATATTGTCTGAATATGGACTGCTGTGGTTTTTCCAATAACACATTGATAATCAGGAGACCACTCTAGATGATATTGTAAGCCTCACCACCCAAAGCTTACATGCATGACCTTTCTCTGCCTTATCTGAAAATACCATAGGTAGTATGTAAAACTTGTTTCTGTGCAATATTCATGTTCTCCCTCTTAACTGCAAATCACTTCCTTTTCTTCTGTTTTTAATCACCCACTTTCAACCCAAAGAATGAACACAAATAGTTTTCAAGCATGTTAAGAGAGAGAGAGAGAGAGAGAGAGAGAGAGAGAGAGAGAGAGAGAGAGAGAGAGAGAGAGAGAGAGAGAGACCGGTCCATCACTCCAGGATATAGTTTTATATTCCTGTCTTGTTTATTTTAGTTTATGAACGCCGCTGAAAAGAAGGCAAGGGGCTTCTGTCAGGTGGATTCTGTCAACTTTGTCAAATGCAAAGCTAACATGATTTGTTCCCTTCCACCAAGGGGAAAAGGTGAGGAGAGGGAGTTATTTATGTGGCTGGATAAAGCAACAACTGTGGAAGAGCTGTTTGAAAAGCACACTTGTGCTCTCAAACAGGCCGTATGGATTGAAAGTGTCTGTGCCTTACGGTTGTATTCGATTTAATCCTGTGGGTCCTGACCTTGATCCTGAAGTCAACTTTGCCCTGGGCACAAGAAAATATTGTTCCATTTGACCAGCTACTCGTTGAGTGAGGGACTCTTATAAAATCATTAACAACCCTTCCCCAAGTCCCACAGTTTGGGAATTTCTGTCCAGAAGCCCCAACCATGTCAGAAAGGTTAATGCTTAGAATGAACTGAGATTTGTGAGAGATTTCTCCCCCCAAAAACAACACAAAAGGGTTAGTTAGGTACGTTGGAAATTAAAGAGGAGAAAGTGGGGAAATGGAAGGACATTTTGTTTTTTTGCTCCTGTTTTGCTTCTGTCTTGTCTCAAAAGCGAAGAGGACCTCAGATGACCATCATCTAAGGGCCTGGAATGTAGGAGAACATCAAACTGAGCCAGAGGAAGGGGTCAAATGTGTCATAAGATCTAAAGCCAGCCCATCTTGAATATTTCTCTTATCTCCCACTCATTTCCCTTGATTGCTAAGAGATCAAATTCTTGTAGACAGCTTAAGCTTGTAATAAATCTTTATATTCATATGAATAGCGTGAATCTCCTGATTTCCCCAGCGCTTGACCTGGCTGTTAGGATGCACAAGGAGAATGTAAGAGAGAACTTAGCTTATGCAAGGAAATTCAAATATCATTGTTAGGGTAAGTTACATAGTGAAGAAACTGTTGGTAGAACCATTCTTCTTTGTCTCTGGTGAGATCCTAGAAGACTGAAGGAGAGCAGATGTCCACTTCATCTTCAAAATGAAGAAGGGGGCCCAAGAAACTGCAGGCAGTAGCAGACTGGAGCAAATTTAGAAGACCGCTACAATAAGAGTAAAGGGTTGTGGTTATACCTGTGCACCCCTGCTCATACACACAAACACACAATGACTTAATGGTTTCATGAAAGCCCTGAAATGGAAAAATAGGACAGAAGGATGAAAGAAGCAGGAGCTATAGGATTTATATTCAGCAGATACATGTGGATTGTTGTAAAACCAATCCATTTTATAACCCATCTTTCAGGTCAGATTTGCTCTCTAGAAGATTTATGATAAAGTCATCATCATCATCATCATCATCATCATCATCATCATCATCACCACCATCACCACCACCACCACCACCATCATCATCATCATCATCCAAAGAAATGCATATTGATCTATGAGAGAAAAAGTAAAGGAGGTTGAGTATGCTTGCATTTCTTTTCCCTTGGTGTCACTTTGTGTGTATGTCTCTCTGTGTGTGTCCTACACAATTATAGGAGTCAGAGGCATTGGTGCATTTCCACACAGTTGCTAGAGGAAGGGCCACAGAGGGGAAGCAAGTCGGAATGACACAGGAGTGTCTGAAGAGGGTAGGGAAAATGGCTGTAAAATAGAGGGCCATGCTCCAGTTGCATGGTCCAAGCTGACATCTTGTTTTTTTTTTTTAAAAAAAAAAAAGAAAGAAAAAAAAAGAAAAACAACTTTATTTGTATCTTTGACTGGAAGGAGAGAATTTATCTGGAAAAAAAAAGGAGAAGATGGGAGGGAAAGGAGAAGGAGAATCGGGGAAGGAAAAGGAGAACAAGATGGAGAAGGATAGGAAAGAGAAGAGAAGGAAATGAAAAAGAAGGAGGAGAAGGAAAAGAGGAGAGGAAGGGGAAGAAGAAGGAGGATGGGAAGGAAAGAGAAGAAAGTGAAGGAGGAGGAGGAGGAGAAAGAGGTGGAGAAGGAGGGGAAGGAAAGGAGAAAGAGAAGGAAAAGGATGGGATGGAGAAGAGAAGGAAATGGGGAAGAAGGAGGAGAAGGAAAAGGGGAGAGGAAGAGGAAGGAGGAGGAGGAGAAAGAGGTGGAGGTATGGAAAAGAAAGAGAAGAATGAGAATGAGAATGAGAGGGAGAGGGAAAGGGAGAAGGAGAAGGAGAAGGAGGAGAAGAAGGAGGAGGAGGAGGAGGAGAAGAAGAAGAAGAAGAAGAAGGAGAAGGAGGAGACTTACTAACTAGTGAGTTTTTACTTACTTTGGAAATGAGAAAAATCCGAACGCAATCCATCACCAAATTCTTTTATACCCCTAACTTTTCCGTGAAAGGAAATAAGATTGAGGTTTCAAACAGGTATCTATTGCAGCAGAGCGCTGATATCTTAGTGAATTTTAAAATGCTTAATAGGGACCACAATTTTGACCATTGTTGTTCCAATGTTCATGTGCCTGTTATTTGCCGTCTCTTAAATCTGTTTTTGACTTCTGCTGTCGTACCGTATGTAAAAAAAAAAGAGCCCATTTTCCAACTACGCATGGACTGCGAGTATAAAAGAGCATTAAAAAAAGGGGGGGAGCGTTGTTTGTGAATGATAAGGAGAATAATAATTTTATTACTGTCTGTGAGATCACTTTCTCGCTTCTCCCTGAAGGTGATATGCAAATGAAAGAGAACCAGCAAATCAATTAAGGAAAAGTCACAGCCGGCGCAACTTGAGAAATGGGAGATTGAAGTTAATGACAAGAGCTTTTCATATTTTACTTATTTATTTTTAAATAATGCCCCCCAGCGTGGCTTCTTTCTTTTCTTCTCATTTCGTTTCTCTCCCTTTCTCATGTTCTCTCCCCTACCCCCCACCCCTCTTTCAACTACATCATTCTTTTTATTGATGCTTAGGACAAGTTTAGAGAGAAATATTTCTCCACTTTGCATTCCAGGACTTTTTTCCAGCCTGAAGCTAGCTCGTTATAACCAACTTAGGCAGTGGCCAAAGAGACAATCAAGCCTTTGGAATCAATCCTAGGTAAATATAAGTTCGGATCTGATGGGTTTTCCTTTCCTTTCATCCCCATTCTAAAGAGGAGGGGGAGGAGGTAGAAGAGGAAGATGAGGAAGAGCAGGAGAAGGAAGAAGAAAAAGAGGAGGAGAAGGAGGTGGAGGAGGAGGAGGAGGAGGACAATGAGAAGAAGAAGAAGAAGAAGAAGAAGAAGAAGAAGAAGAAGAAGAAGAAGAAGAAGAAGAAGAAGAAGAAGAAGAAGAAGAAGAAGAAGAAGAAGGAAGAAGAAGAAGAAGAAGAAGAAGAAGAAGAAGAAGAAGAAGAAGAAGAAGAAGAAGAAGAAGAAGAAGAAGGGGAGGAGGAGGAGGAGGAGAAGGAGAAGCAGAAGAAGGAGGAGGAGGAGGAGGAGGAGGAGGAGCAGGAGGAGGAGGAGCAGGACCAGGAGGACCAGGAGCAGGAGCAGGAGCAGGACCAGGAGGACCATGGGGACCAGGAGGAAGAGGAGGAAGAGAAGGGAGGAAAAGGAGGAGAAGATAGAAGAGAAAAAAGAGGAGAAGAAGGAAGCATTGGAAGGGACCTTGGATGTCTTCTACTCCAACTCCACGCTCAAGCAGGAGAGCCTATACTATTGTGGATAAATGGTTGTCCAATTTCTTCTTAAAAGACTCCAGTGAAGGAGCACCCACAGCTTCTGAAGGCAAGCCATTCCACTGGTTAATTGTTCTCACTGTTAGGAAATTTCTCCTTTGTTTTAGGTTGGTTCTCTCTCCTTGATTAGTCTGCATCCATTGTTTCTTGTCTCACCTTTTGATGCTTTGGAAAATAGTTTCACCATCCCCCTTGTCTTTGTAGGAGCCCCCTCAAATAATGGAACAGTGCTATCATGTTGTCCCTAGTCCTTCTTTTCATTAGACTAGACCTACCCAATTCCTGCAAGTTGTAACCTCCAGCCCCCTAATCATTCTTATTGCTCTTCTCTGTACACTTTCTAGAGCAGGGGTCTTCAAACTTGGCCCTTTGATGACTTGTGCACTTCAACTCCCAGAATTCCTCAGCCAGCGGGCATGGCTGAGGAATTCTGGGAGTTGAACTCCACAAGTCATCAAAGGGCCAAGTTTGAAGACCCCTATTCTAGAGTCTCAATATCTTTTTTTATATTGTGCTGATCAGAACTGGTTGCAGTATTCCAAGTGTGGACTTACTAAGGCTTTGTAAAGCAGTACTAGAACTTCACACGATCCTGATTCTGTTCCTCTGTTAGTGCAGCCTAGGATTGCATTGATGTTTTTGGCGGCTGTCACACATTGTTGGCTCATATTTAAGTGGTTGTCCACTAGGACTCCCAGATCACTCACACAGTTACTGGCATTAAGCCAGGTTTCACCTAGTAGAAGGCAGGACGGGTTTTTTTGCAGTTGGTTTATGAGTCAAACAGCTGAGAGTTGAGGGAATTCCATCTAAGCTCATAGTCATAATATAGTCTTTGTGGCCAAAAAGCTTGACTGAACCCCTATTCTTAAACACCTTTGGAATTATCCTTTACTTCTGTTGAAGAAAAAGTCTTCATCATGGTTCAGTCCAAGCCGGGAATAAACAACATGGCAACTGCTTTAGAAAGAAGGTTCCAGTTTATTGAAGAGGAGAGCCAGAACAAAAGATGGCTCTGGAAGAAAAGAGAGTGAGCACATGTAGGGAGTGGGTTTTTACACCCTCTGGAGCAGACATGTCAAACACAAGGCCCAGGGGCCAGATGCGGCCCGTGAAGTGGTTTCATGTGGCCCGCGAAGCCATCCTAGAAACAGTGAGGGAACAGCCACCGCTGCCTTGGCCCTAGCCCAGGCTGGCCGGGAGCCAATGTACAATTTTGTGGTGGCCATCTATGCTGAAACGCATTCAGTCTTAACTCCACAAGGCCGTCTGGAAACAGCGAGGAACCAGCCCCTGCCACATCGGCCCCGCCCCCTGGGTGCATGCTGGGGAGGTGTCACCCTTTGTGAGGAATGAAGAAATGGACCATGCCTTGGCGCTTGCCCCGGTCCCACCCCCTTCTGCCAGAGACCCCCAGATCTGTCCCACTCCTGCCCAGGCCCCCACAGGCACCCTTGACGTGAACAATGTATAGCTGGCCATGCCCACCCAGTAGGCCACACCCACTCCATCCACACCCACCCAGTAGGCCGCACCCACCCTGGCCATACCCACCTGGCTCCCCGAGGGCAACCACAATGCTGATGCAGCCCTCAATGAAATTGAATTTGACACCCCTGCTCTGGAGTCTTTTATTTGGAGTTGTTTCTGTGACATGAACTTTGACCTGAGTCTGTCTGCCTTTCTGGTATTCTGATGGTGGTGGGTTAATCCTATTATGTCCCAAGGGTCATATCCTGCTTCCCTGGGGCTGGGGCTGATGACTCTTAGATTTTTGTTGTGAAGGGTTGTTGATTCTAGAGATCTTTCTTCCTAATCCCAGTTTCCTGACTCCCAATCTTTCTGACAAGATTAGCACATCTGCATTTCTGCAGACTTGGTTTCTGTTTGGGACAGAGAGACTTGGGGGGGGGGTTGTTGGTTGTTGCCTTTAAAGCCTTTAGGGAAATATATTCTGCCTTTTAAATATTTCCAAAAACATTTATTTCTCTGGGGGGGGGCTGACCTCCCACACTGCTTTTTAAGAACCTTCTGAATAGCATGTTGTCACCTCGTTCGGTGGATGAGCATCTTTCTCCTTAGCAATAAATAAATAAAATACAACTTTATATATATCCAGAATATATATATATATATATAGGATTAGGAAATTCTCAGTGTTTGAATTTGGGAAAAAAAAATGTAGGAGAGGACTTTGAAGGTTGGACATTATAAAAAAAATATACAAACTAAACATTACAATTAGAAGGGAAGGATATTTTAAATGGAGACATTCACACAAAAACGAAGCAAATATTTTAACAGCAGGTGTTTTGAAGGATTTCTCTTGTTAACAATAACGGACCTGGAAATTAATTATAAGGATGTCTGATACAATTGATAGATGGTATGTCCTAAGAATGTCCACAGAATAGAAACACACTCTACTGGAAAAGACTGAAATTGATTTGAATGTGGATTTAAATATGATAAGTTACAAGAATGATATGCAAAAAAAGGTGTATGCGTGTGTGGAGAAAGATGGACATACTTTGAAAAGAAACGGGCTGATATCTTAATACTTAAAATAGACATACAAATACCAAACCAGAATAGTAATAATAATAATAATAATAATAATAATAATAATAATAATAATAATAATAATCCCCCAGTGAGGCACTACCTTGACGTGGTTGTGGGGCTTGTGTACTCTGAGGAAGATGAGAGCTATGCCAGAGGTTCAACCATACTGGACAGGTCTCATCAGAGGAGTCAGACAAAGAGTGTCTCTCCCATAAAAAATATGGTGAGACGTAAATTGCAGAATGCCATACTGGCTCGGACGTCGCCTGGGTTAACAAGGTCCGCGCTAGATATAGGAGTTCCTAGATATCTGGTGAAAAATGGGTTACAGGACTCAAGACTGTTGGCTGAGCAACCAGGGCCAGCAGCTGCAGAACTACTGGAAGAAAAGATCTTGACCCGTTGCAGATACACAGTGATTGAAAACAAAGAAATAATCATCTGTTACTACAGATCAAGTCCAACAAGAAGAGGATATCTAAAACAAATGCACCAGTTCTGGAAAGAACAACATCCAGAATCAGAAATAACAGAACAGAGACTAGCAGATCAACACCGATTTATAACACGAAATAAAGTATTCACAGAAACAGAATTGGACGAACTGCAAAGGTTTACCCAGGGCAAAGAAATCAAAGCCTTACCAGAAGTAATTCAGAATGTAGAGGCAAACCAGGGGGAGTTGGCAGTGAAGGAATCCAGCAGAGATATACAACTGTTCTCATTTGGAAACCAGGCAACTCTTCCTCAGGAAGAACAAAACCCTCTAACTAAAGAAATAAAAGAATTGAAACAAAGAATAACTGAGCATCTAGAACAGCACAAAAACAACAGAATAAGGCTACCTGCATTGAAGCTTGTTCCAAAGAAACAGCTAGCACAAGCATTAAAAGATGCAAATACTGCAATATCAAGTATAAGCACCAATTCACTGCAAGAAACAAACCAACTAATGTACAGCATAGCTGCAGTTATAACAGAATACCTGGGATGCAAAATTAACAAAAAAGAAAAACAAACAAACAGTGCATCAGAAAAATGGAAGGTTAGATTAGAAAATAAGATCAGCAAGTTAAGATCACATGCAAGCAAGCTAGAACAGATGAAAGAAAAGAAGCTGAAGAACAAGAAGACCAAAGAATACCTAATCAAGAAATACCACTTAGAAACAAGGAAGATCAAGGAAGCACTGGAAATAATAAAACAACAAATAACAGCTATAGCCAGGAAAATCAATAGATATGAAGCTCAAATTGCAAACTATAGGCAAAACCTCCAATTTCAATCCAATCAGAAACATTTCTACGAATCCATCAATGGAGAAACTGCAAGGAATCAGTCAGTACCTGACAAGGAAGAAACAGTGCAGTTCTGGAAGCAGATATGTGATAACCCAAAGAAATACAACAAGGATGCGGCTTGGTTAAAAGAGGTAGATGCAAATAAAACAGAAGTTGAAATGAAAGAACTAGTAATAACAACAAAAATGGTAGAAAAAAGAGCAAAGAAAATCAAAAATTGGTCAGCAGGTGAAGATGAACTGCATGGGTTTTGGTTGAAACATCTAACTGTTATACACCCACTCATTGCCAAACAGTTCAACAATATACTACAAGGAGGAGAAATTGAAAAGTGGCTAACAACTGGGAAAACCTACCTAATAATGAAAAATCCAGCAAAAGGGGCAACACCAGGTAACTACAGGCCAATTACCTGCTTACCAACAACTTTCAAATTACTAACTGATGCAGTGCAACAGCATCTAGTTGAAAACAATCTCTTTCCACCTGAGCAGAAAGGAAACTGCCCCAATAGCAGAGGAACAAAAGATCAACTCCTAATAGACAAAATGATCTTGGAAAACTGCAAGAGAAGGAAGACCAACCTGAATGTGGCATGGATTGACTACAAAAAGGCATTTGACTCTCTGCCACATGATTGGATAATCAAGTGCCTAGAAATAACAGGAGTCAGTAGAAACATCAGAAAATTTGTGCAAAGATCGATGGCACAATGGAAGACACAGTTGCAGATCAATGGTGAGAGGCTGGGAGAGGTTAATATCAAGAGAGGAATATTTCAAGGAGATTCATTATCACCATTACTATTTGTTATTGCACTGTTTCCTCTGTCAACAATACTGAATAACTCAGGACATGGCTATCAAACATCAAAAACATCTGCCAGACTATCCCACCTCCTTTACATGGATGATCTGAAGCTGTATGGAAAAACATCATCTGAAATAGAATCGCTGCTCAACACTGTCCGTATATATAGCCAAGATATTGTAATGGAGTTTGGCTTGGACAAATGTGCCACACTTACTATCAAACAAGGAAAAATAATGAAAACGGAAGGAATCAAGATGCCCCACGAAAATAATATTAAGAGTCTGGATGAGGAAAAGTACTACAAATACTTGGGTATCCTTCAAGCTGACAACATCAAGCACACTGAAGTCAAGAAAAAGATTAGAGGTGAATACATCAAGGGAGTGAAGAAGATCTTAAAATCCAAACTCAATGGAGGAAATACCATAAAGGCAATCAACACCTGGGCAATCCCAGTTATTAGATACACAGCTGGAATAGTGGACTGGACTCAAGCAGAACTAAAAGCAATATATAGGCAGACCAGAAAAATAATGACAATAAATCATGCCCTTCATCCACACAGTGACATTGATAGACTTTATCTACCAAGGCAAATAGGTGGGCGTGGAATGCTACAAGTACATCAGATGGTTGAAGAAGAAAAAATGGCTTTGGAAGAATATCTGAAGAACAATGATGAAGATGCACTGAAATTAGTATATCAGGAAGGCTTACTAAATACTGGAGAGACCAAACTGGCCTACAAGAAAGACCAAATGAAGAACAGAATAGAGGCATGGGAAGACAAAGCACTACATGGCCAATACATGAAAAAAATAGCTGGGAAAGCAGATAATAATAAAACCTGGCAATGGCTAAGAGCAGGAAAATTGAAGAAAGAGACCGAGGGACTAATTCTGGCTGCACAAGACCAAGCCTTAAGGACAAATGCATATAAAGTCAAAATTGAGAAGACAGCAACAGACAGTAAGTGCCGCCTATGCAAAGAAGCTGAAGAAACAGTGGACCACCTGGTAAGCTGTTGCAAGAAGATTGCACAGACTGATTACAAGCAGCGGCATGACAAAGTAGCAACAATGGTGCATTGGAAGATCTGCAAAAAATATCATTTGCCTGTAAGCAAAAACTGGTGGGATCATAAAATAGAGAAAGTCATAGAAAATGATAAAATTAAACTGCTCTGGGACTTCAGAATTCAAACAGACAAGCACCGCAACATAACACCCCAGACTTAACAATTGTCGATAAGAAAGACAAAAAAGTCTGGATAGTGGACGTGGCAGTGCCTGGAGACAGCAGAATAGAAGAGAAAGAACTGGAGAAGATAACAAAATACAAAGACCTACAAATAGAAATAGAAAGACTGTGGCAAAAGCAAGCAAGGGTAGTACCAATAGTCATAGGCTCCTTGGGTGCAATCCCAAAACAACTGGAGCACCACTTGAACACCATTGGCATTGACAAATTGCAAAAGGCGGCCTTACTAGGAACTGCTTCCATCCTGCGACGATATCTGTAATACCATCAAACATCCACATCTGCCTATCCCAGTTCCTGGGTAAGGACTCGATAGGTAGACAAAATGCCAAATCCAGTCTGAACATCTGGCTGACTGTGCGATGATCGATAATAAAGTTGGAAGGTACCTTGAAAGGTCATCTAGTCCAATCCCCTGCTCAGACAGGAAACCCTAGACACATGGTGTTGAATCTATGGCATGCGTGCCACAGGTGGCACGCAGAGCCATCTCTGTGGGCACTCGCGTCATCGCCCCAGTCCTAGGCCTTTAGCTGGGTTTCATAAAACCTTTTCACTTTAGGCCTCCACCACCATATGCAAAAAAAAAAAAAAGATTCATTCAATCAATCAATCAATCAGTCAGTCAATCAATCAATCAATTTCAACTTTTCAGGGAAAAAAAAAAGATCTCGCAAAGTTGGAATTGATTGATTGAACTTTTTAGTCCCACCCAGTCTGCCATTATCACCACAGCCACACCCGCCCAATGGGCCACGCCCACCCAATTGGCCACAGCTACTCGGCACCTGACCATACATAAGTGGGTTTTGGGTTGCAGTTTTGGCACGGTCTCTAAAAGTTTCGCCATCACTGGTCTAGACCATTTTGGACAAATGGCTGTCTAGTCTCTTCTTAAAAACTTCCAGTGTTGGAACATTCACAGCTTCTGGAGGCAGGTAGTTCCACTGGTTAATTGTTCTCACTGTCAGGAAGTTTCTCCTTAGTTCTAGGTTGCTTCTCTCTTTGATTAGTTTCCATCCATTGCTTCTTATCCTGCCTTCTTGTCCTGTATTTGGATAATCTTTTTTTTTTAAAAAAAACAACAACTGGATTTACAACAGCAATTTGTTAACGTTTTGAAGGATTTTCTGAGAAGAGACAAAAAGCCAGTGAAACAAAATCAAGTTTATGGATGTTGTTTAAGGGATGAAAAGTCAAGATTGTTAAAAGAACAGGGAAGAAACATAATGTTGGCTCATCTGATCAAAGTTAGAATGGAATAGAGCTGGGAGGGAAATTGGAGGTCTTCTAGTCCAGCCCCCTGCTCAAGCAGAAGAACCTACACCATCTCAGACAAGTGACTGTCTAGCGTCTTTTTAAAAATCTCCATTGATGGAACGCCCACGATTTCTCAAGGCAAGCTGTTCCACTGGTCAATTGTCCTCATTGTTATGACGTTTCTCCTTAATTCCAGGTTGCTTCTCTCTTTGGTCAGTTTCCAGCCATTGTTTTTTGTCCTTCTCTCTGGTGCTGTGGAGAATAATGTGACCCCCCTGTTCTCTGTGGCAGGTTAAAATAGATATGCAGTTATCTCTGGTAGCCCTTAACCGACTAGCAATGAATGATGAGACTTGAAGATTTCATTTATAGTTAAGAGGTAAGATATGGGAAGAAAATTGTTCTAACTGTCAGGAAGTTTCTCCTTAGTTCTAGGTTGTTTCTCTCCTTGATTAGTTTCCATCCATTGCTTTTTGTCCTGCCTTCAGGTGCCTTGGAAAATAGCTTGACTCCCTCTTCCTTGTGGCAGCCCCTGAGATATTGGAAGGCTGCTATCATGTCACCCCTAGTCCTTCTCTTTGTTAAACTAGACATACCCAATTCCAGCAACCGTTCCTTATATGTTTTAGCCTCCAGTCCCCTAATCATCTTTGTTGCTCTTCTTTGTGTTCTTTCTAGAGTCTTAGCATCTTTTTTACATCATGGTGACCAAAACTGGATGCAGTATTCAAAGTATGGCCTTACCAAGGCATTGTAAAGTGAAATTAATACTTCACGTGATCTTGATTCCATCTCTCTGTTAATGCAGGAGCATTCACTGCTTCTGGAGGCAGGTTGTTCCACTGGTTAATTGTTCTCACTGTCAGGAAGTTTCTCCTTAGTTCTAGGTTGCTTCTCTCCCTGATTAGTTTCCATCCATTGTGTCTTGTCCTGCCTTCAGGAGCTTTGGGAAAATAGCTTGACTCCCTCTTCTTTGGGGCAGTCCCTGAGATATTGGAACACTTATTTATTTATTCATTCGTTTGTTTGTTTGTTTCCCACACACCCCACCAACACTGACTGGCAAGCTACTGTACATAAACAAGAAGCACACCCCACACTTATTCTCACTAATGAGATTACTTGTTGGGTAATGAAATAACTGGAAGAAAACAATCAAGCTCAGAGAACACCAAGGATCCTGTCCTCCTCCTCCTCCCCCTCCCCCTCCTCCTCTTCCTCCTCTCCACAAACCTCACTCCCTTCTATCACTGATGATGTTACCTAGTTTGGGTAATTAAATGTCTGGAAGAAAACCACCAAGCTCAGAGAGCATCAAGGACCCCATCCTCCTCCTCCTCCTCCTCCTCCTCCCCCTCCTCCTCCTCATTCTCCTCCTCCTCCTCTCCACAAACCCCACTCCCTTCTAGCTCTGATGAGGTCACCTAGTTGAGTCAAAGAACACCTGCAAGCAAACGATCAAGAGCCAGGGATTCCACAGTTCAACCTTGAGCTACAGTATGTATAATTTTTCTTCCATTAGAAGATTATTCTCCTTGGAGGTGTTTCAATAGCAGTTAGATAAGCTTCTGTTCAGAATGCTGTGGTTGTCTATTTGTGTTCTGGGCAGAGGGCTGGAATGTTCCCAAGGTCCCTTCCAAACTGAACATCCCCTGATTTCATCAAAAGGGTCAAGTGAGTACAAGCTAAACATCACTGCACATCTTCAAAATGGTAGCAGTCCATTGTTTCCATGGGGATTCCTGCACCCCAGAAGTATTCTGACTTTGCTTTTCTCAACAACCCCCATCCCTTTCTCACCCTTATTCTGAGTTTATTTGCAAGGGATGGTAACCCACAGAATTGGAGTCAACAATCTGAGTGCCGATGACACTGAGAACCCGCAGCAAATTTCAGAGCTGGAGCAGATGTCAATACTGCATTGAACCAAACTAGAGGGCATCCAAGCTTGACACAAAGCAAATTTCTTTGGCAAACGTGACCTAAAATAAACACGATCTTTCCAGAAATTGCAATGATTTGAGGCGACCAGACTCTTCTTGGCTCACGCAAAAGTTGGGCACTCTTTGCAAAACCTTCATCACTGCCTCATGACCGGCACGGAGGCTCTTTCCAAGGCACACAATTGTAGAATAGAATAGAGCTGGAAGGGACCTTGGAGATCTTCTAGTCCAGCCCCTTGCTCAAGCAGGAGAACCTATACTGTCTCAGACAGGTGAATGTCCAGTCTCTTCTTAAAAATCTCCAGTCATGGGGCGCCCATGATTTCTGAAGGCAAAGCTGTTCCACTGGTTGATTATCCTCCCTGTCAGGAAGGTTCTCCTTAATTCCAGGTTGCTTCTCTCCTTGATCTGTTTCTAACCATTGTTTCTCATATTTCCATCTGGTGCTCTGGTAAACAACCTGGCCCCCTCTGTCTTGTGGCAGCCCCTCAGATCTTCTCCACGCTTCCTCTGCAGAATGAAGTCTTGCTAGTTAAGGGTGCTCTTCTCTATCCTTAGACCCTCCTCAATGGACAGTAACTAATGAAGGAAAGAAGTAATCTAAAACTAAGGAGACATTTCCTAACCATTCATCAGTGGAACAACTTGCCTCCAGAACTTATGGGTGCTTCACACGCAAGGCTTTTAAGAAGAGATTGGACAGCCATTTGTCTGAAATGGTATAAGGTTACTGTCTGAGCAGGGGTTTGGACTAGAAGACCTCCAAAGTCCCTTCCAACTCTGCTATCCTATATTCTGTTTTCTTTCTTTCTTTCTTTCTTTCTTTCTTTCTTTCTTTCTTTCTTTCTTTCTTTCTCTCTCTCTCTCTTTCTTTCTTTTTATAAATATTTTATTAGTTTTCTATTTTTAAAAACAAGTGCTTATTAGACAAAGTGATAATAATAATAATAATAATAATAATAATAATAATAATAATAGACTTAACAATTGTCAATAAGAAAGACAAAAAAGTCTGGATAGTGGACATGGCAGTTCCTGAAGACAGCAGAATAGACGAGAAAGAACTGGAGAAGATAACAAAATACAAAGACCTACAAACAGAAATAGAAAGACTGTGGCAAAAGCAAGCAAAGGTAGTACCAATACTAATAGGCTCCTTGGGTGCAATCCCAAAACAACTGGAGCACCATTTGAACACCATTGGCATTGACAAATTCACTATTAGTCAATTGGAAAATTCGCTATTAGTCAATTAGCCTTACTAGGAACTGCTTCCATCCTGCGACAATATCTGTAATACCATCAAACATCCACATCTGCCTATCCCAGGTCCTGGGTAAGGACTCGATAGGTAGACAAAATGCCAAATCCAGTCTGAACATCTGGCTGACCGTGCGATGATTAATAATAATAATAATAATAATAATAATAATAATAATAATAATAATAATAATAATAATAAAGTTGAAAGGTATCTTGGAGGCCATCTAGTCCAACCCCCTGCTCAGGCAGGAAACCCTATACCATTTCATCCAAATGGCTGTCCAGTCTCTTCTTAAAAACTTCCAGTGTTGGAGCATTCATCGCTTCTGGAGGCAGGTTGTTCCACTGGTTAATTGTTCTAATGGTCAGGAAGTTTCTCCTTAGTTCTAGGTTGCTTCTCTCCTTGATCAGTTTCCATCTGTTGCTTCTTGTCCTGCCTTCAGGCACTTTGGAGAATCGCTTGACTCCCTCTTCTTTGGGGCAGCCCCTGAGATATTGGAACACGGCTATCATGTCCCACCTTGTCCTTCTCTTCATGAAACTAGACATGCCCAATTCCAGCAACCTTTCCTTATCTGTTTTAGCCTCCAGTCCCCTGATCATCTTTGTTGCTCTCCTCTGTACTCTTTCTAGAGTCTCAATATCTTTTTTACATCGTGGTGACCAAAACTGGATGCAGTATTCCATGTGGCCTTACCAAGGCATTGTAAAGTGGTATTAACACTTCACGTGATCTTGATTCTGTTGACTGGGTCCATTAGTAATTCCATGGTGCATATAAGGTTCTTCAAACTAAATCCAATATTACACCCTCCAATACCTCCTCTCTTTTTCTGGTAATAAACATTTTTTCACATTAAACAAATACAATTCTTATTATTGTTAATAAATATACAGCTGAATATCAGCATTTATTACAGCTTTCTAATAATATCAATGATATCAGTTTAAAATATCTTTTCTAACCAAAACATATCTTAATTGTATTTGCACTCAATATCCATTTATTCAGTCAATATTCTATTTTCGCTTTTTTTTTCAATTTTAATTTCCCATCCATATTCAAAATATCCCAATCATTTATAATTTCAAAACAAATTATATTTGGGTAACTGAAAGCTTCTCTTATTCATTTTTTTTTAGCATTTTCTTATTTCCCTTTTCATGCCAAACTATGATATTCTGATTACCAATCTTATCTATCGAGTTATAATAATACTTCTATTTCTAGCAATCTATCCTTAACCATATTCAAACATCTAATTAATAATATAATATCCCCTCTAAGAGGTCAAAGCTTTTGTTTTCTTCAGTCTAACTCTAGCTTCTGTTTGTTTTCTAATAACTACACTTGGAATATTGCATCCAGTTTTGGTCTCCACTGTATAAAAATGGTGTTCAGACTCTAGAAATAGGTGCAGAGAAGAACAACAAAGATGATTAGTGGACTAAAACATATGAAGAATATTTGAAGGGATTGGATATGTCTAGTTTAATGAAAAGAAGGACTAGGGGTGACATGATAGCAGCCTTCCAATATTTAACAGGCTGCTGCAAAGAAGAGGGTCCAACCTATTTCAAAGGTATATGAAGGCAGAAGCAATGGACAGAAAGTAATCAAGGAGAGAAGCAATCTAGAACTAAGGAGAAATTTCCTGACGGTGAGAACAATTAATCAGCAGAACAATTTTCCTCCAGAAGTGGTGGGTGCTCCATCACATGAGGATTTTAAGAAGAGATTGGAGATCCATTTTTCTGAAATGATAATAATAATAATAATAATAATAATAATAATAATAATAATAATAATAATAATAATAATAATAGTAAAGTTGGAAGGGACCTTGGAGGTCATCTAGTCCAACCCCCTGCTCAGGCAGGAAACCCCATACCATTTCGGACAAATGGCTGTCCAGTCTCTTCTTAAAAACTTCCAGCGTTGGAGCATTTACTGCTTCTGGAGGCAAGCTGTTCCACTGATTAATTGTTCTCACTGTCAGGAAGTTTCTCCTTAGTTCTAGGTTGCTTCTCTCCTTGATTAGTTTCCACCCGTTGCTTCTTGTCCTGCCTTCAGGTGCTTTGGAAAATAGCTTAATTCCCTCTTCTTTATGGCAGCCCCTGAGATATTGGAAGGCTGCTATCATGTCCCCCCTCATCCTTCTCTTCGTTAAACTAGACATACCCAATTCTCGCAACCGTTCCTTATATGATATAGGGTCTCTTGCTAGACTAGAAGACCTCCAAGATTCCTTCTAACTTTATTATTTTGGGATATAAGTATATGGAGAATTCTCCGTCATCCAGGTCATGGTTGTCCCAAAGGTGCTTTTTTCACGAGGCAACTGGACTTTCTTGTTTTTCTTTGAAGACGTTTCGCTTCTCATGCAAGGAGCTTCTTCAGCTCTGGCTGGATGGTGGGGAGTGGATGGATTTATACTTATATTTACACTTCTAAGCATGCCAAAGTTTTCACTTCAAAGACTGCATTTTCTTGTGTTTTATTTTTTTCAGAAACGGTATTTATTTTCATTTACATTTAGATGAGCTTTGCAGCAGCAGATGGAAAGACTTGGAGTGAAATTATGATCACAAGACATTAGAAGCCATTGAGAAATTAAAGCTAAGTGGCAACCTTCTACGCTGTTTTTGTTCGTTGGTTTGGTTTGGCTTATTTTTTGGATCAGACCGAGAGAAAAAAAAAATATGGACCTCACTCATTAAAACTGACAGATTTGGGCAGAAGAGATGAAAGACAGAAGGAGTGGATCTGCCTGAAAACTATGAGAAGTCACAACAAAATGGAGACAGAGGCTGGCATATATTTACTGTAACTGCATTATCCTCTCACCGTGTGGGATATATTTTAAGCTACACTGCTCATTGCCGAATTGATAAAAAAAAGAAAAAACAGAAATCTTTTCAGGAAAAAAATAAAATAAAATCCATGAACCCAAACAATTGTTTCTCACTTCTTTGATGTCATATCAGGGGGATTGTGTGCATCTACCTTTAAATTGTCTACACAATTTATTTAGTAATATATTTTGTATAAGGACGCTTACATCGTATAAAATTGTTGCATGGTCACTCAATCATTTCTTACTAGTGATCTTGCAATGGATGTGGTTTTGTGAAGCCTGTCCTTCAAGAATCCTGGACTGTGCTGAGATGGACAAATTAACAAAAGAGATAAAAGAAAAGGAAGACACAGAGTACTATATAGCATGGAACAAGTGGTATGACTGGTGGGAGACTAGAAATAATAGAGGAGAATAAATATGGAATGGTCAAAAGTGAAAATATGTGTATAATAATGTATAATAATAATAATATGAATTATTCTTAGTAAGAAGTAGAGTATGAAGGAAGAAAAATGTAAATAAGAAACAACGGGGCAATAAGGACAAATATTCTAAAGAAGAATAAGGGGGAGAAATGTAAATAATAAAAGATTAACGTTACATAATCGCTGTTAAAAAAGGGTAGGAGTATATACTGTGTATGTATGTGTGTTATGTTTTGTTTTGTTGGTTTAAAAATAAAATTAAAAAAATGAAAAAAAAATAATTGTTTCTTTGACTTCTAATGACTCCCGCTTGGATCAACAGCAATGGCATCTATCTATTTTGTCTTCTGTCAGCTTCTTTTATAGACTATAGAGTATCAGAGTTGGAAGGGACATTGGAGGTCTTCTAGTCCAACCACCTGCTCAAGCAGGAAACCCTATAAGATTCCCAAAAAAGTAGCTGTCCAGTCTCTTCTTAAAAGCTTCCAATGATGGGGCACCCACAACTTCTGAAGACTTGTTCCACTGGTTAATTGTTCTATCAGGAAATGTCATTCATTGTTTCTTGTCCTGCCTTCAGATGCTTTGGAAAATAGCTTGACTCCCTCTTCTTTGTGGCAGTCCCTCAAGTATTAGGACACTGCTATCATGTCACCCCCGATCCTTCTTTTCACTAGACTAGACTTACCCAATTCCAGTAGTTTTCCTTATTTCCAAGCATCAGAACATCTCCGGTGATTCTTGTCTTCATGTATCCAGAATATTTAGTCTTCAGTTCCACGATGAATGCACTGATGATGTTATCTAGTTTGGGTAATGCAGCATCTGTAAGAAAATAGCCAAGCTCAGAGAGTACCCTCATTTCAATCCTGAGCTACAAATATCCTTCCTGGAGGTCATCTAGTCCAACCCCCTGCTCAAGCAGGAAACCCTACACCATTTCAGACAACTGGTTGTCCAGTCTCTTCTTAAAAACTTCCAGTGTTGGAGCATTCACAGTTTCTGGAGGCAGGTTGTTCCACTGGTTAATTGTTCTCACTGTTAGGAAATTTCTCCTTAGTTCCAGGTTGCTTCTCTCCTTGATTAGTTTCTCTCCTTTGCTTCTTGTCCTGCCCTCAGGCGCTTTGGAGAATAGCTTGACTCCCTCTTCTTTGGGGCAGCTCCTGAGATATTGGAATCCTGCTGTCATGTCACCCCTAGTTCTTCTTTTCATTAAACAAGACATTCCTGAAACCCAATTCCGAATGAATGCTTTTTTTGCCAGCATTTGTGGTTTATTTCATTCTGCGTTTTGTTCCTCATCTAATCCAAGGTATTCTAAACCATTTTCTTTAGCATCACAATGCAAAGCATCAATAATGGTTTGGGGATTTTACAGACCGTTGACTTTAATCACCACCTCTGTCTCCCAGTTGGTCCACAAAATTGAGTGCCTATCCCTCTTTTTTTGAGTGACGTGAAGATCAAGATCAATTGACTTGGGATACCATCTTAAGGGTTCCCCACCTGCAGAGACTTGTTGCCTGTCAATTGAAAAGAAGGATGTCTTGAAATGACTAATCCAGTTTCTTATCTCATTAAGTTTCCTGCCTGCTTAGAGAGAGCGGGTCACAAGATGTTTCATTTTGGAGCTAATGTGGGTGTCAGGTGTTTGGTCAACGTGATGCTAATAATACAATCTGATCTGGTTTCGTGTGGCAGCTTTTAAGCTGTTCCTGTCTTTTTTTTTTTTCCTGGTTCATTCCAGGTCTCTTTCTAAAGCAGGTATATAAAGGCCCAGGACATACACGTATCGTATAAGTAAAATTAAGCTAACTGACTTCTGGGTGTTTGAATTAGGTCCGTGTGGTTCAGAACAAGCCAAAACATCTCTTTCTCCTTATTTCACCTTTAGCTGAAGAACAAACTTGGAAGTAAAATACGTTCAAGTGCATAGTTAAGCCATGCATATGTCTTATGGGCTTAAAATAGGAACTTATAATGCGTCTTAAGGCGCTGCAGATAGATTCTCTTGCCCCAAATAATGTCTAGCTATTTTCTGTGCAAATATACAGATTTGATTGGGATAGTTCCCCTTGCTGCTTCTTTCTGGTGTTAGAGAGAGGGGGGTGGAGGGAGGGAAGGAAGGGGGGAAGGAAGGGAGAGACGGAGGATGGGAGGAAGAGAAGATGGAAATGAAGAAAGAATGGAAGAAGAAAAAAGAAGGAAAGGAAGGAAGGAAGGGAAAGAGGGTGGAAGAGAAGATGGAAAGGAAGAAAGAATGAAAGGATGAAGAAAGAAGTAAGGAAGGAAGGAAGGGAGGAGGGAGGGAGGGAAGGATGGAGGGAAGAAGGATGGAAGGAAAGAGGAAGGAAAAGAAAAAAGAAGGAAGGAAAGAAGGAAGGAAGGAAGGAAGGAGGAAAGAAGGAAGGGAAAGAAGGGAGGCGGGGAGGAATGGATAGAGGGAGGGAAGAAGGAAGGAAGGAAGGAAAAGGAAGAAAGGAAGAAGAAAGAAAGAAAGAAAGAAAGAAAGAAAGGAGGGAAGGAAGGAAGGAAGGAAGGAAGGAAGGAAGGAAGGAAGGAAGGAAGGAAGGAAGGAAGGAAGGAAGGAAGGAAATTATTTGTAGTAATACTGATTGTAGGCAGGCAACATATTTCTCTATTTCTTACAATAGCTGGAGATTGCAACTGCAAGTGCAGGTTCAAAGTCTTTGTTTGTAACAAAAATCTACATTGTATTTTTTTTTTTTTTGCAAGACAGACTTATAGTTCCACAAACAGGCAAGGAAGAAAGCAGAAGACAATAAAAACGACAGAAATACAAATCATGTGCTTTTCTAAGCATCCCTTGTGCGACAGAGGGATCAAGAAACTGTTTGGCCGTGTTCCTTCTGTGTCAGCCCCAAGTGAAATAAACCTACAACAGCGAGGCAGGGAAAGGTTGCTGAAGAAAGTGTTTTATTTTATGTATTTGTTAAATTCACACTGCCACCCACCTCTTCCAAAGGGACTCTGGGTGGTGCACAATAAAATATGCATAATGCAATACAACAAGATGTATAAACGGAGCAGAAAAAAAAGATGATCAAAACATCAAAAGAGGTGCAATAAAATTCCGAATGAGGAGGAATAAAACTCCCCAAGACTTACAATGGAGCTCTGGCAGTTTTAAGAGAGGGGAAATTAGATGCTTCACAAGGAAAGGGGAAAAGGACAGTAAAGGAACTTGGGGCAAAAAGGGTAAAGGAAGACTCAGAGGAGAAATGCATGGTTCCTCTGAAAGCTGTTAAGAGCTGGTGCTTAAGAGCAACCCCCTCCTGTTTGACCTCCCTCTCTCCCTCCCTCCCTCCTTACTTCCTCCCTCCCTCCCATTTGACCTTCCTTCCTTCCTCTCTCTCCTTCCCTCCTATTGACCTTCCTTCCTTCCTCCCTCCCTCCCTCCCTCCTGTTTGACCTTCCTCCCTCCCTCCCTCCCTCCTATTTGACCCTTCCTTCCTTCCTTCCTTTCTCCCTCCCTCCCTCCCTCCCTCCCTCCCTCCCATTTGACCTTCCTTCTTTCCTTCCTCCCTCTCTCCCTCCCTTCCGTTTAACCTTCCTTCCTTCCTTCTTCCTTCCTTCTTCCTTCCTCCCTCCCTCTCTGCCTCCCTCCCATTTAACCCTTCCTTCCTTCTTTCTTCCTTCCTCCCTCCCTCCCTCCCATTTAACCTTCCTCCCTCCCTCCATCCATCCCTCCCTCCCATTTGACCTTCCTTCCTTCTTCCTTCCTCCCTCTTTCCCTCCCTCCCTCCCATTTTACCTTCCTTCCTCCCTCTCTCCCTCCCTTCCATTTGACCTTCCTTCCTTCTTCCTTACCTTCCTTCCTTCCTTCCTTCTTCCTTCCTTCCTCCCTCCCATTTGACCTTCCTTCCTTCTTCTTTCCTTCTTCCTTCCTCCCTCCCTCCCTCCCATTTGATCTTTCTTCCTTCCTAGATCCCTCCCTCCCTTCCCTTTGACCTTCCTTCCCTTCCTTCCTTCCTTCCTTCCTTCCTCCCTCCCTCCCTCCTTCCCTTCCTTCATCTCATCCTCCCTTCCTCCATCCCTCCACCCGTCCATGCCTCCCTCCCTCCCTCCCTCTTGGAGGCACAGTGGTTAGAATGCAGTATTGCAGACTAACTCTGCCCACAGGCTGGAGTTTGATCATGACAGAGCCCAAAATTGACACATCTTTACATCCTTCCGAGGTCAGTAAAATGAGAACTCCAGATTGTCGGAGGCAATAGGCCAACCTTGTAAACTGCTCAGAGAGTGCGGCAAAGTACTGTGGAGTGGTATAGATAAGTCTAAAAGTCCTACTGCTTTTCCTAGCCTGGTGCCTTCACCACTAGACCAAACCGGCTCTCTCCATGCACCCAAATTGTTTTGAACACTCAGCAGAGTCCAAGGAAGGAACTGAAGAAGACACTAAGCAACACCTTCAGAGGAAGAACTTCTCATCAAGACGTTGTTTTGGATATCAACCCAATCTGAATGAATGTGACCATCAAGTGATAAAGAGAGGCATAAAATGGAGGACTCTCCTGCTGATCCATTCAGGAAACCGAGGTCTCCATTAGAAGTGGCTGTTAAACTCAAGCTGTGGGGTCCTTAATGCTCCCTGAGTGCACTGATGATATTACCTAGTTGGGTCATGAAATGTCTCCAAGAAAACCACTAAGTTCAGAGGGGGTGACAGACCCCACAGTTCAACCTTGAGCTATAAATATTCTCTTCTGTCAAAACCCTCAAGTTGACAATTACACTAATTACTAATCCCTTAATTATGATGAAACACGGAGTTTGACAACTCAAATTATTTTTTTCTTCCTCTGGGAACTAGCTCAATCCAGTGCTTTGTGAAATTTTAAATGTTTGTCTCCCCCCCCCCTTCTGGGGATAAGAAAATGTTAATGGAATTCAAAAGTGTTCCTAGGGGTGCATGTATTATATGTGTAAAACAATATTTGTCACTTTTTGATTGAAGCTTTGCATCTTTTCTAGGTTTACTGATGTCGATAATAAATGAATGAAATTTTTATTATACAGATGGAAGGTATACCTGAAAACAACAGCAAGTAATGCAGTAAAAGTACCCCAATAAAGGTAAATTGTACTGGTTAGTATATTTTACAACTGTGGTGCAAAGAATATTACTTCAATAATTGGATTTCACATATATAATATATAATGTTTTATATATATATATATATATATATATATATATATATATATATATATATATATATATATATATTATTCTATGTTTTCTGAGTTTTCGCGGGTATTTGTATATAGGTCTTTGGTTGTTCGGGTTTTCTCCCGCGTAAAATTGGAAGTGTCTTGGCAACGTTTCGACGAAGTCACATTCGTCATCTTCAGGCTGGTGTTTTTAGCTTCTTGCTTTGAGCAGCAATGTGTGGTTTTAGCTGTTTCTTCCTTTTAACTGCCAGTGAGGGTATGAACTGATTGGATGGGAGCTTGGCTGTGTTCTGATTGGGTGGAGGTGTGTTCTGAATGGTTAGGGGCTTGGCTAAAAACACCAGCCTGAAGATGACGAATGTGACTTCGTCGAAACGTTGCCAAGACACTTCCAATTTTACGCGGGAGAAAACCCGAACAACCAAAGACCTATATATATATATATATATAACTATATAACTATATAACTATATATATATATATATATATATATATATATATATATATATATATATATATAGTATCTATCTATATGTATCTATCTATCTAAAATGTAATATAGTATTCTAATATTGTGTATATAAACATTGTATCTATCTATACAGTCTATCTATACAATATTATATTATATATATTATATAACAATATAGATATTATATAATACAACATAAATATGCATAATAATATTTTTGGAAGAAGAAGAAGGAGAAGGAGAAGGAGAAGGAGAAGGAGAAGGAGAGGAAGAGGAGGGGAGGAGGAGGAGGAGGAGGAGGAGGAAGGGGAGGAGGAGGAGGAGGGGAGGGAGGAAGAAGGAAGAAGAAAGAAGAAAAAGGAGGAGGAGGAGGAGGGGAGGGAGGGAGGAAGGAAGAAGAAGGGAGAAGGGAGAAGGAAGGAAGGTCAAATGGGAGGGAGGAAGGGAGAGAGGGAGGGAGAGAAGGAGGGAGGAAGAAAGGAAGGAAGGAGAAGGAGGAGAAGGAGGAGGAGGAGGACATAGTAGTTGGTTGCACCAAGAGTCCAAGTCATGTTATGATTATTAAATCTGAGTCTGTTCTAGATTTAATTATCTAACTATATTGGAAAGTTTGATTGTTGATTATATTGCAAGCCTCTGGAAGGTCAAGCAGATACACTCAACTGGAGATCCTCCAAGAGTATTGGGGAAGTATATCTGTCCTGCCTTTAAGAGCAACTCAGGGAAAAAATGGCAGCATGGGTGGCTTGGTAAATTTAAAATATACATTTTTTTTAAAAAAATCCCTTCTCCTTCTGTATATCTTTCTCCATAAATTAAATAGTTTATGTTGTTAGTTCTGAAGTCGTGTCCAACTCATCGCAACTCCATGGACAATGTTCCTCCAGTCCTTCCTGTCCTCTACTATCTTCTGGAGTCCATTGAAGCTCACGCCTCCTGCTTCAGTGACTCCATCCAGCCCCCTCATTCTCTGTCGTCCCCTTCTTCTCTTGCCCTCAATCCCTCCCAGCATTAGGCTCTTCTCCAGTGAGTCTTTCCTTCTCACTAGGTGGCCAAAGTACCTGAGTTTCAACTTCAGGATCCAGCCTTCTAAAGAGCAGTCGGGGTTGATCTCCTCTAGGACTGACCAGTTTGATCGCCTTGCAGTCCAGGGGACTTGCAGGAGTCTTCTCCAGCACCAGAGTTTAAAGGCCTCCATTCTGGCACTCAGCCTTTCTTATGGTCCAACTTTCACAGCCATACATTGCAACTGGGAAAACCATGGCCTTGACTATATGTACTTTTGTTGGCAGTACCAAATGGCAAAAGAGAGAGAGAGAGAGAGAGAGAGATATTATAGATGGATGGATAGATAAATAGTATAGATAGATAGACCACTTGGATTGCCTTGCAGTCCCGGGGACTTGCAAGACCCTTTCACAATCATAGTAGAAGATGAGATGGATGTGAGAGGGAGGAAAAGAAGGAAATAAAAGTTAGGAAAGGATGGGAACTTTTTATCTTTTAGGGAGACTCGAGGGATTCAATCGTTGGAGATTCCTCTGCAACAAGACCCACCTCTTCGCCTCCTGAACTAATAGGCTGGCTGAAAACTGAGTTTTTAGAAGCTTTTCTGTTTTCCTGCAAGTTCGAAGTTAATGCTCAGCAGGGAAGAAAGCATCAAAATCTATTAAAGATGCATGTTTTGAGATGAAAAAAAAAAGGCTTAGAATTATGCCTTTTGAGAGACAGTATGTTTGGGGGGGAAATGCTTAGTTAAATGCAAATGTTCTCTGATTTTTTTAAAAAATATTCGGTTTATTTTAAGCCTGCAGATTAATACACAACGGGAGACCATGTACAAAACTATATAGATGCAAGTAGACTGGTTTGATTATACTTTACAGATTTCATCCATCAACCAACAAACGTCAGCTAATATTTTACGAAACAGAATCGTGTTGCAGCATGCTGGGGAGGTCTATGCTTTTGTGTTTTCCTTAATTTTAACACTTATTCTATTCTATTCTATTCTATTCTATTCTATTCTATTCTATTCTATTCTATTCTATTCTATTCCATTCCATTCCATTCCATTCCATTCCATTCCATTCCATTCCATATTTTCTATTCCATTCCATTCCATTCCATATTTTCTATTCTATACTATTCTATTCTATTCTATTCTATTCTATTCTATTCTATTCTATTCTATTCTATTCTATTTATTCTTTTTTATTCTATTCTATTCTATTCTATTATTTCTATTCTATTCTATTTATTCTATTCTATTCTATTCTATTCTATCTATTCTATTCTATCTTCTTTCTTAATCTATTCTATTCTATTCTATTCTATTCTATCTATTCTATTCATTCTATTCCATTCCATTCCATATTTTCTATTCATTCCATTCCATTCCATAATTTGCTATTCTATCTTTTTTCTATTTCATTCTATTCTATTCTATTCTATCTATTCTATTCCTAGTCTATTCCATTCCATATTTTCTATTCATTCCATTCCATATTTTTTCTATTCTATTCTATTATATTCTATTCTATTCTATTCTATTCTATTCTATTCTATTCTATTCTATTCTATTCTTTCTTAATTCTATTCTATTCTATTCTATTCTATTCTATTCTTTCTTAATTCTATTCTATTCTATTCTTTCTTAATTCTATTCTATTCTATTCTATTCTTTCTTAATTCTATTCTATTCTATTCTATTCTATTATTCTATTCTATTCTATTCTATTCTATTCTATTCTATTCTATTCTATTCTATTCTATTCTTTCTTAATTCTATTCTATTCTATTCTATTCTATTATTCTATTCTATTCTATTCTATTCTATTCTATTCTATTCTATTCTATTTATATTCTATTTATTCTTTCTTAATTCTATTCTATTCTATTCCTATTCTCATCTCTATTCTATTCTATTCCATTCATTATTTTCTATTCCATTCCATTCCATTCCATATTTTCTATTTCTATTCTATCATTCTATTCTATTCTATTCTATTCTATTCTCTTCTATTCATTCCATATTTTCTATCCATTCCATTCATATTTTTCTATCTATTCTAGTCTATTCTATTCTATTCTATTCGATTCTATTCTATTCTATTCTCTTCTTAATTCTATTCTATTCTATTCTATTCTATTCCTATTCAATTCTTTCTTAATTGATGCTATTCTATTCTATTCCTTCTTAATTTATTCTATTCTATTCTATTCTATTCTATTTTCTATTCTATTCTATCTATTCTATTCTATTCTATATCTATTCTATTCTATTCTATTCTATTCTATTATTCTATTCTATTCTATTCTATTCTATTCTATTCTATTCTATTCTATTCTATTCTATTCTATTCTATTCTATTCTATTCTATTCTATTCTATTCGCCTCCAGTGATGGAGCACACACAACTTCTGAAGGCAAATCTTTCCCCTGATTATTTGTCCACACTGTTAGGAAGTTTCTCCTCAATTCCAGGTTGCTTCTCTCCTTGATTAGTTTCCATCCATTACTTCTTCTCTTGCCTTCAAGTGCTTTGGAAAAATAAGTTGAGCCTCTCTTATTTGTGGCAGCCCCTCAAATACTGGAATACTGCTATCATGTCACCCCTAGTCCTTCACCTAGTGCAGGGGTTCTTCAAACCTGGCCCTTTTATGACTTGTGGATTTCAACTCCCAGAATTCCACAGCCAGGCATTCTGGAAGTGGAAGTCCACAAGTCATAAAAGGGCCAAGGTGGAAGACCCTGACCTAGTGCTTTACCTTCACTTCATCTTGAACTGAGAGGTTTTGCAGGATCTATTTAAAGTTTGCATAGTTTGTATATGTCAGGTGTGAAGAATCAGGACCACACCTTAAAGTCCCAGTTAAGCTAATTTATTGTTCTCTCTTATACTCAAGAATGTAGTCAACTAACAGTCAGCATTAAATTGGCGCTAGATAAGAATCAACAGAATTCAAGAAGGTTGAAATTAGACCATTGGTGGAAATGTAATGACTCCAGGCTGATTCCTCTCTTGACTCTGCTCCCAAGCTACGCCTGTTCTTCTCCTACAGTATATTTATCAACAAACCAGATATCCTGGCCTCTAAGAACATAAGAAATGTTTCAGACATTCTATGAACAATATTTTTTTTTCTATGTTTGCTTCTCATTCCTCCCTCCTTTACTTTAACGTGTGAGAGAGAGAGAGAGAGAGAGAGAGAGAGAGAGAGAGAGAGAGAGAGAGAGACTGATTGAAAGAAAGAGAAACATGACTTGTGTATTGATTTGTATATTAAACAATCCCAATTCCTAATCCTATTTTCTTAGGCTCCGTGATAAGTCTGCTAGCGGTTCATGATAAATTTGATCCTGTTTGGCCAGGTTCAAGTTCATTTTACAAAACACCGGCTCAGACCAACAATCCTACATTTTAATTGCAAATAGTGACATTTTCCTGGAAAGGTTTTTTTTTTTTCCCCTGCTGAAAGATAACAAGTATCAAAGCATTTTCATTTCTTTTAAAACAATAAAAAAGAAAAAGAAAAAAGAAAAGAAAAGAAAAAAAAGAGTAGGAGACAAAAGGCATTGTTGAATCTTCTAATGCATTAGGCACAGTTCCACATGACATTTTCCTCTAGAAGCAAAAGAAACGTTGATTAGATTGTAGCACAGACCTTCTAAGAAGAATGCAGAATTGTTTCAGAAACCAGGAAGGAAGGAAGGAAGGAAGGAAGGAAGGAAGGAAAGAAGGAAGAAAGGAAGGAAGGAAGGAAGAAACGAAGGGAGGGAGGGAGGGAGGGAGGGAGGAAGGGATGGAGGGAGGTTGACACCATCTACTCTGTGAAAGTTGCTAAAGTATTGGAAGATAGTTCTCTTTGTTAGACTAAATATACATAGTTCTCATTTGCTACAGAGAGTAAGTCAGAAGGAAGGAAGGAAAGGAAGGAAGGAAGGAAGAAAGAAAGAAAGAAAGAAAGAAAGAAAGAAAGAAAGAAAGAAAGAAAGAACGATGAGAGGCAGGTTGATTTCCTCTATTCTTTGAAAGTTGCTTAAGTATCATATCACAGAAAGGAAGGAAGGAAGGAAGGAAGGAAGGAAGGAAGGAAGGAAGGAAGGAAAAGAAAGAAAGAAAAAAAGAAAGAAAGAAAAAAAGAAAGAAAGAAAGAAAGAAAGAAAGAAAGAAAGAAAGATGAGAGGCAGATTGATTCCCCCTATTCTGTGAAAGTTGCTTAAGTATCATATCACAGAAAAGGAAGGAAGGAAGGAAGGAAGGAAGAAAGGAAGGAAGAAAGAAAGAAAGAAAGAAAGAAAGAAAGAAAGAAAGAAAAGAAAGAAAGAAGGAAGAGAGGCAGGTTGACTCCCTCTACTCTGTGAAAATTGCTTAAGTATCATATCACAGGAAGGAAGGAAGGAAGGAAGGAAGGAAGGAAGGAAGGAAGGAAGGAAGGAAGGAAGGAAGAAAAGAAAGAAGAGAGGCAGGTTGACTGCCTCTACTCTGAAAATTGCTTAAGTATCATATCACAGGAAGGAAGGAAGGAAGGAAGGAAGGAAGGAAGGAAGGAAGGAAGGAAGGAAGAAAGAAAAAGAAAGAAAGAAAGAAAGAAAGAAAGAAAGAAAGAAAGAAAGAAAGAAAGAAAGAAAGAAAGAAGAGAGGCAGGTTGACTGCCTCTACTTTGTGAAAATTGCTTAAGTATCATATCACAGAAAGGAAGGAAGGAAGGAAGGAAGGAAGGAAGGAAGGAAGGAAGGAAGGAAGGAAGGAAGGAAGGGAATGTCCCTTCCCATTTTGCTGATTATTTTTTCCCCTGATCCTACATGTCTGTCTTCTGAGTAACTTCCCTTGAAGTTGCGACTAAACCCACCTTTCCCGAAATAATTATCTACAAATCAGTCAGGTTTGGCTTTCTCTGTGCAATTACATGCCTCTCATTTGTCAGCGCAGATGCCTGTCTAATTTAGCAGCAAAGCTTTGGCGACAATATAGGCAAATTGGTTAATTGCGCACACAAAGGCCAATAATGAGACATTTGCACACACAATTACGTGCTCCGTGGCAACGGCCTCCCATTATTGCACACACACAATTGCACTACTAAAATAAGTGTGGGGAAAGGGGCTGGCGCGAATCCAATTGGCTGAAGGGAGTAGGAGCAGTGAAGGTGAGTTTGCAACGGGGGGGGGGGTGAACTAATCAAGGAGAGAAGCAACCTAGAACTAAGGAGAAACTTCCTGACAGTGAGAACAATTAACCAGTGGAACAACCTGCCTCCAGAAGGAGTAAATGCTCCAACACTGGAAGTTCTTAAGAAGAGACTGGACAGCCATTTGTCTGAAATGGTATAGGGTTTCCTGCCTGAGCAGGGGGTTGGAGTAGATGACCTCCTAGGTCCCTTCCAACTTTATTATTATTATTATTATTATTATTATTATTATTATTATTATTATTATTATTATTATTATCAATCATCGCACAGTCAGCCAGATGTTCAGACTGGATTTGGCATTTTGTCTACCTATCGAGTCCTTACCCAGGACCTGGGATAGGCAGAAGTAGATGTTTGATGGTATTACAGGTATCGTCGCAGGATGGAAGCAGTTCCTAATAAGGCCGCCTTTTGCAATTGACTAATAGCAAATTTGTCAATGCCAATGGTGTTCAAGTGGTGCTCCAGTTGTTTTGGGATTGCACCCAAGGAGCCTATTACTATTGGTACTACCCTTGCTTGCTTTTGCCACAGTCTTTCTATTTCTATTTGTAGGTCTTTGTATTTTGTTATCTTCTCCAGTTCTTTCTCTTCTATTCTGCTATCTCCAGGCACTGCCACGTCCACTATCCAGACTTTTTTGTCTTTCTTATCGACAATTGTTAAGTCTGGGGTGTTATGTTGCAGGTGCTTGTCTGTTTGAATTCTGAAGTCCCAGAGCAGTTTAATTTTATCATTTTCTATGACTTTCTCTATTTTATGATCCCACCAGTTTTTGCTTACAGGCAAATGATATTTTTTGCAGATCTTCCAATGCACCATTGTTGCTACTTTGTCATGCCGCTGCTTGTAATCAGTCTGTGCAATCTTCTTGCAACAGCTTACCAAGTGGTCCACTGTTTCTTCAGCTTCTTTGCATAGGCGGCACTTACTGTCTGTTGCTGTCTTCTCAATTTTGACTTTGTATGCATTTGTCCTTAAGGCTTGGTCTTGTGCAGCCAGAATTAGTCCCTCGGTCTCTTTCTTCAATTTTCCTGCTCTTAGCCATTGCCAGGTTTTATTATTATCTGCTTTCCCAGCTATTTTTTTAATGTATTGGCCATGTAGTGCTTTGTCTTCCCATGCCTCTATTCTGTTCTTCATTTGGTCTTTCTTGTAGGCCAGTTTGGTCTCTCCAGTAGTCAGTAAGCCTTCCTGATATACTAATTTCAGTGCATCTTCATCATTGTTCTTCAGATATTCTTCCAAAGCCATTTTTTCTTCTTCAACCATCTGATGTACTTGTAGCATTCCACGCCCACCTATTTGCCTTGTAGATAAAGTCTATCAATGTCACTGCGTGGATGAAGGGCGTGATTCATTGTCATTATTTTTCTGGTCTGCCTATCCATTGCTTTTAGTTCTGCTTGAGTCCAGTCCACTATTCCAGCTGTGTACCTAATGACTGGGATTGCCCAGGTGTTGATTGCCTTTATGGTATTTCCTCCATTGAGTTTGGACTTTAAGATCTTCTTCACTCTCTTGATGTATTCACCTCTAATCTTTTTCTTGACTTCAGTGTGCTTGATGTTGTCAGCTTGAAGGATACCCAAGTATTTGTAGTATTCTTCCTCATCCAGACTCTTAATGTTATTTTCGTGGGGCATCTTGATTCCTTCAGTTTTCACTATTTTTCCTTGTTTGATAGTAAGTGTGGCACATTTGTCCAAACCAAACTCCATTACAATATCTTGGCTATATATACGGACAGTGTTGAGCAGCGATTCTATTTCAGATGATGTTTTTCCATACAGCTTCAGATCATCCATGTAAAGGAGGTGGGATAGTCTGGCAGATGTTTTTGATGTTTGATAGCCATGTCCTGAGTTATTCAGTATTGTTGACAGAGGAAACAGTGCAATAACAAATAGTAATGGTGATAATGAATCTCCTTGAAATATTCCTCTCTTGATATTAACCTCTCTCAGCTTTTCACCATTGATCTGCAACTGTGTCTTCCATTGTGCCATCGATTTTTGCACAAATTTTCTGATGTTTCTACTTACTCCTGTTATTTCTAGGCACTTGATTATCCAATCATGTGGCAGAGAGTCAAATGCCTTTTTGTAGTCAATCCATGCCACATTCAGGTTGGTCTTCCTTCTCTTGCAGTTTTCCAAGATCATTTTGTCTATTAGGAGTTGATCTTTTGTTCCTCTGCTATTGGGGCGGTTTCCTTTCTGCTCAGGTGGAAAGAGATTGTTTCAACTAGATGCTGTTGTACTGCATCAGCTACCACACCAGTTAGTAATTTGAAAGTTGTTGGTAAGCAGGTAATTGGCCTGTAGTTACCTGGTGTTGCCCCTTTTGCTGGATTTTTCATTATTAGGTAGGTTTTCCCAGTTGTTAGCCACTTTTCAATTTCTCCTCCTTGTAGTATATTGTTGAATTGCTTGGCAATGAGTGGGTGTATAACAGTTAGATGTTTCAACCAAAACCCATGCAGTTCATCTTCACCTGGTGCTGACCAATTTTTGATTTTCTTTGCTCTTTTTTCTACCATTTTTGTTGTTATTACTAGTTCTTTCATTTCAACTTCTGTTTTATTTGCATCCACCTCTTTTAACCAAGCCGCATCCTTGTTGTATTTCTTTGGGTTATCCCATATCTGCTTCCAGAATTGCACTGTTTCTTCCTTGTCAGGTACTGACTGATTCCTTGCAGTTTCTCCATTGATGGATTGGTAGAAACGTTTCTGATTGGATTGAAATTGGAGGTTCTGCCTATAGTTTGCAATTCGAGCTTCATATCTACTGATTTTCCTGGCTATAGCTGTTATTTGTTGCTTTATTATTTCCAGTGCTTCCTTGATCTTCCTTGTTTCTAAGTGGTATTTCTTGATTAGGTATTCTTTGGTCTTCTTGTTCTTCAGCTTCTTTTCTTTCATCTGTTCTAGCTTGCTTGCATGTGATCTTAACTTGCTGATCTTATTTTCTAGTCTAACCTTCCATTTTTGTGGTGCACTGTTTGTTTGTTTTTCTTTTTTGTTGATTTTACATCCCAGGTATTCTGTTATAACTGCAGCTGTGCTGTACATTAATTGGTTTGTTTCTTGCAGTGAATTGGTGCTTATACTTGCTATTGCAGTATTTGCATCTTTTAATGCTTGTGCTAGCTGTTTCTTTGGAACAAGCTTCAATGCAGGCAGCCTTATTCTGTTGTTTTTGTGCTGTTCTAGATGCTCAGTTATTCTTTGTTTCAATTCTTTTATTTCTTTAGTTAGAGGGTTTTGTTCTTCCTGAGGAAGAGGTGCCTGGTTTCCAAATGAGAACAGTTGTATATCTCTACTGGATTCTTTCACTGCCAACTCCCCCTGGTTTGCCTCTACATTCTGAATTACTTCTTGTAAGGCTTTGATTTCTTTGCCCTGGGTAAACCTTTGCAGTTCGTCTAATTCTGTTTCTGTAAATACTTTATTTCGTGTTATAAATCGGCGTTGATCTGCTAGTCTCTGTTCTGTTATTTCTGATTCTGGATGTTGTTCTTTCCAGAACTGGTGCATTCGTTTTAGATATCCTCGTCTTGTTGGACTTGATCTGTAGTAACAGATCATTATTTCTTTGTTTTCCATCACTGTGTATCTGCGACGGGTAAACACCTTTTCTTCCAGTAGTTCTGCAGCTGCTGGCCCTGGTTGCTCAGCCAACAGTCCTGAGTCCTGTAACCCATTTTTCACCAGATATCCAGGAACTCCAATATCTAGTGCGGACCTTGTTAACCCGGGCGACGTCCGAGCCGGTATGGCATTCTGAAATTTACGTCTCACCATATTTTTTATGGGAGAGACACTCTTTGTCTGACTCCTCTGATGAGACCTGTCCAGTATGGTTGAACCTCTGGCATAGCTCTCATCTTCCTCAGAGTACACAAGCCCCACAACCACGTCAAGGTAGTGCCTCACTGGGGGATTATTATTATTATTATTATTTATTATGGATCATCGCACAGTTAGCCAGATGTTCAGACTGGATCTGGCATTTTGTCTACCTCTCGAGTCCTGGGATAGGCAGAGTTTATGTTTGATGGTATTACAGATCTCGTCGCAGGATGGAAGCAGTTCCTAGCAAGGCCGCCTTTTGCAATTGACTAATAGCGAACCTGTCAATGCCAATTGTGTTCAAGTGGTGCTCCAGTTGTTTTTGGATCGCACCCAAGGAGCCTATGACTATTAGTACTACCCTTGCTTGCTTTTGCCACAGTCTTTCTATTTCTATTTGTAGGTCTTTGTATTTTGTTATCTTTTCCAGTTCTTTCTCGTCTATTCTGCTGTCTCCAGGCACTGCCACGTCCAATATCCAGACTTTTTTGTCTTTCTTATCGACAAATGTTAAGTATTATTATTATTATTATTATTATTAGTATTAGTAGTAGTAGTAGTAGTAGTAGTAGTAGTAGTATCACCAATGAACAACTGCAAAGCACTCAGTTTTGAAATTCAACACCTGAAGGATAATTCTGCAACTTGCATTCTTTAAGCAAAAAGAACAATTTACACAAAGCACATTTCTAGCACATTTTTAACCTCCGCTTCTCTATTTCCTATTGTAGGGTTTCCTGTTTAAGCAGGGGGTTGGACTAAAAGACTTAGACGATTCTACATTTAGGCAAGAAAAACCAAATGTAGAGGTATAGTATAGGTGGTACCCTGCCAAATAGCAGTAACTGTGAGAGGGATCTCGGAGTCCTAGTGGACAATCCCTTCAATAGGAGCCAGCCATGTGCTGCAGCTGCCAAAAAAGCCAACACAGTGCTGGGCTGAATGAACAAAGGGATAGAATCAAGGTCACATGAAAGGTTAATACCACTTTACAAGGTCTTGGTAAGGCCACACTTGGAATACTGCATCCAGTTTTGGTCGGCACGATGTAAAAAAGAAGTTGATACTCTGGGAAGAGTTAGGTTTATGTCTAGTTAGTTTGTTAGTATGTCTAGTTAGGGTGTATGTCTAGTATGTGTAAACCTAGAGTGTATGTCTAGTTTAATGAAAAGAAGGACTAGGGATGACATCATAGCAGTCCTTTTTTTCCCTTCCTTTCTTCCTTCCTTCCACCATCCCTCCATTCCTCCATCCCTGCATTTCTTTCCTCCCTCCCTCCCTCCCCCTCTCTTTCCTTCCTTCCTTCCTTCCTTCCTTCCTTCCTTCCTTCCTTCCTTCCTTCCTTCCTTCCTTCCTTCCTTCCTTTTCCCTCTCTGCCTGTGTCTCTCTCACACACGAACACATACACAACACACACTCTCTCTCACACACACAGCACATGAAAGAAACTAAACCTGTTTCTTCCTTTTAGAGCCAAATATTAATGGGGAGGGAAGGAAGGAAGATTCCTCTAGGGAGAGTTTATTGTTTTACAAATAGAGTGTTGTGTTTCATGTTTTCATTGTTACTAAGACATTAACAAACATATTTAAGTTGCACCCACTGACACTCTTTTGCGGAAAACATATTTATTTAGAAACCTCATTTTCAGCCCGAGAGGAAAAAAAAAAATGTATTTCAAATTCACTCAGAGAATCACTGCACCAGTTTAGACTAACTATTTTTAAGGGTGAACTTCGTCTTTACAGCTACAAACACCCACACAGAGATGCATCAGAATTTATCTAATTTTATTTTCCCCTTGCAATAAAGCAACAAATAGAGGGAGGGACAGAGGGAAAGAGAGAGGGAGGGAAGGAGGGAGGAAGGAAGTCCAATTATTTTTGGAATAATTTTAAAGATTTCATGTTATGTTTATGGAGCAATCTGTAGTAAATGATTCTTTTTTTCACCAGCTGAAGTGTGAAAAATTAAAATGAGTGTTGCTAGGAGACTGTAAACAGCTCTTCCAATCCTAAAGTAAAACAGACAGTGTTTTATTTGTCTACAAACAAATCACATTGCCTTTAATTGTTTTCCTTAGTCTTAATGTTTTGTTGTTTGACTTTTATTTCTTTTTAACACATTGGTACAACTCCAAAACTTGTGGTGGGTCCTTGGTGCCTCTCTGAGCTTGGATGTTTTCTTGCAGACATTTCATGGCCCAAATGAGAGTAACATGATCAGTGCACAGTCCTCCTCCTCCTCCTGCTCCTCCTCCTCCTCCTGCTCCTCCTGCTCCTCCTGCTCCTCCTCCTCCTCCTCCTCCTCCTCCTCCTCCTCCTCCTCCTCCTCCTCCTCTTCTTCTTCTTCTTCTTCTTCTTCTTCTTCTTCTTCTTCTTCTTCTTCTTCTTCTTCTCTTCTTCTTCTTCTTCTTCTTCTTTTTCTTTCTCTTTCTCTTTCTCTTCTTCTTCTTCTTCCTCTTCCTCTTCTTCTTCTTCTTCCTCTTTCTCTTTTTCTTTCTCTTCTTCTTCTTCTTCTTCTTCTTCTTCTTCTTCTTCTTCTTCTTCTTCTTCTTCTTCTTCTTCTTCTTCTTCTTCTTCTTTCTCTTCCTCTTCCTCTTTTTCTTTTTCTTTCTCTTCTTCTTCTTCTTCTTCTTCTTCTTCTTCTTCTTCTTCTTCTTCTTCTTCTTCTTCTTCTTCTTCTTCTTCTTCTTCCTCTTCTTCTTCTTCTTCTCCTCCTCCTCCTCCTCCTCCTCCTCCTCCTCACAAACTTCACTCCCTTCTAGCACTGATGTTACAGAGTTTGGGTCATGAAATGTCTGCAAGTGGTATTAACACTTCACACGATCTTGATTCTATCCCTCTGCTAATGCAGCCTAGGACCATGATGGCTTTTTTGGCAGCTGTAGCACATGGTTGGCTCTTATTTAAGGGATTGTCCACTAGGACTTTGAGATCCCTCTCACAGTTGAAGACATTTCCTTGTCTTTTCCTTGAAGACATTTCGCTTCTCATCCAAGATGCTTCTTCTTCAGAACTGTAGAAGCTTCTTGGATGAGAAGTGAAATGTCTTCAAGGAAAAGAAACAAAGTTCAGTTGACTTTTGAAAAACTGCCCTTGGGACAACTATAGGTAAAACTCCTCTTGGGAAACAATGGATTCCCATATAAAAAAAAGGATGCCGGGGCAGATATTTCTACAGGGTTGTGAGAAGCCATACATCTAATTTTTTGGATAAGTGTTTCCAATAACTAAAATGTAAGATTTAGTTATGGAAATGTCCAGTGTGGAACAGCCAGGGAAAGCAATCATGGATAAAGACAAGAATTTATTCCGAGAATGGGAAGCAGAGCAAAGACCAATGAGTTTTAAAATGACATTTTGGGATTCTTGAATCTCCCATTTGTTACTTTCACTGAATAGAGTCAAATGCTAACATTTTGAGAAAGGGAGATCTCTCTCTCTCTCTCTCTCTCTCTCTCTCTCTCTCTCTCTCTCTCTCTCTCCTCAATTAAAAAGTTGCAAGCTTAGTCATCAAATCCAGTTTGCAAACTGAGTCAGTTCTGAATGAAATTGTTGATCTGATTATTTGGAAAGTCAATTCAATTCAATTCAGGGGATAGGTGGGTGAAATCTTCTTGTTGTTGTTTTTTCAGAAAAAAAAATCACTAGATCTATTCAGAGGCAACCAATTCAATCCAACCGCTTGACCTAAATTGACAATCCAATTTGGAACATCTATTAGTTTTAGAGATTGGATCGATTTTGACTTTTAAGCATATCATCAGCTCAAATCTTTGCATAAGCCAGTAGGAGATTCTGCCTTGGGGAACTATTGTAAAAATTTGAAGCACAGGGATTGTTATCTTGGGGAAAAAAAGTAGAGAAAAAACAAGATAGATAGATAGATAGATAGATAGATAGATAGATAGATAGATAGATAGATAGGTAGATACATAGATAGATAGATAGATAGATAGATAGATAGATAGATAGATAGATAGATAGACAGACAGACAGACAGACAGACAGACAGACAGACAGATGACCAAAAGTATCATGCAGGAGATAGGAAATCTAGATTATTCTGTTCAGTGTTAATGTCAGGTGTGAAGAAGGAGGATCACATGTTAAGTTCTAGTTAAGCTGGTTAGTTGTTCATGCCCATACACAAGAGATTAGTCAACTAATGGTGAGCACTAAATTGGGGCTACATAAGAGTTAATAGAATTCAAGAGGGGCTGGACTGGAATTGTTTTTTTTTTTTTTTTATTAAAATTTTTCAAAAGTTTTACAAATAAGAATCCACCCCCCCCTCCCCAACCACCCCACCCCCCCCGACTTCCCAGAACTGAATATAGGATTATTTAACAAATATTTTAAAAATAACATTTGCAATTTATAAAATAATTAATAATAATAATAAAAATCACAGTAATAATATATATAATAATAATATACATAACATGAACTTTAAAATGAATAATATATACTAAAAAAAAAATAAAAAAAGAAGAGAGAGAGAGAAAGAAGAAAGAAGAAAGTAGACGAAGAATAAAGCATATATATATATATAAAAAAAAAATATATGAATAATAATACGTAAAAAATGTATAGATATAAAAAAGAAAAAGAAGAAAGAAAGAAAGAAAGAACAATCATTACAAATTATAAAAAGGCTAAATAATATTTTTCCATATCCAAATTATGTTGTATAAAATTTATCCATTTTTCCCATACCGCAAAAAATTTTTCTTGAGATTGCTCCTTTAGGAAAGCCAAAATCTTTGCCATTTCTGCCAAATACGAAACTTTATGAAACCATTCTTGTAAAGTAGGCAAAGATTCCTTCTTCCAATATTGTCCTATTAACAACCTAGCGGCTGTAATCAAATTTAACATCAATATAACCTCCTTAGCATCACAGTCAATAACAATCCCTAGTAAAAATAATTGCGGAGTAAATTTTACCCTCCTTTTAAAAATTCTTTGAATATTCCACCATATCTTAATCCAAAAAGCTTTTATATGCTTACACGTCCACCACATATGGTAATAAGTAGCATCCAAATATCCACATCTCCAGCATTTCGGCTGTAGATTAGGGTACATAATGGACATTTTCTTTGGTTCAAGGTGCCATCTATAAAACATCTTATAAAAATTCTCTCTTAAATTTTGCGCTTGTGTGAATTTAACATTTCTTATCCAAATAAGTTCCCAAGTATCCATTGAAATCGTTTCACCAATATTCTGTGCCCATTTAATCATACAATCTTTAACTAGTTCAGGGTCTGAATCTAATTCCACTAAAACCCCATAAACTCTCTTAATATGGGTTGGCCTTTGATCTCTTACTTGTTTTAAAAAAATTTCATCTTCTCTAAGCCAGCCCGTTTTACAATCCATCTTCCATCTATCCACTATTTGTCTATATTGGAACCATGAATAATTTAAATTTTCATGTGTTAATTCTTCCAAAGATTTTAACTGCCAGTCTTGGCCATCCCATCTTAGTAACTGTACGTAAGAGACCTTGTCCATATTTACCCCTTTCCTTATACCTTCTATGGCATGCCGAGGTATAGCCCATAATGGTATTTTGAAGTCAATTTTATAATACTTTCTCCACACTCTTAGCAAAGAGTTTCTTATAATATGAGACTTAAAAACCCAATCCACTTTTTTATTAAATATTAAATAGGCATGCCATCCAAAAAATAGGTCCCAGCCTTCCAAATGAAGTATTTCTGTATTTGTTAAATTCACCCCATCGCTAATCAATGTCAATACTACAGCATCATAATACAATTTCATATTTGGTACCTTGAGTCCACCTCTCTCACGAAAATCTTGCATTATTTTAAGTTTCACCCTTGGTTTTTTCCCTGCCCAAACAAATTTATTAATACCTTTTTGCCATTCATCTAAATTACGTTCGTTTTTTAAAATAGGTAACATTTGAAACAAAAAAATAAACTTTGGCAGGACATTCATTTTAATAACTTCAATTCTGCCCATAAGGGATAACTGTAAATTATTCCAGTTTTTTAAATCCTTCTGTACCTCCATCCACAGCTTTTCATAATTATTTTTATACAATTTTACATTAGAAGCAGATAATGTAACCCCCAAATATTTTACATTATCAACAATTTCAAAGTCTGTTAAGTTAACTAGAGCCTGTTTATCACCATTAGTCATATTTTTAGCTAATATTTTGGTCTTATTATTATTAATTTTAAAGCCAGAAACACGTCCATATTGTTGAATCAATTGTAATAATTTCACCACCGAAGAAACAGGTTGAGACAAAGTAACAAACAAGTCATCTGCAAAGGCTCTTAATTTATATTCTTTTTTATTAATTTCTATTCCTTTTATTTCTTGAGACTCCCGAATTTTAATCAACAAAATTTCCAGTGTTAAAACAAACAATAACGGAGACAACGGGCATCCCTGTCTTTTTCCTTTTTCTATTACAAAAGCCTCTGACAAACCCCCATTTACAATAATTTGAGCAGTCTGTTTTTGATATATATTGGATAATACTTGTAATATATTTTGTCCAAAATTCATCTCCTTGATTAAACACAGCATAAACTGCCTGGAATTGTTTATGAGAATGTAATAATGACTCTAAGCTGATTGCTTTCTTGACTCTACTTCCATGCTCTGCCTATCCTTCTCCTACAATTATGCCCTGAAGCTACACTGGGAAAGATTCAAGACTACTAAAAGGAATCACCTCCTCATGAGTAATCAACACCCAGATAAGCAGAGATTAAGACTAAATAGACAAATAAATAAAGAATTAAAGATTACTACAATCAAGGAACTTCCAACTCGGACAAATAACATAATAGGAAACAGCAGCCTAATCAATGAAACAAGAACACTCTATCTATCTATCTATCTATCTATCTATCTATCTATCTATCTATCTATCTATCTATCTATCTATCTATCATCTATCATCTATCTATCATCTGTCTGTCTATCTATCTATCTATCTATCTATCTATCTATCTATCTATCTATCTATCATCTATCTATCATCTGTCTGTCTGTCTATCTATCTATCCAGTGCTTTTTTTGTAAAAAAAAAAAAAAAGGTGCCAGAATTCACACATGCCATACAACCCACCTTGCCTACCCTACAAGGTTACATCCAAAAAAGGTGCCGGAACTCCGTTCTGGGCATTCTATGACAAAAAAAAACAAAAAAAAACCTGTATCTATATATCTATCAATTGTAGAAGGAAAAGTCTTCACCATCATCTTCCAGTCCAAGGTGGGAATAAACAACATGGCAACTGCTTTAGAAAGAAGGTTGCAGTTTATTGAAGAGGAGAGCCAGACAGAAAGATGGCTCTGGAAGAAAAAGAGAGAGAGCACATGTACGGAGTGGGTTTTTATACCCTCTGGGGCTCTTGAGGTTTTTTCCTGTTCCTGTTTGAAGCTTTGTATTTCCTGTGTCATGTATTCTGACCTGAGTCTGGGTGTGTCCTTTGGCATCTGCGGGTTAATCCTATTATGTCCTGTCTTAGACTTTGGGTGGGTACGTAGATTTTAGGTGTCTTTGTCTTCCTAAGCTTCTAGCTTCAACCTTCCTGATGGTTTACATCTGCATTTCTACAGAGATGGTTTTTGCTTGGGGGAGGGAGACTTGGGGCTATTAAGAAAAACTGGCCATGCTTTTCTGCCTCTTTAAGATCTTTTGAGGAAATATATTTTTCTGCCCTTTTAATATTTCCTTCTCTAAGGGATATGATAGGGAATAAATATTTTCCACTGTTTTTCCTGATGAAAATTCTGCATAAAAGAAAAAGAGAAGTTGAGAAGGGGGGGAAGGGGCTGTCCCAAGATGGATTGGTTATGGGTTTTAACCCTATAGGTGAGTTTGTACACCGAGATTTCTTCTTTGTATGTGGATCTTCTGAAGAATGTTGGAGATAAATTAAAAGTGTACCGTATATGCCGGCGTATTAGGCGACCCGGCATATAAGACGACCCCCGTCTTTATCGCCGGGTCACCTTCCTAGAACGTCATCTTATACGCCGGAAACTACCAGTATTTCCGGCATATAAGACGACTTGGTGTATAAGACGACCCCCATCTTTGGCGCCAAGTTTAGCACTTCTGGAAGTCATCTTATATGCCGGCATATGCGGTATTTTGCTGAGTTCCATATTTTCTCTGTGGGGCATTCTTGATACAAATTTAAAAAAAAAAGAGAAAGAGAGAGAGAGATGATAACAGTTACAGAAGGGAACAGAAGAGGAAGAAAGTGAAAGAAATTTGGGACCTGCAAAGATCTTAGGCCACATGGCCAGATGCACAATTGCTAATGCAAACTAGTTGTTCATTCAAAATAAATAAATAAATACATATATAAGCCCTTGGTAACTGGGGATTATGGAATTGAATTGACTTTCTTGTTTTGGAAAACAGTTGCAATCTTTTGAGTAAGAATGTTTTTTGTTCGCTATGTACATTGCATTCAGTATTTTGCATTTTAATAACATTGTCAACAAAAGAACCCCATTGGGGGGCTTTAATAATATACACAAAAGGTGACTGTATAACTTTAAATAAATAATAGAGTTCAGTATTTGGGGAAGGTTTGATGGCTTTAGTGGAAAGAAAGAAAGAAAGAAAGAAAGAAAGAAAGAAAGAAAGAAAGAAAGAAAGAAAGAAAGAGAAGGAAGGAAGGAAGGAAATAGAGGGATGGAGGAATGGAGGGATGGAAAGTGGGACAGAGGGAAGAGGAAGGAAGGAAATGGAGGGATGGAGGGATGGTGGAAGGAAAAAAGGAAGGGAGGGAGGGAGGAAGGAAAGAAGGGGAAGGGAGAAGAAAGGATGGAAACGGAGTGAGAGAGTGAGGGAAGGAAGGAAATGGAGGGATGGAGGGATGGAAGGTGGGACAGAAGAAAGAGGAAGGAAGAAAGGAAATTGAGGGATGGAGGGATGGTGAAAGGAAGGATGGAAGGAAGGAAGAAAAGGAGGGAGGGAGGAAGGGAGGGAGGGAGGGAGGGAGGAAAGAAGGGGGAGGGAGAAGAAAGGAAGGAAACAAGGAGTGAGAGAGTGAAGGAAGGAAGGAAGGAAGGAAGGAAGGAAGAAAGAAAGAAAGAAAGAAAGAAAGAAAGAAAGAAAGAAAGAAAGAAAGAAAGAAAGAAAGAAAGAAAGAAAGATCTTTTTAGGGTAAGGTAGCTAAAGATTATTTTGAATCAGAAGACTTGGCTGTGGGAGAAGGAGGAGAAAAAAAAAAATCAAGATGGTAGCCACCACCCTGAAATTTGTAAAAGCAATAAAGACTGGATGTAAATAAATAAATAAAATATAAAACTGAAGTCCTGTTCCATTTTCCATGAATGGTGCATTCAGCACCTGCACGCAGGCAAAACTTTGACTATGCAGTCTTTTTCAATCCTGCTTCCTGCAGACCATCCTATTTTGAGCTAGTTTTACAAATTCTTCCAATGATAGCAAGTGTTCCAGTATCTGAAGAGCTACCACAAAGAAGAAGGGGTCAACCGAGTGGTGGGATTCAGCCAGTTCACACCACTTTGGCAGAGCCGGTAGCTAAATTTCTGTTGCCCAGGCCCAGAATGGACTTCTGGAAGTGGCATCTACGCAAAGAACCGATTGTTCACATTTTGGAATCCCACCACTGGGTCAACCCATTCTCCAAAGCACCAGAAAGCAGGACAAGAAAAAGTTGGGTGGAAAGTAATCAAGGAGAGAAACAATCTAGAATAAGAGAGTTAGAAGGGACCTTGCTCAACCAGGAGACCTTATATGATTTCCGGCGAATGGCTCTCCAAACTCTTCTTAAAAGCCTCCAGTGATGAAGCACCCATAACGTCTGAAGGCAAGTTGTTCCAGTGATTAATTCTTCTCCCTGTGTGGAAACTTATCTATAGTTCTAGGTTGCTTCTCTCCTTCATTAGTTTCCATCTGTTGCTTCTCGCCTTGCCTTCAGGTGCTCCAGAGAAGAGGTTGAGCACCTCTTCTTTGTGGCAGCCCCTGAGATATCATGTCATCCCTAATTCTTTTCATTAAAATAGACATACCCAATTTCTGCAAATGTCTTCATATGTTGTAGCCTCCAGTCCCTAATCATCTTTGTTGTTCTCCTCTGCACTCTTTCTAGAGTCTCTACATATTTTTTCTCTGCACTGCATCTATCTATCTATCTGTCTATCTGTCTGTCTGTCTATCTGTCTATCTATCTATCTATCTATCTATCTATCTATCTATCTATCTATCTATCATCTCTATCTCTATCTCTATCTCTATCTCTATCTCTATCTTTGTCTCTCTATCATATCTATCTATCTATCTATCTATCTATCTATCTATCTATCATCTATCTCTATCTCTCTATCTCTACTCTCTATCTCTATCATATCTATCTATCTATCTATCTATCTATCTATCTATCTATCTATCTATCTATCTCACTATCATCTCTGTCTCTAACATCTATCTTTATCTCTTTCTCTTTCTCGCTATCTCTATCATATCTATCTGTAAGGACCCACCCCACTTTGCATCTTAAGAAGACAGAACTCTTGGAATAGTTCTTCCAACAGGAATCCTTTATTAAGAGAAAATGGTTGCAGGCATGCTAGACAGGACTTGGGGTCCAAGCTCTCCCATTCAAGGTTTTAAGGGGTTCCCCAGTAGTCCCACCCAATCAACCCCCCTTCCCAGTGATAGTTTCAAGTATCACAATTCCACCCCGTTTCTTCTTTCTTCCGTCTGGATGGAGACTTCAGATAACTACATGAAAGGCAAATACTCTTCTTTGTTAATGCTAATGTTCTCTGGATGCTAACGCTTTGAGGTTACCATAGGTTACAATAAACACACATTCAGCATTCAGCTCTTTGAAGTCTACTGAAGGAAGTGAGGGCCATAAAGCCCCTTTGTTCTCCCCCTTCTCTCCCTCTTATGGCAGAATCCAAAGAAGGCAGAATTGGGAGTTTCTATATTTGATAATTAAAGATGAAATATGATTGGATTCTGACATCCGGCCCCTCTTAAAAATAAGAGAGATCCACCTGAAAGAAAACACAAGTATAAAATTTAGTTAGGCTTGTTAGGATACTCTGTGTGAAACTTCTTCAATAGCTTCGGGGCTCTGACATTACGTTTATGGACCCACTCATTTTGTGAGGGAGGGAGGTGTTTCCAGGCAACTAGGTACTGAGTTGCTCCATGATATCTCCTAGAGTCAAGGACTTCCTTTATTTCGAAGTGTTGTTCACCCTCCACCATGATTGGAGGTGGTGGGGGGGGATTTTTGGCCGTAGAGGTGACTGATGCTCTCTTTTCAGCAAGCTGCAATGAAAAATTGGGTGTATTTGCCTGAGATTTTTGGGTAATTCTAATTCTACTGTTACTGGATTTATGATTCTTTTAATTGGAAAAGGTCCTATGTATTTTGGTCCAAGTTTTTTACAGGGCTGTAGGGACTTTAGGTATTTTGTAGATAAGTACACCATCTCTCCTATAATGAATGGTGTAGGCTCAACCCTTTTTTTATCGGCTTGTGTTTTGTAAGCCTGCCTAGCTTCATCTAGTGCTTTTCTGACTATTGGCCAGGTGTTTTGTAATTTTTCCATCCATTCTTTCAGCGAGGGGATCGTTGGTTCGTTTGGGGTTAATTCTGGCATGGGGTTGAAACTTTGACCGGTGGCTATTTGAAAAGGAGTGTAACCTGTGCTGGAGTGGACTGCATTATTGTAGGCAACTTCTGCAAAAGGGAGTAAGTCCGCCCACTCGGTCTGCTGGAAACTAAGAAAACATCTTAAATATTGCTTAAGTACTGAGTTCATTTTTTCAGCCCCCCCATTTCCTTGAGGGTGGTGGCTAGATGTCAGTCCCTGAGTGGTTCCTAAGAGGGATAAAAATTCCTTCCAAAATGCAGACGTAAATTGCACCCCCCTGTCAGAGATGATGCGTTGGGGTGCCCCATGCAATCTGTAAATGTGTTGGATGAAAAGTTTTGCTAAGGCTTTTGCAGTGGGAATCTTTTGGCAAGGGATAAAGTGCACCTGTTTGGAAAACAAGTCCGTGACCGTCCAGACCACAGTATTCCCATTGCTTTCTGGCAATTCCACTATAAAATCCATGGCTATTTCTCTCCAGGGGGCTGAGGGACTTGCCACTGTTTGCAATAGTCCTGGCACTTTCCCTTGCAACCTCTTTGCCGTGGCACATTTTGGACAACTGGCTATATAACTTTCAATGTCCTTTTTCATGGATGGCCACCAAAATTGCCGTTTAATTAAATGTAAAGTTTTTACAAATCCAAAATGCCCTGCTGATTTTGTGTCATGGCAAAGGTGCATGAAAATTACTCTTTGAGTTGTTGGTATATATAACTTTTCCCCTATCCAAGGCAACCCGTCTCTCATTGTGCACACATTTTTGTTTTTCTGGAACCAATCATCTGTTTCCAAACTTTTTCTGAATTCAATTCCAGTTTGGCTGTCCAGTTGTGGTTTTAATTTTGGCTTGGGTTCTTGTGGTTACTGGTGCTGCCAGTTGTGACTCTGCCATTATTGGTCTAGAGTCTGTGGTTCGTGCGCTGTTATATTGGGGCATGCGAGATAGTGCATCTGCCAGGAAGTTCTTTCTTCCTGGTAAATGTTTGAGCTTAAATTGGAATTGGTGAAAATGCTGGGACCAGCGGGCTTGTTTGGGATTGAGTTTCCTGGAAGTTTTCAGGGCTTCCAAATTTTTGTGATCAGTCCACACCTGGAAGGGGATTTTGTTGCCTTCCAGGAACTGTCGCCATGTGAGTAATGCCCAACGTATCCCATAAGCCTCCTTCTCCCATACGGGCCAGCGCTGTTCTGTTTCCGTGAGTTTCTTGGATGTATATGCACAGGGTTGCAATACTGCATCATCATTTTCTTGTAATAGCACAGCCCCCACTGCCACATCACTTGCATCTGCCTGTATTATGAAGGGCTTGTCCATGTCTGGGTGCCTTAGTACTGGTTCGGCAGAAAAAAGTCTCTTTAGTCTCTCAAACGCTGCTTGGCACTCCATTGTCCATGTTAGTGGCTGGCTAGGTTTTACTGAGGATGTTCCCTTCGTTTTTAGTAAGTTGTGAGGGGCAAGGCTATCTGTGCAAATGAGGGGATGAATTGGCGGTAAAAATTTGCAAAGCCCAGGAAACTTTGTAGTTGCTTTCTTGTGCGGGGTGGTGCCCATTCTAATACTGCTCTGACCTTCTCTGGGTCCATTTCAATGCCCTGTGGGGATATGCGATAGCCTAGGTAGTCTATCCTTTCCTGGTGGAATTCGCATTTTGAGAGTTTGGCATATAGGTGGGCGGCTCGCAGCTTCTTTAAAACCGCTCTGACAAGTTTGACGTGTTCTTCTTTTGTTTCGGTAAAGATAAGAATGTCGTCCAAGTAAACAAGGACCCCCTTAAACAGGTGCTCCCTTAGAACGTCATTGATTAATTGCATAAAGACTGCAGGGCCCCCTTGTAATCCAAATGGCAAGACTTTGAATTGATAGCACCCCATGGGGCAGTTAAATGCAGTCTTCCATTCGTCCCCTTCCTTGATTCTCACGCGATAGTAAGCTTCCCTTAAGTCTAGTTTAGAAAAAATTTTCCCTTTCGATAGGTGTGACAGCATGTCTTTCATGAGGGGCAGCGGGTATAGGTTGCTTTCACTGATTGTGTTCAGGGCCCTATAATCCACGCATAAACGTAAAGAGCCATCCTTCTTCTCTCTAAAAAGGACCGGGGCAGCCACTTTAGGCTTAGCTGGTTCAATGAAACCTCTCTCCAGGTTTTTTTTTATAAATCTTTCCATTTCCTCCTTCTCCTTTGGGCTCATGGAGTATAATCTGGGTTTCGGGAGTTTTGCCCCAGGCTTGAATTCAATGGTACAGTCTGTGGGTCGGTGGGGGGGAAGCTCATTCGCCCTCTCCTCACTGAAGACTTCAGCAAGGTCCCTATATTCCTCTGGTATTTCTGTTAATCTTTTTTCCTCTCCTATGGATGCTTTTTCTATTCTTGATTCTGGTAGCCTCTCTTGGGGTTTTAAGTCCATAGGGTCCCCCTTCGGGAATTTAATTTCTGTCGTCCTCCAATTTACCCAGGGGTTCCATTTTTTCAACCATTCCATCCCTAGAATCATTGGGCATTCCATACCTGGGGTCACCACAAACGTTAAGTCCTCTTCATGGTTGCCCAGGGAGAGGTGTATTGGCAGAGTGGCTAGGGTAGCTGGCACCCCCCCTGCTATGGATCCATCTAGCTGGCCAAATGAGATTGGTTGTTCCAGTCTCCTGGATGGGATGCCCAGATTCCCCACTAGTGTTGGGCTAATGAGGCAGCGGGTGCAGCCAGAGTCTATTAAGGCTTTCACCTTCACAGCTTCGGGCATGGGGGGGATTAATATAGTCACTGTTTTGAAGATGGGTGTGATGCGTCCACTTACCAGGGGTTCGCCTTCCGAGCTGTCATCTGAGGCATCCACCGTCCCTGTGGTGTAGGCTGGAGTTCTTTCCCCTTGGTGAGCAGAGGTGGGGTTTTCTGCAATTTCCATCATTTTCATGGCTGTTTCTTTTGGCTTAGCTGAATACCCTCTGGGTTTGTTGATTGGGGATCTGTCTGGGTTGTGCTGGGGGGCCTTTGAGCGGCATTCTACAGCTCGATGCCCTTCTCTTCCGCACTTGAAACACCCCATCTGCTTCTTGGCTGTATCCGATGATTTCACCGGTTGGTGTGTCAGCTCAGGCGGGGGGCGGCTCCATTGTTTTCCTCGGCGATGCCTCTTCAATATGTCGATCTCTGCTTCCTCTGCCAAGACGTACCATTCCTCAAGTCGATGTGGGTCTCCTCGGGGCAGGCAAGCATCATATAGATCATAGTTTAGTCCGTCTTTGAAACGGCCAAGGAGGATGTCTTCTGGCCAATTCAGTTTGCTGGCAATGGCTCGGAATTCTTGTGTATACTCAGCCACTGGGCGTTTGCCCTGCCTCATCGTTGTTATTCTTTCACGGGCTTTGCGATCAGCCAGGGGGTCTTCAAATCGTCTTCTCAACGAGGACATGAAACGGTTGAAGTTACTGAGTTCTGGGGCATTGGAGTCATGCAGGTTCACCACCCAATCTGCAGCTGGTCCATCCAGGGCAGATTGCACGATCCGGATGCGGGCTTTGTCGCTGGGGATGTCCTGCCCATATTCCTCCATGTAGCTGAGGACTTGGGTTAGGAAAAACCCCAAGCGTGTTGGCTCCCCTTTGAATTTCACCTCCAACGGTGGACGTCTTGGAATGGATCGGTGCCTCCATTGTGGGTGGTAGTGTCTTCCGTCCAGATTTCCATCTGTGGTCCGGTAGGGGGTGGGAGCTCCTGGATCAGTAAATGTCCCTGGGGTTGCAGGTTCCACGTCCCCCTCGGTGTCTCTCCCTTTGTGGCTCCAGGAACTGGGGCGGGCGTAGGGCTCAGGAATCTCCTCTCCTAGGGAGCTGAGAGTTCTCTTCATCAGGTCAATAGCTCTCTCTAGGATCCAGTCTGAGTACGGCATACAGCTTCCTCCCTCTTCACTTGCGTGCAGGGATTTCTCCATCTCCTGCTTCCATTCTGGTTGCTTGGTCCCCCGTCTCAGGGTCACTTTTCTTGATTCCTTTCCCCACTCGCTTTTCTTTCCAACGCCCATCGACCAGCGAGGCTTGTGGTCCTGTGTCTCCACCACTTCTTCTTCTGAGAAATCTGGCCTCTCGGATCCCAACATCTGGCAAGGTTCCAACTGGGTCAGCGGCTCTCTTTCCAGGGAGTTTTCTCCCTCTCTTGCTTCGTTGTCTGACATGGTAAATTTTTGCAAAATCCCCCGGCAAGGGTCTACCTTCCAGGTGGATTAATTTTGCAAGTCCTGTCTAATGTAAGGACCCACCCCACTTTGCATCTTAAGAAGACAGAACTCTTGGAATAGTTCTTCCAACAGGAATCCTTTATTAAGAGAAAATGGTTGCAGGCATGCTAGACAGGACTTGGGGTCCAAGCTCTCCCATTCAAGGTTTTAAGGGGTTCCCCAGTAGTCCCACCCAATCAACCCCCCTTCCCAGTGATAGTTTCAAGTATCACAATTCCACCCCGTTTCTTCTTTCTTCCGTCTGGATGGAGACTTCAGATAACTACATGAAAGGCAAATACTCTTCTTTGTTAATGCTAATGTTCTCTGGTGTTAACGCTTTGAGGTTACAATAGGTTACAATAAACACACATTCAGCATTCAGCTCTTTGAAGTCTACTGAAGGAAGTGAGGGCCATAAAGCCCTTTTGTTCTCCCCCTTCTCTCCCTCTTATGGCAGAATCCAAAGAAGGCAGAATTGGGAGTTTCTATATTTGATAATTAAAGATGAAATATGATTGGATTCTGACAGGGTTAAAGTTTTTAACAAAAAAGATGAGATGGTGGAGGAACGTATAATATTAAATAATGTCTTATCAAGTGCTCTGACTGGACACAACATATTTGTTGTCTGCAACTGCCAATAATGAAAATTTGGCAGCTATATGCCTTTCTCTTTTCATCTTATCATTAGAATGGGGGGGGAGGTGTTTTTTTTAAAACGGATTAGTTACCGAAATGAAACCTCTCCAGTTCTACAGAATCTTGCTTAGAGTTTACAGCATGGAAACCTTTCAAGGACATTCTAGCAGGTGTGAAGAAGATAACAGATGGGTTCCATAACAAAGAGAACTTCTTTACATGAGTTATGTGGAAATTGGGCGGTGGAGGGATGGCTGGGAAACTCATTGTTATATGCTATGGTCTGATGCCTTGGGATTTTAGAGTTAGTTTTACCTCACTTTTACCAGGCCATGTATTCAATAAACTGTTAGCAAAAGAAAACAATCCTGGACTTTTATTTAGACTTTTATTGCTCCCTCTGCAATATGGGGGAACGTCCTGGATGCTATGAGTGAAAAATGTCAGTAAGGAATACAATATTATAATCATTGTCATATCACCTCTCCTTGGCAAAGGATGATACTGTATGATATCTGTGCAGAGAGAGATTTTGCACCCATGTAGTTTGATCTAGACCCCACATTGGAATAAAATTTTCATTGACGTTTATATGTTCCCAGCAAGGTCGCCCAATTTATTTGGCATGGTGTAACCCAACTGTCATGGTTCTGACAAATAAAACTCTTCAAAAGAACTTTGAGGCATTGTTTACTTTAAAGAATCTTTTATTCGAGAAACAAAATATCGGCACTACATAGTTGAAGCCAAAAACTGAATTCCCCTCCCCTGATACAAAGTAGCAAAGTACAATTCCCTCCTCCAATTAACAGTCATAAGTCACATTCCCCAATTAGCTTGAAGCGTGGGCTTTCTGCCCAGCTCTCCAGCCCGCCAAAACTTTATCAACTGTGAGTGCAATAACCTTGGATTCCCACGGCTGAGTTATTGCTATTATGACTAACTGGACTCTCATCCACATTCCCCTTCCCAGCATCAACTAACTCTAAAAGCAAAAGAGTAAAATGGCTGCATTTCCATCTGTTGTCAAAGGAAGAACATCTGATGTTAGCAGCATTGACAGAATGTGTCTCCCGCATCAAGGAGATGATTACAAAGAAACAAAACTGGAGAAGACCTTGAGATGAGTGCCAACTGTGCCAGTTACCTGCTCTTGGGACCACCTGTGGATTGGCTTGATTTCAAATGGACATTATGACTTTTATGGAAGGAGGAATATTGCTTGCTTAACTATACAGTTTTGGCTGGCTTTTCCCCAGATCTTGCCCTCACTTCCCTATTGTCACTGACTCCTAATAAAAGTATCCTTTTGAGACAATGCCTGTTTCAAGAGTTCTGCTTTCTTGGGTGATTAATTGAAGTGGGTCCTTACAGCCTCTGTTTATACAACCACGGATTGTATTACCACTTACTATTTTTGAGCCAGGTCTCTCTCTCTCTCTCCCTCTCCCTCTCTCCCTCCCTCCCTCCTCCCCCCTCTCTCTCTGACAATGAAAGCCATAGTAGCCATGGAGAAGACCTTTTTGTTCATAGCAAACTGGGTAATACTCATGACAAATGTCCCTGAAATCCTTAGACAAAGACATTCATCTTATCAACTGATCTTGATTTCAGATGCAGCTTGCTGTGACCTCTGCCCGGAAGACCAATATCCCAACAAGGACAAGGATCACTGCATTACCACGAAGATCCACTTTTTGTCCTATCAAGATATGTTTGGATACACTTTAGTTTCTCTAGCACTTTCTCTTTCTGTGATCACATCTGCAGTGCTGGTGATATTCCATAAACATCGTGACACACCGATCGTCATGGCCAACAACCGAGATCTCACCTACCTCCTCCTGGTCTCTCTCCTGCTCTGCTTCCTCTGCTCCTTCCTCTTCATTGGTCGACCAGGGAAGCTCACCTGTCTCTTACGACAAACTGCCTTTGCCATTATCTTTTCTCTTGCGGTTTCCTCTGTCTTGGCAAAAACTGTCATGGTGGTTCTGGCCTTCATGGCCACCAAGCCAGGCAACAAGACAAGGAAACTCTTAGGAAAACCACTGACCAACTCCATTGTCTTAGCTGTCCCCTGGTGCAAGCAGTTCTTTGTGCCATCTGGCTGGTAAGCTCTCCCCCATTTCCCAAGATGGACTTCCACTCCTTGTTAGGAGAAGCCATCTTGGAATGTAATGAAGGCTCAGCTTCAATGTTTTACACTGTCCTCGCCTACCTTGGCTTTTTGGCCATCATCTCTTTCACTGTGGCCTTTCTAGCTAGAAAGTTACCTGACAGCTTTAACAAAGCCAAGTTCATTACTTTCAGCATGCTGGTGTTTTGCAGTGTTTGGATCAGCTTCCTCCCCACCTACCTGAGCACCAAAGGGAAATCCATGGTGGCTGTGGAGATCTTCTCCATCTTGGCCTCTGGGGCTGGTCTCTTGGCTTGCATCTTTTTCCCCAAATGTTTCATTATCCTAGTGAGACCCCATCTTAATTGTAGGGAAAACATGATAAAAAACAAGAATGTCTAACTGATGCAGGGATAGGCCACATTTATATTTATCGTTGGGACATGTTTAGAAAGGGTTAAAATTTTAAAGAAAAAGATGAGATGGTAGAGGAACTTATAGTATTAAATAATGTCTTATCAAGTGCTCTGACTGGACACAACATATTTGTTGTCTGCAACTGCCAATAATGAAAATTTGGCAGCTATATGCCTTTCTCTTTTCATCTTATCATTAGAATGGGGGGGGGGAGGTGTTTTTTTGAAACGTATTAGTTACAGAAATGAAATCTCTCCAGTTCTACAGAATCTTGTTTAGAGTTTACAGCATGGAAACCTTTCAAGGACATTCTAGCAGGTGTGAAGAAGATAACAGATGGGTTCCATAACAAAGAGAACTTCTTTACATGAGTTATGTGGAAATTTGGCGGTGGAGGGTTGGCCGGGAAAGTCATTGTTATATGCTATGGTCTGATGCCTTGGGATTTTAGAGTTAGTTTTACCTCACTTTTACCAGGCCATGTATTCAATAAACTGTTAGCAAAAGAAAACAATCCTGGACTTTTATTTAGACTTTTATTGCTCCCTCTGCAATATGGGGGAACGTCCTGGGTGTTAATGAGTGAAAAATGTCAGTAAGGAATACAATATTATAATCATTGTCATATCATCTCTCCTTGGCAAGCCATGATACTGTATGATATCTGTGCACAGAGAGATTTTGCACATGTGTACTTTGATCTAGACCCCACATTGGAATAAAATTTTCATTGACGTTTATATGTTCCCAGCAAGGTCACCCAGCTAGAAGTTGACATTAACAATCAACCAGTCTTTTATTTTCATTGTCTTCCAACTGTCTTCAATGAGGCCCAGTCCCCAATAAAAAACCCCATAAAATTTGCTATGCTTCATGTAGGTCACGTGCCCTACTTCATCTTGACCTGCAGGTTCACTTGCTCTGGGGATTAACCAGAAGAGACATCTGGTCTGAAATTTATTTAATTATTTGTTTGTTTGTTTTTTTCCTTTATTATGTCTACAAATAACCTAAGATGGCGAACATATTCCATACACCTTCCGCCTCCTATTTTCCCCATAACAACAACTCTGTGAGGTGGGCTGATCGAGAGGGACTGGCCCAAGGTCACCCAGCTGCTTTCCTAGCTAAAGTGGGACTTGAACTCACTGTCTCTTGCACAATAATTAAGGGTTGAGCTTTTCAGGATAAAAGGGAGGGAGGTATAAGGTTAAACAAAGTACTTGCATGTTTGAATAAAATTAAAAGGCTTTTTGCAGACTCTTCTAAGTAGGCCACATAGTTAAGTCAGACTCTGTGAATATGAATCAGCAAAATGAGTCAATTTTAATTTTTAAAATGAGTCAATGTCAGTTTTACCTAGGATGTGCTTGTTGTGTTTGGACATAGTTGGAGTGGAAACCTCGATATTAATCTGTACCAATCTGATTCAGCAAAGTAGACCACAACCTACTTATTGGTATTCTAGAAAAATGTGGGCTAGGCAGCATCACCACCAGATGGATTTGTAACTGGCTGACAAACCATACTAAACTAGATGTCTTTTAATGGTACTAGGTCAACATGGAGGGAAGGAAGCAGTGGGGTACCACAAGGTTCTGTCCTAGACCCAGGACTCTTCAATATCTTCATCAATGACTTAGATGAGGGAATTGAAGGGGAAGTCATCAAATTTGCAGATGACACCAAACTGACAGGAGTAGCCAATACCCCAGAAGACAAACTCAGGAACCAAAAAGATCTTGACAGACTTGAATAATGAGCCCTATCCAATACACTGACATTTGATGTGGAGAAAAGCAAGGTTTTAAATTTAGGCAGGAAAAAACAAAGGTATAAGTACAGATTAGGTGAGATATAGCTCAAAAACAGCAACTGTGAGAGGGTCCTTGGAGTCCTAATGGACAATCATTTAACCAGGAGCCAGCAGTGTGCAGTAGCAGCCAAAAAAGCTAATACAATCCTGGGTTGTATAAACAGAGGCATAGAATCAAGATCAGGTGAAGTGTTAGTACCACTTTATAATAGTCTAGTAAGACCACACACTTCTTGGGTTGTTTTCCCCTTTAAGTTTTTTAACCATGGGATCTTTCCTAGGTTCTCTCTGAGTTTGTTAAAGTCAGCTCCTTTGAAGTTTAAGGCACCGGTTGGGTTGTTTACTATTGCTAGTGTTTGCATTATATTAAATTCCTTGGTCACTTTCACTCAAGGTTCCAGAAACTTCAACTCCCTCTGTCACTTCTTCTCTACTAGTTAGAATTAAGTCCAGTATGGCTTTACGTCTAGTTCCCTTCTCCACCTTTTGGATGACAAAGTTGTCAGCTAGGTTGGTTAGGAATCTGTTTGATCTCCCGCTCGCTGCAGAGTTTGTCTCCCAGTTGATATCTGGATAGTTGAAGTCTCCCATTACTACTGTGGTATGCTTCCTACATACATTTGTTAACTGGTTGGCAAAGAATTCATCTATTTCTTCTGAATGGTTGGGTGGCCTGTAATATACACCTACGGTAATATTTTTTTTCCTCTTTTATATTGACCCATATACATTCTGGAGAGATTTTATCTTGGATCATGTGCATTTCTGTAGATATGTAGTGTTCTCTTACATATAGTGCAACCCCCCTCCTCTTTTTGTAGATCTCTTTCTTTTGAACAATTTGTATCCATCCATCAGTCCATTCCATTCATGGGTTTCGGCCCACCAGGTTTCTGTAATGCCAACTATTTCATACCCTCCCTTGTGTACTATTGCTTTTAGTTCACCCTGTTTGAGCATTTGTATATAAGCATTTAAGACGTTTATGCCTGTTCGTGGATATCTTTCCTGCATCTCCTGATTGTTTTTTGGGGTTTTCTTTTTTCTCATCACTGCCTACCTCATTGCTGGGTTTGTTTTCTTGGGATTTAAAATTGGTTTTGGGTTCTAGAGATTCTAAGGCTTGGTCACCCTTCCCCCTCAATTTTAGTTTAAAGCCCTTCTGATAAGTTGGGTCAGTCTTTTTCTGAGTACATTTTCCCCTGTTTTCGTGAGGTGTAGCCCATCCCTTGCCAAGAATCCTTTGCTTAGGAAATGCAGTCCATGAGCCAGGAAACCAGTTTTCTTGGCGACACCAACCTGTTAGCCCAGTGGTGGTGAACCTATGGCACGTGTTCCAGACGTGGCACTCAGAGCCCTCTTTGTGGGCACATGTGCCATTGCCCCAGCCTTGCCTCCCCTGTGACTCTCTCCTCACCAGCAAGCCCCCTGGAGGAGAGTCGCCCCTGAGCGTGGCCCACACAGAGCAGCGCAGCCAAGGACATGGCAACCAGGCAAGCATAGACAAGACTCTGCCCTCATGCCCCATCGTGCACCGTTCATGCTGCGGGGCATGGACAGAGAACATGGCCGCCATGACACTGCTGGGCTGCCTGGGCAATCTGCAGCGGGCCCTGGAGGTGGCGAGTGACCCTGCGGGCAGATGGAGTGGGGCTGGAGCGGGGGTGGGGAAAGGGGTGGAGCAGAGGCGGGGCTAGTTTTGGGGCACTTGGTCTCTAAAAGGTTCACCATCACTCCTTTAGCCAATGATTTATTTCTAGAATTCTTTTTTCCCTTAGTGGGTGTTGGCCTTTCATTGGGAGTACTGATGAGAATACTACTTGTGCTCTTAGCTTCTTAACCTTATTACCTACAGTAGTTGTTTATAATCTCTGACTATTGTACTTAGGTTCTTTGTTGTGTCGTTTGTTCCAATGTGGAGGAGGAGGAAAGAGTAGTAGTCTGTAGGCCTAATTATTTTGGTTAAGTTCTCTGCCACATCTTTGATTTTTGCTCCAGGGAGACAACATACCTCCCTGGATTGTATGTCCGATCTGCAGATGGATGATTCTGTTCCTTTGAGGATAGAATCTTCTATTACCAACACTCACCTTCCTTTGGGGGGGGGGGCTGCAGTCTGGGGTGCTTTTCTGTTTGTCTCAGGTGTGTTTGTTGATGTTACTTATTTAGGGATATTTGAAGTGACTTTTTTTAGGGATATGTGAAGTTGTTTCTTTGCTAGGTGTTTTCTTTGAGGAGGAGGTTGTGGATCTGCATGTTTCCATCTAAGGGGAGAAATCAATTGCTCAGTTTTAATGGGGCTGCTTCTGGTTAGGTTGGATTGGGCAAAAAGAGTTTGTTAGTTGTGTGCTGCTTCTTTCTTTGAGTGTTGTTTTCTTTCTGTGTGTGGCATACCTCCATTTGTCTTCCTCTGAGGGTTTGTCAGTAGGGATAAATCCTCTGGGAGTTATTTGTTCATTATTTGGTTCAGTTTGGGTACAACTTTCTTTTGTATGTTGGGGTTTGGCTAGAGTTGCCTTTTACTTTTTCCTCTAGTTTGCATAATTTACATCTGATGCATGTGTAGTTTGGGTGTTTTTTGGGCATAAGCACATACATGAAACATGTATTGCATACCACAATTGGAGGACAGCAGAAGTCAATGTCCTTCATCCAGCATCATTTTCTGGGCATATCCTGACAGGAAAGACCACAACCCTCACTACAAAATAGTGTCCCCAGGAGTATATCTGTGATTTTGCACTGACATGCTTTTCTCCAGCTATCTCTCCTCACATGGGGCCCTAGAAAAACTTCAAGGTTCCCAGAGGTGAAGTTGCTTCACAGTGTAATTATCACCATCCTGTTCTTTGAGACCTCTTCTGTCACTTCTCCAGCCACTGCCTTGATGCAAACATCAGACTGAAGCAGCATGGAAGGGTATCTTGCATCAGAAAAGGATAAATGCCTCAGGTCAGGCTCTGTATGGTCCATGTTTTGGGACAGGCAGAAGCTGTGTTCTTGAATGTACTTTCTCTCCTTTCCAGATGAAGCTCGGCTTGTCTCTGTCTCAATCAGGAGAACCACTGGCATTTCCATCTTGAAGGAGTGTCTTGAGTTCTCCTGTATCTTCTTGGTGTCCTTCTTTAGAAAGGGATTGACTCAGCCCAATGAATTATGGACCTCCTGATTCTGCTGCTGGTGCTTCTGATGCTGCCGGTGTTCCAGCCAGTCTCTGGAAAGCTTAGAACGAAGTGCCCAATTTATTTGGAGCATCAGGATGGAAAAACCCCACCAAGCTATTACAGGCTGGGAGACCATCTCATCAGTGTGGTCACCACTGCGACCTTAAGCTCAAATATAACGTTGCCTTTCAACATGGCTCCTTCTAGTCAGCCTCACTCGTAAGTCAATCAGGGTGAAGGATTTGCATTCCTTCCATTTGCACTTGTAATACTCTTCTTTTTTTCTTCTTATTTCACTTACTCCTGTATTGCAGGACCTGACAAATTTCCTGGAAGCAACTCAGATCCAAAGAACTCCAGATTATTTCTTCCTCTCCATTCAATCCTGAGTTCATCAGTTGAAAACTGACTTTTGTTTAAATGACTTACAGTTGCATGATGTTGATAATATGAATATTTTTCTATAGGTTGGCACCTTCTGGTAGCTTATCTACGGATAAGTTCAGAATGGTCCGATTCATTTTTGCCATTCATACGGTTAACAAGAATGCAGAGCTCCTGCACAATCTCACACTTGGTTACAACATTCATGACAACTCACTGAGCACACTGACCACTTCAGATGCTATGCTGGACATGCTCTCTACTGGAGAAGCCAATGTTCCCAACTACAGCTGTGGAAAGAAGGACGGTCTTTTGACTCTCCTCGATGCAGCTAGAAGGGACATCTCCATCCAGATGTCAACTTTAGTAGGCACCTACAAAGTCCCACAGGTTTGTGTGTCTGTTTCTGTATCTGGTAAAGTGAGTGCGGAGTGGTGGGTGATCAATATATCTACTTATATCTTCTCTATGGAATTCAGGAGCTGCTTTTCACTGTGGCCATTGTGGGTGTCAAGGCTGGTGATTGGGATCCATACTGAAAAGGGGGCAACCATCAAAACAGCCATATCCTCTCATGACACCCTCCTCATTGCTTTGGGGGATTCTGCTGGACATATGTATCAAATAGGATCAAAACTGATGAAGGGGGCATGTTTGCACCCTTATTATTCAGTCTAGACTTGAATGACTTACCAGGACTAATAAAGGACCCTCAGACACACATGCCTAAGGTGCTAGGTACACATATTATCACCTTGTTATACCCTGAGAATGGTTTTAATATTATTATTCTTGCAAGTTGGGTTGTAATAAAGGAGAATATTTGTAGCTCAGGGTTGACACGAGGGGTCCCTTGTGCTCTCTGAGCTTCTTTGTTTTCTTGCAGACGTTTCATGACCCAAACTAGGTAACATCATCAGTGCTAGTGATGAGGATGAGGATGAAGATGATTAGCACTGATGATATTACCTAGTTGGGGTCATGAAATGTCTAGAAGAAAACAAGCAAGCTCAGAGAGCACCCAGGACCCCCTCAGGTTGGGTTCCATACGCTGTTAAGAAGACTTGGCTCCAACTCCCGTAATAATTATTAATAAACTAAAGACAAAAGTTATGGGGTATATAATTATTGGTATAAAATTAAGAGGTAGAAACTGACAGACTTTCAAAATTCTGTCTTTTTTAACAGACAAAAATTCAGTTAAAAAGCAAGTATTTAAATGTAAAAGTGCCTACGCATCTCAGGGTGATATGTATTTTAGTGTGAGTGTGCTGGACACAGAGGTTAAATATGGAAGATTTAAGCAAGTCCCACCAAGCTTGTCTTACTGGAGCTCCAGAGAGAGACATAACACGTTCATCATTTCAATCTCAATTATATAAGAAAGGAAGTATTTAGTAGCTTGGACTGCACATTACAAAAATGACCTATTGGGATCCTTATATTAAAACAACTTATTTCCTCTGCTATCAGAATTCAGAAATTGTACATAACACGGCACTTTGTTGGAGCAAAACGGTTTACTTGAAATCTGTATAGCTGGGTCTGATTGTGGTAAATTATAAGGGTGATACAGAAGTATGATTTTCATTGTTTATTTGTATTCTTGTTTTCTTAATTTTTTTATTCTGTGTTTATATATTGTGTTCTTAATGTTTTGTGTTTTATATTCTGCGTTTTTGTAGGTTTAATGACTAATCCACAATAAACTATTCTAATAAGTTCAAGAGAATGATGTTGGATTTATCAAAAGCTAATGTTTTGGACTTGATCTGAACCCCAATATAAGCATTCTTCGTTGTCTTTTCAGATCAGTTATCTGACTGCTTCAGAGGCTCTGAGTGATAAAAGTCAGTTCCCTTTTTTCCACCGGATGTTCCCCAAAGAAGGGTTCCAGGACCCAGCAATTGTTCCTCTGCTCCTCCATTTCAGATGGACCTTGATTGGTCTCTTTGCTTCAGACACAGAGAAGGGAGAGAATTTCATGAGGACGTTCACTCCTATGCTTGCCAGGAATGGAATCTGTGTTGTAATATCACAACGAATCTCAATGACTAGACATCCGGCACTCCTCAGAGACGCCATCGCTAAGTGGAGACAAGTTAACGTCTTTGTTCACTTCTTAGAGTATATTTCCATTTCAGACAGAATCCTTCCCTTCCATTCAACACTTGAAGATTTGCCAGGACCCATTGAAGGGAAAGTCTGGATCACCACAAATTTGGGATCATATAGATTGAAAAAATCCAGTCTTCTCAAATACATCCACAGTATTTGGTCCTTTGGTTTTCAGGAGAAACAAAGGCCAAAAGAGGATGCCTTTGAACCCTACTTGTTTGTAGATGAGCAGTATGAAGATCAGTATTTTCGCTGTTCTTTTTCAAATCGTGTCTTTTCTGTCAAAGGCCGGAGAAGATGCACCCAAAAAACATCACTGGAGACCCAACAGGGAAGGAACAATTCACGGATCTCAAATAGCATCCATGTTCACAGTATTGTTAAGACTCTGGTGCATGCCTTGAATGCTGCATATTCCTCCAGATGGAGGAGGAGAAGGAAGGAGGGCGAAGAGAGTTTGGGAGCTCCAAGGCTGCAGCCATGGCAGGTATGTGGTTCCAAAAAGGATCCATCAAACTTAATTTCTTTTGAGGAAAGGAGAAAAACAATTTTAATCTCCTTGTGCTAGAAAAGGAGAAATAACTCTCCATTAATCTCAGTTCTGTTTGAGAAGAAATCTAATGGAAAAGGTGGGGAACTATCTCAACTTCATTATGCTACCAAAATCCAACAATTTTGACCCATCCAATCGACTGGGGGTTAATATTGCAAAGAGGCTATGCCATGGTAGATACATTTTTATATCAAACACTGCTAATTTTAAAAGGATGCATGCAGTTTTACACAAATTCCTGTAGGTATGTGGTTTGTGATTAGCACTGTAGAATTTTACCTTTATAAATTTAATGGAGACCCTGAGGCCATCTAGCCTAACCATTCTCTTGTGGCTGAGTTCAGAAGTTGTGAATGCTCCAACATTGTTGCCATTATGGAAACTTGCTGGGATGAAACTGACAAATGGAAGACACAGCTAGAGGGATTTAAATTATTTAAAAGAAACAGACCAAATGAAAGAGAAGGTGGAGTTGCTTTCTATATAAGAAATAACTACATCTCTACCGAAATAGAGCAGAACAACGATGAAAAGTACTTGAATGCATTTGGGTCAATATAAAAGGGGGAAAAATGACATTGCCATAGGGGTATACTACAGGCTACCCAACCAAATAGATGAACTTTTTGCTAGTCAGTTAACAATGGTATGTAGGAAGCACATCACAATAGTAATGGGGGACTTTAATTACCCTGAAATCAACTGGGAGACAAACCCTGCACCAAGTGGAAGGTCAAACAGATTCCTGACAAACCTAGGAGATTACTTTGTCTCCCAAGAAGTAGAGAAGGGGACTAGAGGATCAGCCATATTGGACTTAATTCTCACAAACATAAATGAAATGATAGAAGGTGTTGAAACCACAGGAAACTTGCGGGGGGGGGGAGTGACCATGCAATATTGGAATTCAACATTATGCAAACACAAGCAACAGAACACAGTCACACTAGAGTCTTGGACTTTAAGAGAGCTAATTTCAACAAACTTAGAGAGCTCTTGGGAAGGATTCCATGCATGAGAATCCTCAAGGGGAAAACAATTCAAGAAGCTTGGGAAATTTTGAAAAGTGAGATTATAAAAGCCCAGTCTAGCACAATGCCAATGCAGAAGAAAAATAACAGCCCTCAAAAGAAGCCAGCATGGCTGAATAAAAAACTCTCTGATAAATTGAAAGATAAAAAGGACAAATATAAAAAGTGGAAAGAGGGACACATAACTAAGGCAGAAAATCAGCAAATAGCCGAAGCCTGCAAAAATGAAGTGAGGAAAGCTAAGGCTCAAAATGAAAGGCTTGCAACAAAAGTAAAAAATAACAAAAAAAGCTTCTTTCAACATGTAAAAAACAAGAAAAAAGTTAAGAAAATGATTGGTCCATTAGTGAGAGAAAGTGGCAAGAAGATGACAAGCGACAGGGAGAAAGAAGATCTACTCAACTTGTTTTTTGCATCCGTATTTACACAACAGTCCAACCTATCAAAAATAGTACCGTAAAAAATAGATCAGAAACACAAAGTTAAGATAGGTAAGAAAATGGTAAGTGAGTGCCTCTCCACCCTAGATGAGTTCAAATCGCCAGGACCAGATGGATTACACCCCAAGGTTCTGAAGGAACTGGCAGATGTGATCTCAGAACCACTGAACTATATCTTTCAAAGGTCCCGGAGCACTGGGGAACTACCAGAGGACTGGAAAAGAGCTGAAGTAGTTCCCATCTTCAAAAAAGGAAGAAAAAGGAATCCAGGAAACTACAGACCTATCAGCCTGACCTCAATACCTGGGAAGATCTTGGAAAAGATAATCAAGCAATGAATCAGCAAACACCTAGAGGCAAACAAAGTCATTGCCAAAAGCCAACATGGGTTTGTCAAAAACAGATCATGCCAGACAAATCTTATTGCATTCTTTGACCAGGTGACAAAATTGGGGACCAGAGGAATGCTGTGGATATAATTTACTCAATTTGTCAGGGAAAAAGATCCTCTCCAGTCGCTGCAAACCTCTGAGCATTGATGCGCTGAAGGCGAGAGATATTTCCAACTTTTCTTTTCCCCTTTAAACTGGAACCTCAGAAGATGGATAAATCCATGAATCAGGAATCTTGCTATTTTTGTTCTAACAACAACAACAATAATAATAATTGCAAACTGGCTACAAAGCTAGACCTGACCAAGTTGCTAAATTAATCCACTGGGCATTGTGTAAAAATTACAACGAGCCTGTGTCCGAAAAGTCGTGGGAATATAGGGTGGAAAAAGTTGTTGAGAATGAGAGGGTGAAGATCTTGTGGGACTTCCAAGTACAGACAGATCACCATTTGGAACACAACACGCCAGATATCGCAGTTGTAGAGAACCGAAGCGTACAGCTGATTGATATCGCTGTACCAGGAGATGCCAGAGTCGAAGAAAAAGAACTGGAAAAAATTATGAAATATCGCGACCTGGCCATCGAAACTGCGCGATTATGGACGAAACGAGTAACAGTGATACCCATTGTCATCGGGGTACTGGGAAATATGTCAAAAAACATAGAAAAATACATCAAGAAACTGCAGCTTCCTGCAATAACTCCAGCAACGTTACAAAAAACTGCACTACTCGGAACATCTTATATTTTAAGGAGGTACCTGGTTGACACTTAGGATGCTGGTAGCAACCCGTGTCAACCATCAGTGCCAGTCAATCTGAATGTTCAGTTGACTGAGGTTCACATCTAATGAATAATAATAATAATAATAACAGATGAAAGAAAAGAAGCTGAAGAACAAGAAGACCAAAGAATACCTAATCAAGAAATACCACTTAGAAACAAGGAAGATCAAGGAAGCACTGGAAATAATAAAGCACCAAATAACAGCTATAGCCAGGAAAATCAGTAGATATGAAGCTCGAATTGCAAACTATAGGCAGAACCTCCAATTTCAATCCAATCAGAAACGTTTCTACCAATCCATCAATGGAGAAACTGCAAGGAATCCGTCAGTACCTGACAAGGAAGAAACAGTGCAATTCTGGAAGCAGATATGGGATAAACCAAAGAAATACAACAAGGATGCAGCTTGGTTAAAAGAGGTGGATACAAATAAAACAGAAGTTGAAATGAAAGAACTAGTAATAACAACAAAAATGGTAGAAAAAAGAGCAAAGAAAATCAAAAATTGGTCAGCACCAGGTGAAGATGAACTGCATGGGTGTTGGTTGAAACATCTAACTGTTATACACCCACTCATTGCCAAGCAGTTCAACAATATACTACAAGGAGGAGAAATTGAAAAGTGGCTAACAACTGGGAAAACCTACCTAATAATAAAAAATCCAGCAAAAGGGGCAACACCAGGCAACTACAGGCCAATTACCTGTTTACCAACAACTTTCAAATTACTAACTGGTGTGGTAGCTGATGCAGTACAACAGCATCTAGTTGAAAACAATCTCGTTCCACCTGAGCAGAAAGGAAACCGCCCCAATAGCAGAGGAACAAAAGATCAACTCCTAATAGACAAAATGATCTTGGAAAACTGCAAGAGAAGGAAGACCAACCTGAATGTGGCATGGATTGACTACAAAAAGGCATTTGACTCTCTGCCACATGATTGGATAATAAAGTGCCTAGAAATAACAGGAGTCAGTAGAAACATCAGAAAATTTGTGCAAAGATCGATGGCACAATGGAAGACACAGTTGCAGATCAATGGTGAGAGACTGGGAGAGGTTAATCTCAAGAGAGGAATATTTCAAGGAGATTCATTGTCACCATTACTATTTGTTATTGCACTGTTTCCTCTGTCAACAATACTGAATAACTCAGGACATGGCTATCAAACATCAAAAACATCTACCAGACTATCCCATCTCCTTTACATGGATGATCTGAAGCTGTATGGAAAAACATCATCTGAACAGAATCGTTGCTCAACACTGTCCGTATATATAGCCAAGATATTGTAATGCAGTTTGGCTTGGACAAATGTGCCACACTTACTATCAAACAAGGAAAAATAGTTAAAACTGAAGGAATCAAGATGCCCCACGAAAATAACATTAAGAGTCTGGATGAGGAAGAGTACTACAAATACTTGGGTATCCTTCAAGCTGACAACATCAAGCACACTGAAGCCAAGAAAAAGATTAGAGGTGAATACATCAAGAGAGTGAAGAAGATCTTAAAATCCAAACTCAATGGAGGAAATACCATAAAGGCAATCAACACCTGGGCAATCCCAGTCATTAGGTACACAGCTGGAATAGTGGACTGGACTCAAGCAGAACTAAAAGCAATGGATAGGCAGACCAGAAAAATAATGACAATGAATCACGCCCTTCATCCACGCAGTGACATTGATAGACTTTATCTACCAAGGCAAATAGGTGGGCGTGGAATGCTACAAGTACATCAGATGGTTGAAGAAGAAAAAAATGGCTTTGGAAGAATATCTGAAGAACAATGATGAAGATGCACTGAAATTAGTATATCAGGAAGGCTTACTAACTACTGGAGAGACCAAACTGGACTACAAGAAAGACCAAATGAAGAACAGAATAGAGGCATGGGAAGACAAAGCACTACATGGCCAATACATGAAAAAAATAGCTGGAAAAGCAGATAATAATAAAACCTGGCAATGGCTAAGAGCAGGAAAATTGAAGAAAGAGACCGAGGGACTAATTCTGGCTACACAAGACCAAGCCTTAAGGACAAATGCATACAAAGTCAAAATTGAGAAGACAGAAAAAGACAGTAAGTGCCGCCTATGCAAAGAAGCTGAAGAAACAGTGGACCACTTGGTAAGCTGTTGCAAGAAGATTGCACAGACTGACTACAAGCAGCGGCATGACAAAGTAGCAACAATGGTGCATTGGAAGATCTGCAAAAAATATCATTTGCCTGTAAGCAAAAACTGGTGGGATCATAAAATAGAGAAAGTCATAGAAAATGATAAAATTAAACTGCTCTGGGACTTCAGAATTCAAACAGACAAGCACCTGCAACATAACACCCCAGACTTAACAATTGTCGATAAGAAAGACAAAAAAGTCTGGATAGTGGACGTGGCAGTGCCTGGAGATAGCAGAATAGAAGAGAAAGAACTGGAGAAGATAACAAAATACAAAGACCTACAAATAGAAATAGAAAGACTGTGGCAAAAGCAAGCAAGGGTAGTACCAATAGTCATAGGCTCCTTGGGTGCAATCCCAAAACAACTGGAGCACCACTTGAACACCATTGGCATTGACAAATTCGCTATTAGTCAATTGCAAAAGGTGGCCTTATTAGGAACTGCTTCCATCCTGCGACGATATCTGTAATACATCAAACATCCACATCTACCTATCCCAGGTCCTGGATAAGGACTCGATAGGTAGACAAAATGCCAAATCCAGTTTGAACATTTGGCTGACTGTGCGATGATCCATAATAATGATATTGTTGGAATTTCACCATTTCAGACAAAATGAAATTCAATGGTGAAACAAGTAAGGTTCTACATTTAGGCAAGAAAAACCAAATGTACAGGTATAATATAGGGGGTACCTCGTTCAATAGTAGTAACTGTAAAAGGGATCTCAGAGTCCTAGTGGACAATCATCTAAATATGAGCCAGCCGTGTGCTGCAGCTGCCAAAAAAGCCAAAACAGGGCTAGGCGGCATTAATAGAGAGATAGAATCAAGATCACGTGAAGTATTAATACCACTTTACAATGCCTTGGTAAGGCCATGCTTGGAATACGGCATTCAGTTTTGGTCACTGCGATGTAAAAACAATGTTGAGACTCTAGAAAGAGTGCAGAGAAGAGCAACAAAGAAGATTAGGAGACTGGAGGTTAAAACGTATAAAGAGTGGTTGCTGGAATTGGGTATGTCTAGTTTAATGAAGAGAAGGACAAGGGGTGACGATAGCAGTATTCTAATATCTCAGAGGTTTCCCCAAAGAAGAGGGAGTGAAGCTATTATCCAAAGCGCCTGAAGGCAGGACAAGAAGCAACAGATGGAAATTAACCAAAGAGAGAAGCAACCTAGAACTAAGGAGAAATTTCCAACAGAACAATTAATTAGTGGAACAACCTGCCCCCAAGAAGTGGTGAATGCTCCAGCACTGGAAGTTTTTAAGAAGAGACTGGACAGCCATTTGTCTGAAATGGTCTAGGGTTTCCTGCCTGAGCAGGGGGTTGGACTAGATGACCTCCAAGGTACCTCCCAACTCTCCTCCTCCTCCTCCTCCTCCTCCTCCTCCTCCTCCTCCTCCTCCTCCTCCTCCTCCTCCTCCTCCTCTTCTTCTTCTCCTTCTTCTCCTTCTCCTTCTTCTTCTTCTTCTTCTTCTTCTTCTTCTTCTTCTTCTTCTTCTTCCTCCTCCTCCTCCTCCTCCTCCTCCTCCCCCTCCTCCTCCTCTCCTCCTCCTCCTCCTCCTCTCTCCTCTTCTTCTTCTTCTTCTTCTTCTTCTTTCTTCTTCTTTCTTCTTCTTCTTCTCTTCTTCTTCTTCTTCCTCCTCCCCCCTCCTCCTCCTCCCCCTCCTCCTCCTCCTCCTCCTCCTCCTCCTCCTCTTCTTCTTCTTCTTCTTCTTCTTCTTCTTCTTCTTCTTCTTCTTCTTCTTCTTCTTCTTCTTCTTCCTATTACTATTAGAAAATATATGAATAAATGAAAAAACGCTTTGCTTTTCATAACTAACTAGTTTTTTTGATGAACATTGAAAATTATTTGCATACAATTTTAAGGCAGTTTTGTCCACTTAATTATCACATCCAGATCTTAGTTAAGTAGCTATCTAATCATAATATCAGGAAGTAATTTGTTAGTACTTTGGTAAAATCAAATTTTATTACCACTGTCCCCACATTTCATTAAAGAAGAATAATGACATGTCAGAATGATCTTGGGGGATGACGGGAAAAGAGGTTTTCCTGGGAACAACCAGATAAGAAGAGGCAGCCAACAGGTGAATAACAGGAAAAGAAATGAAACTTTTTAGGCAGTCAAAAGTGGTTGTGGGAGATTTGTACTTTCAGACTTGCAAGATTCTGTTAATGTAGCTTTACAATAAAGCAGAATTAGCTCATCAGGATGTATTTTTTTCTGTCAACTAAGAGAGAGAAGATTAAATTGGGAACTTTCTTCTTGACAAATCCCTGCTTTCCTATAACTGCCCTGTTGTTTTCACGGAATGTATACATAATCTCTTTGTGTGTTAATTTATTTGTGATCTGCTCAAGAATGTCCCATATAATTGACAATTATTTATTTTCTCAATCTATGTTTTCTCAATATATGGTTGACAAATTTGCTGACCTTTTTTTCCACTTTTGAAGATAGTGGTAACTCTTGGTCCCCTAGCCAAGCATATTTGCAACTTAGATAACTATTAAAGAAAGATTCAAATGTTTAAAGACCACATGGGATAAGAAACCAAGGATTTCTACCTTTAAAATCTGGGAATACATTCGTTCCAGTTCCACCCATTTCTTGAGAAGAATGAATTTTGGAATCTTTCCAACTTTCAATTCCACTTCGATCAAAATGGAGATGTAACAGCGGACCTGAACTTTGTGTGCTTGTTGATTCTGTGCATGGAGGATCCCATCAAACTGAAACTTGGGATCTTTGAAAGACAGACAGTAATTATCAGCCAAGAGGCTCTGTCACGGCTAAAGTTGCTCAACAAGGTGGGGAAAATATTGGAGACTTTTCTCTGATTTCCAAAGCCCTAGAGCCCATTTCGAGTGGGCTAAGCCTAGTCATCAAGACGGATGATTTTCAATGAGAATTGAGTGTGGGGAGTAGTACTCTTATAATTTTATTAGATGGCTTGGGAAGCTTCAGTACTATTGACCAAGGTACAGTGATAGGATTCAGCCAGTTCACACCACTTCGGCAGAACCAGTAGCTAATTTTTTGTTGCCCAGGCCCAGAATGGATTTCCAGAAGCAGCATCCACACAGAGAACCGGTAGTTCACATATTTGAATCCCATCACTGCCAAGGTGTCCTTCAGATCCTATAAAATGGAACACTGTTTTCAGCTGATTCAGCCATGTCCAACATGAGACGCTGGGCGACTAAACTTTATGACCTAGATCATGGCTCTTTTGTCTCGTCTCTGCAATTTAGTATCCTGCTGTGCAGAAGATTCTTTCTTCATTATTGTTTTATTCTACTTAAACATTTTTTAAAAAAAAAACCTAATAAAAATTAATAAATCCTGTAGAATAAAGTTTATTATAGAATGTAATGGATAAATCATCATCTCTGAAAATCATGACTTTACGAAGAATGGAGGAATCCATATTAATATGGCCATAGGAGAAAGCCACTGGTTGTCACTGAAAGTTTAAATCTTTTCTCAGTTCCATCACTCCAGACTTTATCAGGTAGAAAAGACCTTTATTTCAAGGTGATGTGCCAGACGCAAAAGGAAGGAACTAAATGAAAAATTTGCCAGTAGTTGTATCTCCTACAACTAGTTGGATCAAATGAGATATCTCTCACTGTTGCAGCTACTCTGGACAGCTTACAAAATGATAGAAAGGTTAAAAAGTTAATACAACATGATCAATATTAAGATAATTAAGTTAGTAGCTAAAAACCAAGAGGACAGGCAACATGGGAGTGAGGATCTTCTCTCTACTCTTTCAGCCACCCCAAGAACAGCACACTCCTACAGAGGCCTCAGGCTAGCCAGAAGAGTCAGAGTTTATAGGTTTTAAGTTTCTTCTGGAAGGCCAGGATTGTGGTGACCTACCTCACCTCCAATGGTAGAATATTCCAGAAGTTGTGGGCCACAGCAGAACAAGCTTTTCTCCTGGATCCCACAAAGCACCATTCTTTGATAGATGAGACCCAAGGGAGTGGGACATCATATTCATTTAACTGAGGCCCAGAAACTACTTCATTAAGGTTTATTGGTTAATTCTGAGATATTTACTTTGGCATTCCTTCTTTTCTGCTTAGTCTCTGCCTCAGTCCAAGTGTGTGGAAAATTGTCATCCTGGATTTGTCAAACGGGCTCGAGAAGGAGAGCCAGTTTGTTGCTATGACTGCATTTGTTGTCCTGAGGGGACCATCTCCATTAAGGAAGGTGGGTGACACCAAAGAAAAAGGCAGGCCTTGTGGAAATGGATTCATCCTCAGCATTTTCATGGAAGTGAAAGTTAAAAGATCGAAGCTCATCCGTTTTCTTGTGTATTTTCCGACTGCACAATTTCTTATCTAAGGGATGTTGAGACCTTGAAGGAGGGGCTGAGAACAGATGGGAGGATGTGACAGATTGCACAAGCTTCACTATTATCAGAGAAAATCTCTCTTCTGGTTTTTAATTTGGGGGTGTCCTTATAGTTTTTAACCTTTCTAGGAAGTTCTGAATTCTTTGAAACTTGAGGAATTGTTTTAGGTCCATTTCTGGGAAGGATTATTGCAATGCATTGTCTATGGAGATTCATCCAGGTCATGGTTGTTCCAAAAGATGCTTTTTTCCAAAAGGCAACTGATCTTTATTGTTTTTTTCCTTTGAAAATGTTTTGCTTCTCATCCAAGAAACTTCTTCAGTTCTAAGCAAAATGTCTTCAAGGAAAAAAAACAAGAAAGTCCAGTTGCCTTTTGAAAAATATCTTTGGAACAACCATGATCTGGAGGATTGAGAATCTCCACAGACATCTTGGATGAGAAGCTAAATGTTTTCAAAGAAAAAAAAAACAAGAAAGTGCAGTTGCCTTTTTGGATTGCAATGCATTCTATACGGCCGCCCCCTTGAGGATCAATCAATCAGAATAGAGCTGGAAGGGACCTTGGAGGTCTTCTAGTCCCTCCCCTTGCTCAAGCAGGAGACCCTATATCATTGGATCACTGAAAAGGTGTTGCTGGTCCACAATAAGTATGGATAGTTATGGATCCACTTCATGACAAATATATCACCACTGCTCCCAGTAGTCATTCTTGATTATTTGCAGGACTAGATTTCTCTGCCAGCAAGTTAGATTTTACACGTTAGCATCTTCTTAGTCCAGTATATGAAGGAGTGCCATGTCAAGGACTCAGGAAGTGTGTCCAGAAATATTAACTGATTTATTAGTGACCTTTATTAATGTAGTTTCTATGAAGATTCTGCACATTATACAGGAAATCGTTAATGTCCTAGGGCTTCCCCCAATTTAATAAACCATTATAATTATTTTTTTTAGGAAATGGTATTTTTTTTATGATCTTTCTGTGGCGATGGTAAGAGGATAAGAAATGCATCTTATCTCAAGAAAGTATTTCTTTAAAGGTGAAAGGATAGTATATTAAAGAAATATTTTCTCCCCTCAGATATAGAAAAGTGCACCAAGTGTCCGGATGATCAATATCCAAATGAGGATCAAGTCCAATGTATCCCCAAATTTATAACCTTCCTGTCTTATGAAGAACATTTGGGCAATATCCTGGTATCATTTGCTCTATTCTTTTCCCTAACCACAGGCTTTATTTTATTCATATTCATTAAATATCGGGAAACTCCCATTGTCAAAGCCAACAACCGGGACCTCTCTTACATCCTCCTGGTCTCCCTCCTGCTATGTTTCTTGTCTAATTTTCTCTTCATTGGTCAACCAGGGAAAACCACTTGCCTTCTCCGACAAACATTTTTCAGCATTATCTTCTCAGTTGCCATTTCTTCTCTCTTGGCCAAAACCATCATGGTGGTGTTGGCTTTCCTGGCCACAAAACCAGGGAATAGGGCGAAGAGATGGTTGGGAAAGAGCTTGGCCAACTCCATCATTCTTTCTTGTTCTTCTGTCCAAATTATCATCTGCTCCATCTGGTTGGGAGTTTCTGCCCCATTCCCTGACTCTGACCTCCACTCCCAGCTTGGAGAGATCATCCTGCAATGCAATGAAGGGGCTGTTCTCATGTTCTACCTCACCCTCAGTTACATGGGTTTCTTGGCCGCCATCTGCCTCACAGTGGCTTTCCTGGCCAGGAATCTGCCTGGGGCCTTCAACGAAGCCAAGTTGATTACCTTCAGCATGCTGGTCTTCTGCAGTGTCTGGGTGACCTTTGTACCCACCTACCTAAGTACCAAAGGGAAATACATGGTGGCTGTGCAGATCTTCTCCATCCTGGCATCCAGTGCTGGTCTGCTTGGTTGGGTCTTCATCCCCAAATGCTACATTATTATCCTGAGGCCAGACCTGAACACAAAGGAGCAGCTTACAACCAGAAGAAATGTAGAAATGTGAGACAGTGGAATTTAGACTCTCAACATTTTCCAACAGGCCAAACCTAGAAAATGGTGCAAAATGATACATATAAAAATACAATAGATGATGTAAACACAAATATTCATAAATAACAACCCTTGGGTTATTTTCCCACCCATCCACTGTTACTATCCTCAAGAGTTATTGCCTTAATAAAAAGAAATGAACTTTGCTTCATTAAAGCTGGCAGGCAATTTCCTAACCAGAAAGACTACGATGAAACTGATGAGGGCCAGAACACCCAAGTAGGTGAGGACAACCTAAAATATTGAAGTCAACATTGGGAAATGGGAGAGAGGTTACCAGCCAGATGGTAACTGCTTGGAAAAGAGGAGAAAGGAAATACAGTTAAATTTCCCCTCCTTTGCAGACTGCCTTTGTTTGAAAAATGTACATACCACCAAATAATAAAAATAGCCATTCTTTTGGGAGACTCCCTTTAACTCCCTCAAAACATGACTTTATAAATCTCCAGCTAACATCCATTTTTTTTCATCAAAGTTCATTCCTCACAAAGGTGAACCCTCTACATTACTAAATTCATTTGCATGCCTTATTGTTTCTCCCATTTCCCCATCTTGACTTGTATACTGTATACTCTATACTGTAACACACACACAATTCATAAAGACTGAATGGTTCCAGACAGTCACTGAAACAAAGTGCAACTGCAGTTTTCTGAAAAAAAGGTTCTTGTTAACAGTTCATTTAATTTCTCTGTCAAACACAGCTATCTTGGTATTTGATATATTATTTTTCAAATACATATTCATAGCGAGGATGTATATCTGTCTATGGAACACTTCTTGGAAATGATGAGTCCTTAGACAACATACTATCATCTGCATATGTACAGAGACACGGTGTGTCTTAAGCACTTTGCTCTAAGAATTAAAAAAAACCAATAAAATTTGTTTTTTAAAAAAAACACTGTGAAGGAGTATATAAGTCTAAGTGCTATTGATATTTGCCTCTTTATTGTGAAAAGCAAAAAGATTTGTGTTACAATAGGACTTTGGAAAGATAACTAGAACAAGTATTTCTGAAAGGAGTCCCTGATTCTAAATCAATTATCTACATCTTTCTACTCCAGGTGAAACTTACATCAGTGAATAAGAAACCTTGGATGGTTCTTTTTAAAAGTCTGGCTTGTGGGAGTAACGAATGCTTGTCAGAGGAAAATTCCCACCAATAATGAGATCACCAGGCCTGTAATACTCTTGCTGAACCTGGAAAGTGTTTGCCAACACACAAGTGAATGGCATCCAGGAAATTACAGACCTATGAGCCTGACCTCAATACCTGGGAAGATTCTGGAAAAGATAATCAAACAACGAATCAGTGAACACCTACAGGCAAACAAAGTCATTACTAAAAGCCAACATGGGTTTGTCAAGATAAGGAGTGCGCAGGATATGGAACGGAAGTGAATCTTTGCCCTTCAGGCTGATTGGAAAATGTGATTTATGACTACAAAATAGGGGAGGGGAATAGCCTGGAATGTTATGTGCAAGGAAAGAAAATTCAGATCTTGGCATTCATTCATGCCGTGCCGACACTCTGTCACACAAAGAATAAAGACTTTTAAGGATAAACAATGCCTGGAAGTTCTTTGAAGTGTTTCATTAGTTGGAACCATGACATCATGCCAAGATCTAAAAACTTTTTAAACAACTGGGGGTGCAATACCCCCACCTCTTCATCCTAGGCTTAAGAGAAGCTGGCAAAAAGATTCAGGAGGAAAGTCTATCATGAGAAATGGGAGTTTGCTTGAAGATAACCCAGCAGCTGTTGATACCCCAGAGGGGGAAGCAACAGACAACATGCTGTGGGAAGATGAATTTTGGCAGACAAATGGCTGGCAAACAAATGCAAATCGGTGGAGAGATAACAGATCGCCTGCCACTCAAGGCCCGGGTGAGTCGCTGGAAAGATTTGAAAAGCCAGAGGTGAGAAGCAGAAATCAATTTCTGTAGAGAGGAGCCTGCAGCCCTTCCATTGCAGATCAGACAGCCTTCCAGACCCTGTCCTCCTCTGCCAGAGACTCCAGCCCAGAAGAGAGAGGGGATCCCAGTCTGAGGCCTCTGCCGCAATGGGGAGATTGGCATCCCCCGCGGATAGATGGTCAGTGGCCTCTGAGCTTGGCACAGCTAATAGAGGCCTTGCAACAGCTTGGAGTTGTGGACTAGATGACCTCCAAGGTCCTTCCAACTTCTTCTTCTTCTTCTTCTTCTTCTTCTTCTTCTTCTTCTTCTTCTTCTTCTTCTTCTTCTTCTTCTTCTTCTTCTTCTTCTTCTTCTTCTTCTTCTTCTTCTTCTTCTTCTTCTTCTTCTTCTTCTTCTTCTTCTTCTTCTTCTTCTTCTTCTTCTTATTATTATTATTATTATTATTATTATTATTATTATTATTATTATTATAAGATCTGCACTATTTTTTAATTCCTTTATTATTAAATGACAAGGAAGAGGATTGCTGGAGGCAAGCTAAAATAAGGCAACCATATATAAGATTGATTGTATGGACTGCCCATGCAACTATGTTGGGGAGACTTCCAAATGAGTGAAGACCAGGGTCCATGAACACAAACTGGCAGTGAAAAGGGGCGAGCAGCACTCCCAGATATGGGTACATATGGCGGAATTGGGCCACCACTTTAATTTTAACGAGGTATGCGTCTTGGCAAGTGACAATACAAAGGGAGGCCGGCTGCTTAAAGAAGCATGGCTCTCCAATAGTGACTCCATTAACCGGCACATTGACCTCTGCTCGGCACATTTGGCATTAAGATCATGGAGTGTGGCCAGTTGCCCATCCCATTACCGACGGCTCAATGGCATGTTCAGTAGAGAAACCAAGGAAGATATGCCAATCCCCCGACAAATTGTGGATAACCTAGAGGGGAAAGAGCAACATCCGAAAACCCCCACCACCCCCACAGTACTGACACGCTTCCAAAAGGCTAGGAGGGCGGTGAAAATCAAAGCCCAGAATCCCCATATTATGGACACCGGGGACATCCCAATTGGTGCACAGGAAAACATCGCAGGTGGAGATGGGAGGAGATTATCAGGATTGACACCTCACTTACAGCTTGAGAGAAAACAGCTGACCGATTCAAAGAAGACGGGGCGACTCCCCTGACCAGCAACACCAATCGAATTGGGAACGCATGGAGCATACAGCGCTGACTGTAATGATGGGTGGATGGATATCCCGAGGAGCAGGGAGAAGAGTGAACCCGGACGGAAGAACACGTGGGGGGGGGGGCTTGTGAAATCATCTTGCCGCACCCCGTATTGGCAGCACCCATTGACTCTAAATTCCTGTACCACACGCATGCAAGAACGAGAAGCATTGGAGGGAGGAGGGGAGCAGAAGAGGAACATCACGACATTCAAGGAGACCATAATCCCACCTCCCCCCGCATCGGTGATCCCGATTGTAACGTGTGGAGGAAGGATGCAGAAGACAAAAAAGGGGGGGGAGGGGCATGATGACTATGCATGACCATACTTATGAGGCTTATCACATGGATAAACAACTTACCGAACTACCCCAATTTACTGCTGTAACCCAGGCAGCCCAGAATGTTACACATGACCATCTTAGTAACAACTGGGCACGAGGGGGAGGCGTTAGGGAAGAAAGGGAAAGCCCTCGTAGAGAGAATAGCTGCATGGATGTGGATTGGAAAAAGAGGAAAGGGAAAGGCAAACCACTACACAAACCTGAGGGAGAGAATGGATCAAAGGAGGGGGGCAACCAGGGAGATAGGGAGGTTGCCCCACCCACCCTAGAATCCAAGGAAAAGAAGGCAAATGAGGACATACACGTAGATAAGGGGTGCAGGAAGAAACGGATCACCGGAGTACAATCTATCCAATTAGGTCCGATAACGAGATCAAGGAACCGGGCGTAGACTCTGGCTTGCTTATAAGAGACTCTCCCACTCTCTGGCGTTTTAAGCCCTGATGATGCCGGCAGGTGACGGCGAAAGCTTGGCGTTTTTAAATTAAACTTTTATAGTTTTAACTACCTTGGTGCTCATTTTATTTTAAACATGAATATACCCAGGGTTCATATTTTTAATATTATTATTCATATCTATATCTATATCTATATCTATATCTATATCTATATCTATATCTATATCTATATCTATATCTATATCTATATCTATATCTATCTATCTATCTATCTATCTATCTATCTATCTATCTATCTATCTATCTATCTATCTATCTATCTACTCTTTGATCATAAGAGGAAGCCAAGAAGATGGAGATGGAGGAATGTCTTTGTTTTGCATATCCAAATAAACCTATTTAGTTCATAGATCAATTGTCTTCTAAAGATGTTACAAAAACTACTCCAGTAATTGGAAGAAAGATGAATAATTCAGAGATGTGATTATGTGTAGAAAGTTATCAGACCAGTGAGGCAATTTCATAAGTATCTGATAATGCAAAGAAAATAGCTGCAATTTTGGAATATATATCTGACCCCAACCTTTATGATGATGACTGTTTAAATGTAAACCTCCCAGCACAATTGAAAGAGGATTTCCAAGTAAATTTACAACTCTTAAGAGGACAAGTTTGGGGCTCTTTCTTAACGGATATTAATAAGGTGGAGAATTCTTTGAGAACTTTATATTTATTTGATAGATATTCTAGAGAAGAAGAGGATTTTATTCTATGAAGATAAATTGGAGGGAGTGACTTAAAATTAATAAGGTAAAATTATTGGTCTGATATATGCAATGCTTTATTTGTAAAAAAAAAAAAAAAGATGCTGGAACTCACACACATCATACAACCTGCCTTGCCTACCCTACAAGGTTCCATCCAAAAAAGGTGCCAACATTCTATGACATAAAAAGCCCTGGATATGTAATTGAAAGAAAGCGTTAATATAGTTTTTGGTGTAAATGGGATTTTTTCTATATATATATCAGCTGGGGTCGATGACACGCTCCAGGAGCCGGAAACAGGCACTTAACAACTGTATATAAGACCTCTCAGCGTTTACCTTTTAACCCTGATGATGTCAAGTGTGTTTGACGAAAGCTAGGTTGATTAAATTCTATTTTTAGATATTCTCTTGGTGATCATTATTTTGGTAACATGGATATTCCCAAGAGTCAAATTTTTACTTGCATTCACAGATTTGGGCTCATATAGCTGAGCATGATCATCACTTTGATTTTGAGAACACCCAAATCTTAGCTAATGACGCTACAAAGGGATGCTGCCTACTGAAAGGAGCATGGTTCTCAGGAACAGATTCAATCAATCGACATGTGGACCTATGCCCAGCACATCAGGCTCTTTGAACACTAGCTGCCAATCCAACTTCCAAAGGAGACTTAATTATAAACCATATAACCATGATAACCTCCTAACCCCCCACCCTTCTCCACTTGATCATACGAACGGAGCTCTAATTGACAGCTCCCCACCAACAAACACACAACTACCGTTTAGCCATCAACACACCAATCATAATGAACAGTCATTGCATGACTCCCTACAACACCCTGAAAGTAGACTCCCCTTAAAGCAGAAAGATAATACGCAAAACAATGGAATAAGACTCGTGAAATTGCAGAACGAACAAGACATAGTAAAATCTGAAAGTGGTTGCGAGGAAGAGCCTCCTTCCAGTTGCTCTGTGGAACATGAGATGACGACCCGATCAAAATTGAATGAAAAGAAACTCCCCCTCCCATGCATTCGACACAAGGACGATCGGTTGAACAGCAATTGTAGCCAAGACAAGAGAGCCCCACAAGAGACGAAGGTGAAAAATCGGAAATAAACAACACTCACTGGCAACAGACTGAGCAACTGAGTACTATCAATGAGATCTTAACAGATGACACTCTGGGCATGCGCGAGAGAAGCGATGCCGGAATGAACAACAGACTGTTAAGGACGACACATAAGAGAGAAGATAAGAGGAAGAATAACAAGAAATGGGAGGAGGAACTTACACTGTGGCTCAAAGAGTTAAATAAACATAAACAAAACAGACCCAAAGCCCACAGGAGCACGAAAAGTAACTCAGACACCCCCCCCACCCCTCAGAGAAAGCCATACGCAGGACGATAGAGGAACTGTATACAAGAGAAGAGAGAGTACTCCCAACCTAAACCCACCTAGCTCTGAACTAGTAGATAAAACTACGTAAAAGGGACTCAAACAAAAGAAAGGAATATGCAGTAACTTAAGAAGTGCACTTAAAACACAGCCTGATCAACTGGATCCAACGATGCACTCCAGGAACCAGAGACAGGCATTTAACAACTATATATAAGATTTCTTTCAGCATCTGCCTTTTAACCCTGATGATGTCAAGTGTATTTGACGAAAGCTTGGTTGATTAAACTTTTATTTCTTAAATTTCTCTTGGTGATCATTATTTTAATAAAAATGGAAATTCCCAAGAGTCAAATTTTTACTTATATATTTTTTTATATATGTCTTTGGTTATTCAAGTTTTCTCCCGCGTAAAATTGGAAGTGTCTTGGCGACGTTTCAACGAAGTCCCATTCGTCATCTTCAGGCTGGTGTTTTCAGCTTTGTGCTTCGAGGAGCAATGTGTGGTCTTAGCTGTTTCTTCCTTTTAACTGCCAGTGGGGGTATGAACTGATTGGGTGGGAGCTTGGCTGTGTTCTGATTGGGTGGAGGTATGTTCTGATTGGTTAGGGGCTTGGCTGTGCTCTGATTGGCTGCGGGTTTGGCTGTGCTCTGATTGGCTGGGGGAGTGTTCTGTTTGGGTGGGGGCTTTGTTGTGCTCAGGTTAGTCTGAGTTGCAGGGGGATTTAAGATGGTGGGCTGTCTTGCTATTTTTTGGCTTCGCATTCGTGGTCGTGCCTCATCTTCATGGTGGGTGTCAGTTTGCTTCATGTATGGATTGGAAGGATTTAAAGTGGCTAATGATGCAGCTGTGGTCTGGTTTGTGATCGTGCCTCATCATTGGTGTGGCTTTGGGTTTGCTTTTTCCGTGGATGTGTGGTGGTGACATCCTGTGTGGTTTTTGTGAGTGTGGATCTGGTGTCATTTTTTGTGTTAGGGAGTTGTTTGTCAATAAGGGCGGGTTTCCAAATAGCTGGTAGGCAGGAGGTATCATCTTGTTTGTTCATTGTGTGGGGGCGTTTTTCTATCTCGATGGCTTCTCTGATTATTCTGTTATTAAAATGTTCAGTTTTGGCGATAGTTCTGGTATTTTTAAAGTCAATTTCATGTCCTGTGGCTTTAAGGTGTTGGACCAGGGAAGATGTTGGTTCCTCTTTTTTGACTGAGTTCTTATGTTCTTCAATGTGTGCACTTATTCTTCTGTTGGTTTGTCCGATGTATGTGTTGGGACAAGCAGTGCATGGGGTTTCATATACTCCTTGATTTTCTAACTCAATTTTATCTTTGGGGTTTGTTAGGATGGTGGATATTTTTCTGTTTGTGCAGAATGCTGTTTTGATGTTGTGTTTATGGAGGATCTTGGTGATTCTGTCTGTGGTGCCTTTTATGTATGGGAGGAGGGCTTTGCCATTTTCTTGTTCTCTGTCTTGGATTTTAGTGGGGGTTTCTTTTTGGATTAGGTTTGCAATCTTATTTCTTTGGAATCCATTGTACTAACATCTACTGCACTAAAAGTCAAAAGTCAATGCTTTCTTCACTTCTCTATCACACATTTTTTTATTTTCCCCCTTTCCCCTCCTCTAGTTTCCACTACTTTCATTTTCCTTTGTATTTTATATTCTGATAAATTAATTAAAAAATCAAAATAAAACATTTATATTGTAAAAGTAATATAAATAAATAAATAAATAAATACATAAATAATCTAAGTTAAACATTTATATTGTAAAAGTAAAACAATCTTATAACCAACTCTGGACAACTCCTAAACTAAAATTAAAACATCATAAAGGTCAGATTAAACTGTAAAACTAAATAACTTAAAAACATTAAGGGAGGGAAATTTCTCTACCTTTCTCACATTGACCTGGTACCTGTATGGGGCAATCTTTAAAAATCCTCACCAACTCTCCCCCCCCCCTTTGCATCTGACCCACCTGCAGCCCACAACCAGGGTCAGAAGCTTTGGGAGAAATCATTTGGCTATAAAATTGATGATGTGAGGTCATGTTACCTTCCCTACTTTCTATGGGATAGTCAGAACAGACAAATGATAGATCTGCCGAGGTGGCGCAGCAGTTAGAGTGCAGTACTGCAGGCCACTTTAGCTGACTGTGTTCAGCAGGTCAGCAGTTCAAATCTCACCGGCTCAAGGTTGACTCAGCCTTCCATCCTTCCGGGGTAGGTCAAATGAGGACCCAGATTGTTGGGGGCAATGTATATATATATATATATACATTGCTTACTGGTGTACACCGCTTAAAGAGTGCTCACACTTAAAGCGGTATATAAATTAGTTGTCATTCATTCAGGGAGGGAGAGAAGGAAGGGAGGGAGGAAGGGAGAGAAGGAAGGAAGGAAGGAAGGATCCATTCTGTTATGGAAAGGAAAGAAGGAAGGGAGGGAGGGAGGGAAGGAAGGAAGGAAGGAAGGAAGGACCCATTCTGTTATGGAAAGGAAAGAAGGAAGGGAGGGAGGGAAGGAAGGAAGGAAGGAAGGACCCATTCTGTTATGGAAAGGAAAGAAGGAAGGGAGGGAGGGAGGGAGGGAAGGAAGGAAGGACCCATTCTGTTATGGATGGATGGATGGATGGAAGGAAGGAAGGAAAGAAGGAAGGAAAGGAGGGAGGGAGGGAGGGAGGACCCATTCTGTTATGGAAAGGGAGGGAGGGAGGGAGCCGAGGTGGCGCAGCAGTTAGGGTGCAGTACTGAAGACCACTTTAGCTGACTGTGTTCAGCAGGTCAGCGGTTCAAATCTCACCGGCTCAAGGTTGACTCAGCCTTCCATCCTTCCGAGGTAGGTAAAATGAGGACCCAGACTGTTGGGGGCAATGTAAATATATATATATATATACATTGCTTACTGGTGTACACCGCTTAGAGAGTGCTTGCACTTAAAGCAGTATATAAGTCTCATAAATAAATAAATAAATAAATCTCTCCAATCTGCTGATATTAGAAGTACAAAACCTTCATGCCTTTCAATGTTTTAATCTTAAAAACCTTATAACTAAAATATTTTTTCCATCAAGGTGTACTTCCAAGTTGATCACTGGGGTCTCACTGAGGACAAGAGTAAATGAAAAATAAAAGAATGGGTGATGGTTAATGATTAACGGATATTTTATGATCAGGCAAATCATTTGATTAGCAATTATTTAATATTCATCATTTTTAACAAATCAGATTAAATACAATAAATGCCCCAAAATCAAAATAAAAGTTTCAAATGCCTGCATAAATCAGAGATCTTTATGCCTCCTTATATTCTGCCTACAATTCAGATCAGACTTCAGTAGGATAATATAACATTTGGGAGAAAAGATACAAGCCAAGAGACCCGCCCCAGAGGCCAAGATGGAGAAGATCTCCACAGCCACCATGGACTTCCCTTTGGTGCTCAGGTAGGTGGGGAGGAAGCTGATCCAAACACTGCAAAAGACCATCATACTAAAAGTAATGAACTTGGCTTCATTAAAGCTATCGGGCAATTTCCTAGCCAGAAAGGCCACTGTGAAACTCACGAGGGCCAAAAAACCCAGATAGGCAAGAACAGCATAAAATATTGAAGTTGAGCCTTCATTACATTCCAAGATGGTCTCTCCTACTAAGGAGTGGAAGTCCATGTTGGGAAATGGGGGAGAGGTTACTAGCCAGGTAACACAAAGAACTGTTTGGACCAGGGGACAGACTAAGACAATGGAGTTAGTCAGTGGCTTTCCTAAGAGTTTCCTTGTCTTGTTCCCTGGTTTGGTAACTATGAAGGCCAGAACCACCATGACAGTTTTTGCCAATACAGAGGAAACTGCAAGAGAAAAGAAAATAGCAAAGGTAGTTTGTCGGAAGAGACAGGTGAGCTTCCCAGGTTGACCAATGAAGAGGAAGGAACAGAGGAAGCAGAGCAGGAGGGAGACCAGGAGAATGTAGGTGAGATCTCGGTTGTTGGCCTTGACAATCGGAGTGTCACGATGCTTAAGAAAAATTGCCAGAACTCCCAAGGTGGTCATGGAAAGAAAAAGTGAGAGTGAAGCTAAAGCATATCCCAGGGGGTCTTGATATGCAAGGAAGTGGATCTTCTTGGCAATGCAGTGGTCCTTGTCCTCATTGGGATATTGGTCTTCTGGGCAAGGATCACAGCGAGCTGCATCTGCAATCAAGAGTCACTTTGCATATCATGCAGTATCAAAAAGGGTAAATCATCCTCCAATATTGATTATTCTGGAGATAGATTAGATTGAGGCAAGGATGTTTTCACTATTTTGACTGAACCTCTCTGCTTTGCGTCGCACCATTCAGACTATTTTTATTTTTTATATTGCAGGGAAAGACAGGTGAATATAGTTAGATGAATCTTCCCTGTCATGGGCCAGAAAAATCAGGAGATGCAGGCAGTTCAAAAGGGTCTAAAGAATTTTTGCATGCTTAAGTTCTCTACACAAATTTGAACTACCAATGACCAAACAAATTAGTAGAAGATAAGAGTCCAAAGAATTCAAGGTGGGCTGGACTCAAATCTCTTGTGGGCCCAAAGTGATTCGTGATTGATAATTTATCTGACTCCTCCTTCATGCTCAGCCTGCTCATCTTCTACAGACCCTTTCTCCAACAGGTGTATCAATCACCTGGGAGACTGATAATCATAATAGAAGCATGCTCTAAAAAATGAACATTAAAGTTTGAAGCTCACACCCTTCACAAAAAGTTTGGTAGCTGTTTTTTCTGGATGTGGCCAGATATAACATTCAGAATATAAAGTCTAGTATGGTACACATGAATTCTGCCCTGAAACTACCCTGCATTAAATTGCCAAGGAACAGAAAAGGTGGCCAGGGGGCCAGGACAATTTAGATCCATCAGTTCAGAGGTTCTGCTGAAAAGCATGAATAATTTGAAAAATGTCAATCTACCAAAAAAGTTGATGTTTGTTTCCACTGAATGGTTTCCTTGGTCCTGGAAGATCTACATTGAAAGTGTGCTCTACCTGTCTGATTAGATGTGGTCCCTTCTGGACAAGGGGCACATCGGTAGCAGCAAACCTGCTCTCCCTTTGGAACTCTTCTCCTCTCTCCTTCCTGGCACCTTTTCACACCACACCTGGCAAAGGGCACCTTCTAAAAGAGAAAAGAGAAATACTATAGGTGATCCAAGTTTTCAATATGCTTCACTCATTCATTTGTACACTTCTGTATTCATTATAAATATGTCTTCAAAAATATGGTTAACTAGGGCTCTCAGAAACCAGGAAAAGCTACAGGGGGATTAAGGCTATTGCCACTCCAAATCACTCCTGGATGCTAGAGATTGGAATAGGATCTTGGCATGCAAAAGTAGTCTTGTGAATTGAGCTATAACTTTTCTAAAACAAACAATCATGAAGATCCAAATGAATGGGAATGGTCCACGGAAACCACTGTTGGCTGCTCTAACTGCATCATGGGTTTCAAGCAGAATTACTTCCTGATCTGGTGGCAGGATAGATACCAGACACAGATGTCCTCTCCAGAGCAGGCCTATCATCAGTTTACACTCTGTTGATGAAAGCCCAGATGCGCTGGGCAGGCCATGTTGTAAGCATGCCAGATCATTGCATCCCTAAACAGCTCTTCTATGGTGAGCTGTCTCAAGGAAAGCGATCGCATGGGGGACAAAAGAAGTGATACTAAGACATGTTGAAAGCCTCTCTTAAGTCCCTGGATATTAACACCATCTCTTGGGAACCTCTGGCGCATGATCGACCGACATGGCACACCTTGGTGTACCAGGGTTGCCAGACATATGAACACAGAAGTACAATCTTGGCACAAGAAAAGCGAGTACTCCGCAAAGCCAGAGCTGCAAATCCTGAAGTAACAGTGTCTACATTTCTTTGTTTAGTATGTGGCAGAACATTCCGTGCTAACATCGGTCTTATTAGCCACCTACGGACACATCGTTGATGGCCCATAACCCACAAGATGTCAAGGTCTTCATCGAAATCGACGGACAAACAACACTTCCTGATCTCAACTCTTTTTGAGCTGTCACAAATCAGACCTCAATTATATTATATGAACCATTTTCATCAAATGGTTGCTAATTTTTTTGATCCAGCAAGCTGTTTTCCAGTAAGGAGGATGCCTTGAATCCCTAGAAAAAAATGAATCCTTTGCTGAATTTATTTGACTTTCCAGCTCACCTTTTTTGTCCAGACAATTGCATTGGCGTTAATAATGAAGTCCTGGCCTTGAGGAGCCCCAGGATCTATTTGTCCAACTTTCACAGGGACAAAAGATAGATTGGGGAAGAGAACCCAGTTGAGAAGATCATAACGACCAGATCCCAGTCCATTTTTTGAGAAGGAGATTTCATCTCCTGCACTGTTGTTGAACTGGACATTCCTCAAATAGGGAAGAAGCTGAATGAAAAAAGACATTCAGAATTTGGAGTAATAGGTAGAAAACCACAAATGAGAACTGCACAAGGGGAGTTTCTTCTCTAAAGATCTGTGGAATAGATTAAAAAAAAACTCACAGAAATTACCTGCCATGACTGGAAATTTGAGATCTTCTTTCCAAGTCTTAACATGGCTGGTCGCCCTCTGGATCCATGCAGTGCATGCAATGCATGTGCCACAGCATAAATGGCATTGTAGATATTGTAACTTTCACCTGACATGCTTGTTTCAAACACATAAGAGGGCAGATTTTGTAAATTCTCCTTTCCTGTACATGGTTTTCTCCCCTTTGAAGGAATCTTGCTTAGATTGGAGATCTTGCAGTGAAATGCACTTTCCCACCATAGTGGGAGAAAAAAGTCCCCTTGTGGGTTCAAAGGGTCTAAAGACATGAGAACACGGTTGAATTCTGAGACATCCCCGGGTTGGTCCCTAAAATGCAAAGCCCCATGGAAAGGCTTTATAATTTGTAATATGTATTGAGAGTTCATCACATTAAGTTTCCAATTGGATGTAAAGATCCAGACTTTCCGAAATGATGCATTTCTCCATGTTTCATAAGCATAGATAATCACCTGTACATTTGTATTAGTACTGGAGTCTCCAAAAAAAATAATCACTTCAGCTTTTGACCAAGTGTTGAAAATATGGTGTAATTTCGACTTTGGAAAAACATGGAAGTCAAGTTTCATTATTTCAGTGAAGGCCAGGCAGATCTCCTTCTCCTTGAGCATCGGTATCAGAGATGAGATGAAACGTTCTCCACTGTCATCATCAGAGGCCACCAGCCCAACCCAGTTCCACTCGAAATGCAGGAACAGCTGGACTAAACCCCCATACTCAGGAAATCCCTTGGGGTTAATCCAGAAAAAAGAAGGATAAGCCATTTTTTCTCCCTGAGAGAACTCAAAGCCAACACCAAGCTGGAGAAAGTGAGATTCTTTTTTAAAAGAGAAAGTAAAGTTATTCATGACAGCTGTCAAAAAAAGCAAACACAATTCTAGGCTGCATTAACAGAGGAATAGAATCAAGATCATGTGAAGGGTTAATACCACTTTATAATGCATTGGTAAGACCACAATTGGAATATTGCATCCATTTTTGGTCTCCATGATCTAAAAAAGATGTTGAGATACTAGTAAGAGCACAGAGAAAGCACAATAAAGATGATTAGGGACTGGAGGCTAAAACATATGAACAACATTTCCAGGAATTGGGTAGGTCTAATTTAATTTAGGACAGTGGTTCTCAACCTTTCTAATGCCGCGACCCCATAATACAGTTCCCCATGTTGTGGTGACCCCCAACCACTTATACATCACCGGGTGCCAGGGGCATGGCCAAAAAAAAGGGGAAAAAAATGGCGGACAGCCTTGTTTGGCGACCCCCGTGAAATGGTCGTTCGACCCCAAATGGGGTCCCGACCCACAGGTGGAGAACCACTGATTTAGGACGAGGAGTGATATGATAGCAGTCTTCCAATATTGAAGAGGCTACCCCAAAGAAGAGGGGCTCAACCTATTCTCCAAAGCACCTGAAGGCAGGACAAAAAGCAATGGATGGAAACTAATCAAGGAGAGAAGTAACCAAGGAGGAATTTTTGACAGCTAGAACAATTAATAAATGGAACAGCTTGCTTCCAGAAGTGGTGAATACTCCACCACTGGAAGTTTTTAAGAAGAGATTGGACTGCCATTTGTCTGAAATGGTATAGGGTTTCCTGCCTGAGCAGGGGGTTGGACTAGAAGACCTCCAAGATTCCTTCCAACTCTGTTATTCTATTATTCTGTTCTGTTATGACCTTTAAGGGTTTTTTCCCCCCACCAGTCAGGTCAACTCATTGTGAGTGGCAAGCGTCATCTTCCTCACCTCTGACAAACATTTATGGAAATCAGGAAGTAATTCCTTTTTCAGAATTATATCAAGATCTTCTCTTAGAGAGAAGCTCCCTGAAGATGGGCTCAAAAGACAGAACCTCTGGTACAGCTGGACCGACCCAAATTGGACCTGCAACATTATCCTGGGACACGTATATTTGCCTTCATTTGTGATTTATATCAATATCTCTTTTTGGTTATATAAAAATGTATCTTGACATGAAAAATATAAAAATCAATTGAATTGCACCATGGATTATTTGTTATATATCTCTGATGTGTTCCCCCACCCAACACCTTTGGTTTCATCATTGACTTTTGTTATAGTTGTGTTTTTTGTCCACTCCATGGTGTATTTAATAGAACCTCCTTACCTGTGGGACCTTGAAGATGCTGAAGATGGAGGCCATCAGTCTTGAGGATTTGGAGTTGAGACCTCCGATGACAGAGAGCAGAGGGTCCTGTCGGTCACATTTATAACCTGGAACCATTTGGTCTCGGGTGGAGAGCAGGGAGAGGCAGATTAAAGAACTATTCCTCTCATTCTGGTTATTTTCATAGATGTGGAAGCCAAGGGTGATGTTGGGCAGAAGAACAAGATCCTTGTTGACTTGTTTAACTGCAAACATCAAAGCCAGGAATGTCTGGAAGTTTTTGGGTATGAGTCTATAGTGAGGAAAAAAAAACATTGGGGAATATTACAAGGAAGCTTGTTCTCCTGGTAGCATTTGCATTGTCATATTTTTGGTGTCATTGAGTTTTTGCATTTAAATATTCCTTGATTAAACCTCTATGGCTTAGTAAGAAAGGGGAAAAGCTCTCTCTCCATGTTTGCCACAAAGAAGAGGGAGTCAACCTATTCTGCAAAGCACCAGAAGGCAAGACAAGAAACAATGGATGGAAAGTAATCAAGGAGAGAAGCAACCTGGAACTAAGGAGAAACTTCCTAACGGACAGCTTGCCTCCAGAAGTTGTGACTACTCCAACACTGGAGGGTTTCAAGAAGAGACTGGACAGCCACCTGTCTGAAACAGTATAGGGTCTCCTGCTTGAGCAGGGTCCAAGGTCCCTTCCAACTCTATTATCCTATCCTATCCTATCCTATCCTATCCTATCCTATCCATATCATGGACCATTTTATACGATTCTATCACCCTCCCTTCATTTTGCTTCAGTGATTGTAACTGAATCTCTCTTGGAGCAGCTGCTTCAATTCTGTTAACCATTGCTGACCAGAAGACTCCAGATGGAATCACAGCACAGATTGACTGAAGGCCATTATTCATGAGCTCTGCTGGTTCTGAAACTGATGAATTTTTGGCAGTACCCCACACTGGAAAAGGACTGAACTTTCAGGTTTTATGTCCAAATTAATATCACAAGTCAACTTCTCCACTAGGCCAGCAGAATCTCTAAGTGGTAGTCTGTCCCACTTTTATATAGTTTATAATTATCATGATGATAAGACTTCTGGAAAGACTGGGCATTCTAGCCCATTTCTTCAATTTGGCTCTTTATTGAGAAAAGGACAAAGATTTGAAGAATCCTAGAGCAAATATTTCTGAAAAGAGGCCCTGAATCCAAAACAAAGAAAACCATCTATAGGTTCTCCTGCTTGAGCAGGAGGCTAGACTAGAAGGTCCCTTCCAGCTCTGTTCTGTTCTGTCTGTTCTCCTACATCTTTCCCCTCCAGGTGAAACTTACGAGACTGTATTAGTAAGCATTAATGGGTCATTTTGAAAATCTGACAGGCTGGGGAACATAAGAGCTGTCAGAGGTAAATTTGCACCAATAATCAGATCACCAGGCCTGTAAAATTCCCATTGATCCTGAAAGTTTAAACCCTTTTGTGGCACACAAATGGTTTGAGTCTTCTTAGTAGTCGTTGGAGGCAGGAGCCAGAAGAGCACCAGCAGCAGGAGAGGCAGACTGGTCATTCTTGTCACCTTTCCTCTTAGATCAGAAATCCAGGTTTGTGCAGAAGCTCAGCTGCAGGAGACACTTGAAATCTCAGCAAATTTACATAGTTGAGACTGCCTGGATGGCCTCAGGGTAAATATATCTGATATCTCTTTATATTAACACATTTGTATTTTCCTCCCATCTTTCCTATTCTGAAATTGGACCATATGCTGTATTTTATCTTAATGATAAGGTGACAAGATTAATCAATCAATCAATGAACTACAATTATATCAATCATGCTTTCTCTTACCTGTGTTTGGGCTTTGACTTGAAGGCCAGCTGAGTCTCGCAAAACCCTGAAGTTAGCTCTTTGGAGGACAAGGCAAGGTCCTCCATCACTGGGAGAACCCAGAGCAGTTTGTACCTTGGAAGATTTTTGTGGGTTGAAATCCACAGGGGATACATTAAGAATTACTGTTCTTCTGATAATTGCGAGGAAAAGCAATTGTTCTACCTACTCAGCAATAGATATTGTTGGAACATCAGATAGTGAAAAACATGTTTGTGTCTCTTGTGGGTAATCCACAAAGCAGATGGACTTGAGAGTCAAAGTGAAGTTGAGGTTTTGATCTACCTGAAAGTGAACACCTGCACACAAGATGGAGCTTGCCCTGTGCCATCATATGTTCAGATAGAATGGTTGCTGATGGGGCAGGGGGGCAGTCAGCTGTACCCTAGGAAGTGTGAGCAATCATACCAATGTTTAGATGAAATTGATTGATTGATTGATTGATTGATTAAATTTATATGACCACCCATCTCATGTGAAGTCATTCTAGGTAGCATATAACAATCCAGTAAAAGCTTTAAATAAGGAAGATAATCATTGTTTAAAACTTTTATATAATAATTATTAAAAGGAATTAGATATTATACAACCAGAAAAAGAGAATAATAGATGGAGGGATCTTAATAATAATAAAGCAAGCTCATGAGTTCACCTGACTCCAGGGGTCCCTTTATTTACAGAGTAGATGACAGTTGTGACGTTGTGTCCCTGCTCTGCTCACAGTTATTTATTGCCTTTTCAGCACCTGAATAGACTACTAATGCACTCTATGTGGGGCTGCCTTAAACAACATTTGGAAGTTTCAGCTGGTGCCAAATGAGGTAGTACAGGCAGTTATACATGGTCCTAGACCAGGGCTTTTCAACCTTTTCACCCATTGTACCACTTTTAGGACATGGCAACATCCGAGTATCACCAGTCGCCTAGCAAGGTGTCAAAAACTTGATGACCCCCCCAAAAAAAGAAGGAAAAAAGCGATGAAGTACAGGTAGTCCTCGACTTACAACAGTTCACTTAGTGACTGTTCAAAGTTACAATGACACTGAAAAAAGTGTCCCCCAAGGCACAGCCAAGCAAGACACCTGCCTGCCCACCTGGCGGCGCTCTTCCTCCTGTCTGAGGTTTTATTTTATTTATTTATTTTTAAAATTTATAAGCCGCCCCACTCCAGGAGGACTCTGGGCACTAACAATAAAAACACATAAAACATAACAAAACAAACAGTACAAGAACAGTCATCCAGGGGTCAGATTTTATAAACCCCAGGCCTGCTGGAAAAGCCAGGTTTTAAGCAGCTTGCCGAAAACCAACAGGGTGGGAGCGGTCCTAATCTCCGGGGGGAGCTGATTCCAAAGCGTGGGCGCCATCACAGAGAAGGCCCTCCTCCGCGGCCCCGCCAAATGGCACTGCTTGGCCGACGGGACCCGAAGGAGGCCCAGCCTGTGGGATCTAACCGGACGAAGGGAACTATGAGGTAGTAGGCGGTCTCGCAAATAGCCTGGCCCTGAGCCATATAGGGCTTTAAAGGTAATAACCAACACCTTGAATTGGACCCGGAGACCAATAGGCAACCAGTGCAGCTCACGGAGGATAGGTGTAACGTGGGTGTATCGAGGAGCATCCACTATCAGTCACGTGGCTGCATTCTGGACCAACTGTAGTCTCCGAATACTTTTCAAGGGTAGCCCCATGTAGAGCGCATTGCAGTAGTCCAGGTTTTCATTGTTGTGAGCATTTCTGTTGAGGATTGGCAGCAGGAGTGGGGGAGTGTTTGGTTTTTATTCCCCCCCCGTCTTCTGGGTGGTTGCAGCAGGTTTTGGTCACTTCACAAGACCCTGGGACACTGTGACTATCATAAATATGTATCAGTTGCCAAGCATCTGAATGTAAATTACAAGACCCTGGAGATGCTGCAATATTCCAGCTGATTGGCACTTCTGGGCTCAGCAGAAACATCAGGATCAATGCTGCTTTCCAGCTGATCGGTGCTTCTTCAGGGTTCAGCAGAAGCACCAGGATCAGTACCGAGCTCCAGCTGTAGCCTGGCACTGATTCTGGTGCTTCCACTGAGCTCTAACAGCCCCAAAGAAACGCCAATCAGCTGGAAAGTGGCACTGATCCTGGCGCTTCCGCTGAGCCCTGACAGCCCTGCAGCTCCAGCCGTCTCTCAGGCTTGTTCAGTGCTGCCATCAGTTCAGCTCATTCCCCTCCCCTGCTACCACTTTTCTAGGATGGTCGCATGCCACCTGCCAGGTGCCAATGTACCACAGCTGGTACCCGTACCACTGGTTGAAAAGCCCTGTCCTACAACACAACATATTATACAACTGCTCCCCAAAGCGCTGGTTTGCTTCCAGATTCAGATCAAGGTGCTGGTTTTGACTTTAATGCCCTATAGGGATGGGATGAGGTCATGTTTAGGTACCTTATCTCCCTGGTTTCATCTATGTGTCCCCTCTAGTCTGCCAGAATGGATGCATTATGGGTCTCTGCAAAATAGTCCCACCTGTTGGGATCCAGGATGGAGGGCTTTTCCACTGTGGCTCCCATCCTCTGCAAGACTTATTTTCATTTATTCATTGATCATATTTTAAACTGTCCATCTCACTCACATAGGGACACTGAGCGGTGTTCAAATAAAATATTAAAAGCATAAAAGCACTATATAAAATGTATAAAGATGCAAATAATGTTAACAATTAATTAAAAGGTGGGAGGGAGTTGTAGCACCCTGAAAGTTATGGGTTGGCATGTTGGCAAAAGGCAGAGGAGACAAAAGAGTCTGGAGGAGAATGAAGAGGCACGGCTGATCCAAGGTTGGGAAGATGCCAGGGCTTTATTTATTAATAACAAGGGGAAAAAAGTTCCAGAGAGAGAGAGAGAGAGAGAGGATTGAAAGACAGACTTGAGTGAAAATATTCTTAGATATTAATAGAAGTAAAGTAGCAATGGTACACCAGTAATAGACATAGTATAATATAACACAGTATAATAGTAATAATTATCAATAGTAATAGAAATATAAGATAATATGCATAGAAAGAACTCACAGACTTATGTTTCTATCTTTCACTTTTGTGTCTTGGATAATTTTTTCAAAATGAAACATTCCCCCAACCCTTATAAGGGTTTATAAACATCTACCTGTCCAGGGTTCAGTGCTTTTGTGGATCTTTTGGGTCTAGGACAATCCAATCAGGCACAGTTTAAAAGAGAATTCATAACATGCTCTCAGGATGCAGTGATTGTGTGTCCTAGGTTTGGGATGGTGTCCTAGTATTTAGGATGAAAATGGTGTGCAGTTTGGCTAATTTCATTAAAAAATAAAGACTGGAAAAGGTGGGTCTGAACGTCCAATCTAAGATCCTTAGAAACTTCCTGACAGTGAGAACAATTAACCAGTGGAACCGCCTGCCTCCAGAAGCAGTAAATGCTCCAACACTGGAAGTTTTTAAGAAGAGACTGGACAGCCATTTGTCCAAAATGGTCTAGGGTTTCCTGCCTGAGCAGCGGGTTGGACTAGATGACCTCCAAGGTCCCTTCCAACTTTATTACTATTACTATCCCGGGGGAAAAATGTGGTTGGCATTGTTAAAAGTCACAGACATTCTCCTTATTGAATGAGCAATCTTCACCACGTTTGATGGGATTTATGAGCAGTATCTAACATTAAGAATACCATCTCAGTTGCTCAAGAAATACTGCAAGTGATGAAAATTTAAGGTAACATTACAAAGCACAATAATTAAAGGCTGAGTTTTTTGGAATAAAGGGGAGAGAGGTATAAGGTTAAACAGAGTACTTTCTGGTTAAAATATTTGTATGTGTGAATAAAATTAAAAGACTTCTTGCAGATCTTTCTAAGTAGGTTACACAGAGTCAGATAGAGTCAACAAAAACAGGAAAACCTCAGCGACATTTTACTTACCATGTGCTTGTTGTGTTTGGACATAGATGGAGTGGAAACTTCTATATTAATCTATACAAACATGACTACATCTTTTCTTACTTTCCTACTTAACTTTCCCCATGAGGTGACTTCTATTGTTCAGATCTGGCCTCAGCACTATAACATAGCATTTGGGGAGAAAGATGCAACTCAGCAGACCAGCCGCAGAGGCCAAGATGGAGAAGATCTCCACGGCCACCATGGACTTCCCTTTGGTGCTCAGATAGGTGGGGAGAAAGGAGACCCAAACACTGCAGAAGACCAGCATGCTGAAAGTAATGAACTTGGCTTCATTAAAGCTGTCGGGCAGCTTCCTGGCCAGAAAAGCCACTATGAAGCTGATGAGACTCAGAAAACCCATGTAGCCCAGAACAGCATAAAACATGATAGTCGAACCTTCATTGCATTCCATCACGATTTTTCCCATCACAGAATGAAAGTCCAAATTACTAAATGGGGGCGAGACTGCCAGCCAGGAGGCACAAAGAACTGCTTGCACAAGGGGACAAGCCAAGACTATGATCAGTTGCTTCCCCAAGAGTTTTCTTGTCCTGTTTCCTGGCTTAGTAGCCAGGAAGGCCACAACCACAGTCAGAGTTTTTGCCAACACAGATGAAATGGCAATGGAGAAGATGATGCCAAACGTGGTTTGTCGGAGGAGACAGGTGAGGTTTCTTGGCTGCCCGATGAAGAGGAAGGAGCAGAGGAAGCAGAGCAGGAGGGCGATCAGGAGGATGTAGGTGAGATTGCGGTTGTTGGCCTTGACAATCGGTGTGTTGCAGTGTTTGATGAAGGCTGCCAACACAAGGATTGTGATCAAAGAGAAGAAAAGAGCTAGACAAACTAAAACAAAGCCGAGTGTATCCTCACAGGAGAGAAAGTTCATGGTCTTGGGAATGCACAGGATGTGGTTCTTGCTTGGGTGCTGGTCTTCTGGGCAGGGGACACACCGAGCTGCATCTGGAAGAACAGGAGCCAACTGGCATTAGTCAGAGAACCAGGGATTCTCTTTGAGGGGAATTGTTCTACAAGTGAAGGAAGTGAAATACCCATGCTCCCCATCTCTTTACTTCTGCTACACACAACACAGAAGAATCCAGTCTCAGTCTCAGAAGATGTAATAGCAGCTATTAACTCTTGAGAGTAATTATTTAATGAATTAATTGATTTGTTTTATTTTATTTTTACATTTTGAAATTCCCATCTCCCACCTCAAGGGACTCTGGGCAATAAAATATTAAAACATATAAAAGTTATATAAAAGTTAAAATGGCTGCTAATAACTTAAAAGAGAATACATTCAACAGACCACTCTTTAAAGTTCTGAATGACTTTCATGTTGATTAGCTCAACTGATTTGCTACCTCATATTTTCTCTAATTCCTCCCATACAGCTATTCCAGATCTTGTTCCTGCTTGAGGGTCTCTTTTAGCAACTTGCCTGTTTGATTAGAAATGGTCCCTTCTGGGCACGAAACACATCCGTAGCAACAAGAAGGCTTCCCCTCTGCAACTTTCCTGGCTTGTCCTGGAATGCAGTGCTTCACACAACGGGAGAAAGGCTTTGTCTGAAAGGAGACAGGTTAGAAGAGGTTGAGGGGAAGACATTGCAAACATTCAGCTTGGCTTCAGGGTCTGCATAAAAGGAGCCCCTCTTCTTCCTTCCACTGAATAGAATTTTCACCACAGCTTCCTCTCAGCTTTCCTTAACCCTGGAAGAAGCATTTAGACCCCACCTGGTTCGCCCACACAATGGCATTGGGGTCGATGCTGAAACCTTCAGCTGAAGGAGCCTCTGGATCAACCCATCCGACTTTCTGCTGAAGGATCGTCATATTTGCAAAGACGACCCAGTTGAGGATATCAAATCCTGCATATTTCATCCCAGTTTCTGAAAAGGAGACTTCCTCCCCGGCAGTGTTGTTGAAAAGGACATTTTTCAAGAAGGCGTGGATCTGGAATTGCAAATCAGGCAAGCAAACAAAAGGTCCATGAAAATGAAGAGACTTTATATAAAGAGATTTTAAATAGGCCACCCTGCCGGCCTTTAAGAAAGCCGTTAAAACTCTCCTGTTCCGGCAGGCCTGGGGCTGATGTCCCCGGGGGAGGGGCGGGATATGATCGGACACGCTGTATGATTGTATTATTTTATTGTTTTATTGTTAGATGATTGTTTTAATTTTGTACGCCGCCCTGAGTCCTTTGGGATTGGGCGGCATATAAATAAAATTAAATAAATAAATAAATAAATAGTGGTATGCGGAATAAATGTTTTACCAACAAAGGAGACTATTTCTAGTTCAGGGATGAAATGTGGGGTCCTTGGTGCTCTCTGAACTTGCTTGTTTTCTTGCAGACGAGGTAACATCATCAATACTGATCATCATCACCATCTAGCATCATCTAGCACTGATGATGTTACCTAAAGTGGGTAATGAAATGTCTGCAAGAAAGAAAAGAAGACCAGAGAGCACCAAGGACCCTAATAAATGTTTTTCTGTATCCAAAGATGAAACAGAGATGGAATTAGCTATTTCTGAAGTTGAACAACCCAGAATTTCCCCAATAGGTTTTTACATGCAATCTCTTCATTTCTTTTACACGGTTATTACATTTCTATTACTTTATATAGTAAGTAACTCAATCTGGTGAACATAGATAATATTCCTTATAATTCCTTCTTATTTTTCCCACCACAATAACATTGTGAGTTTATTATGCACTGCTGCACAGCCACAATTGCAAGTGTGTTGTTAGTTGATGGAGAGAATCACCTTTGATGAATCAATAGACAAACACTAAAAAAAACCCCGAAATTAATCTCCCCATAAATGAAACTTTGAAGGGAGAGAAAAATATCTTGCTGAAAGGACATTTCATTAACTTTGTAAAATATGATATCTGGTTATATCAATGTTACAACTAAGCTGTAGATTGAAACAAAGTTCAATTTCTGGAGCTGCTAGATATTCAGCTTCAAGGATTGAAACTGCAAATTATTCGCAAAGAAAACTAGATGCTTGGGAATATGAATGAGTAAAACTCTTGTTCCGAATAAGTTCTCTACAAAATATTTTCAGCTAAGCTGTTAATCCAAGTAATGAATGAGATGCATCAATATTGCATACTGCTCCAGTTCTGGCAAGTGACATTGGTGTCCTTCTTTGGTACAAAAGTGGTTTTCTTGCCCCTAACCCTAACCCCTGAACCTTGTCTTGATCACCAATCTTACAATCAAACTACAGTTTGTTTATTTATTTCTTTATCTACATTGACTATTTCTGTTCAGATGCTTTCTTAACAAGTCCAGTCTTGGTGTGTCTTTCAGGCTTAAGGATGTACTCACCACATATGTCGCAGAAATTAAATACACACTTTAATGCACATTTCGGCCTATTGACTGAAGTGGGTCCTGATCCTAATAAACTTTGAGGGTTTTTACAGCTAATGAAAGTTTTATATCAGACAGCTACAGTCTTTGACTAATATTGCTTGTGAAGTTCACACTCACTTCCAAGTGTATTATGGGTCTCTCTTTGTATGATTCCTGTTGCAAATGTTCAAGGGGTGTAGGAAGTACTGAAGTATTGGAAATTTTCAAAAGTAGACTAGACAACCATTTATCTGGGATGATATAATGTCTTCTTTGAGCAGGGATTTGGACTAGAAGACCACCGAGGACTCTTCGGCCCTATGATTCAATATTCCAAAACATATCACAGCTGTTCTGTCATGGGCAAGACATTTCCAAATGGAAGGATGACTTCAAAATGGAGCATGCTCTTAATTGATTTCAATATTTGTGGGCTAGCGTTACACAACGTATAAACATGCAGAAGCATGGAGGACACATGTGAGCCTCAAAAAATCCAGAAATGTATAACAGAACTGGTGAGCTAGTGTAAGGAAATCAGCCTAGTTTTAAATACTGGAAAAACCAAAGAGATCATTGTGTCAGAATCCAATTATATTTTATCTCTAGTTATCAACTATGGAAAACCCCATTTCTGCCCTCTCTGGATTCTGTCATACGATGAAGGGAAGGGGGGTGAACAAAGGGGCTTTATGGCCCTCACTTCCTTCGGTACACTTCAAAGAGACTGGATGAGGATACCACCAAAAGGACTAAACATAACAAAGGGGCCATCAGCTTTCATCTACTCCTCTCTGAAGTCTCCCTTCCACCAGCAGTGAGGGAAAAGGGGGGGGGAATGTAACGCCTGGGATTGTCGCTGGAAAGATGGTGGGGTGGGGTGGGGCTGCTGGGGACCCCTTAAAACCTTGAACCGTAGGGCTTGGGCCCCAGGTCATGTCTAGAACGCCTGCAACCCTTTTCTCTTAATAAAGGATGCCTGTTGGAAGAAATATTCCAAGAGTTCTTAAGATGCAAAGTCCTTACACATTGTTGATTTCAGAAAAGGCAGGCACAGCCACACTTCTCTGGGCATTAATGATTCACCTGTGGAGATGGTTACCAGCGTCAAATTCCTGGGTGTGCAGCTAACGAGTAGGCTGACTTGGTCGCTCAACAGTGAGCAACTGCTGAAGCGGGCACAGCAGTGTCTGCATTTTCTGCATCGCATGAGAAAAGCACATTTTCCTTCCCCTGTCCTGACCATTTTCTACAGGGGGACAATCGAGAGCATCCTGTCATACAGCATCACAGTCTGGTTTGGAAGCATCTTTGCTTCAGACAGGAAGGCAGTGCAAAGAGTGATGAGGATGGCCGAAAAGATCATTGGCAGCTCCCCCCTCCCATCCAGGACATAGCACAGAAGCGCTGCTTGAGCAGGGCCCACAAGATTGTCTGGGACCCTACACATCCTCTTCACGACCTGTTTTCCTTGTTACCTTCTAGGAGGGGGCTCCGTGGTATCCGTAACAGAACATCCAGATTCAGCCATTAACCTTGTGAACTCTCCAGTTTCCTCCTTCTGTTATATATTCAAGATGGACAGTATTTAATATTTATTTGCTACACATATGTAGGGATGTGGGTCTATACATATGTTGTTCATGTATGTTTAGGTGTGTGTCATGTATGTGTTTCACTCTGAGAGCGGGCAACTAAATTTCATTTTTGATGTGTGCCGTTGTGCCCACAGTAAAAAAAATGACAATAAAGGTTATCTTATCTTATCTTATCTTATCTTATCTTATCTTATCTTATCTTATCTTATCTAGAGGAATAACAGAGTTGGAAGGGACTTTGGAAGTCCAACCCCCTCTTCAAGATATATCTTGATATTGTACTTTGACAATAAAGGTTGATTTGATCTGATCTTGATACATATCAAGATATATAATTGTCTAGATAGCTCTTAAAATCCAAATTGCTAGGAAAAAAATGTTGAGAATCTGACCAAGGTAAAGACTGCATGATTAACTGGCTACATAATGTTGATTGAACTATTAAAATAGAGAAATAAAAATTCAATGGAAAACTCAGTCAGGTCTCCAGCAACTGGCATAATTAGGGAAAAACAGTATAAGACACTTTTTTTTGCCTTCTTCCAGGTATCATTGCTAGAATAGAAATGAGATTTAAATAAAGGGGGAAAGTATTAGTTCGGATAAAGAGAAGGCAGTGGAGATCATAGGCAAAAGTTTATGAAACTTAAAAGAGTGAAAAGCTGTTTCCTTGACCAGAAAGGAAGAGTTACCTGCCAGGGCTTCACAGAGAGGTGAAGGTGTGGCTTCTTTCTGCCTCTCTTCAATGACTGTTGTGATTCCCACATATACGCAGCATGCAATGCGTGTGCCACAGAATAGGCAGCATTGTAGATACTGTAGCTGAAACCGGTCATCTGTCCATCAAAGACAGAGACCGGGAGCGTGTCCAGATTCTCCTGCCCTGTGCAAACCCTTCGGCCGTCAGGTGAGGCCAGACCTGCCTTTGAAACCTCACAGTCAAATACAACTTCCCACCACTCAGGAAGAAAGACGTCTCCGTGGGGTTTGTGTGGATTCACAGCCCAGAGATAATCTTTGAATCCTGGCACCGGGTTGGTGTGGACTGTGAAAGATAAAGCACCATGGAGGGATTTTAATTTCACCCAATCGTAGTGATAGCCAATCGCTGAAAATTCCCATTGGGTGGTCAGGATCCAGACCTTTCTAGAGGTAGTGTGGTTCTCTTCTTCATAAGTGTAGAGGGATACTATAAGGCTTTGCAGAGAATTTGAATCCCCGGAGATAATCACAACCTGAGTATCACTGTTCAAAATTGTCCAAAGCAGATCTATTTGATCATTGTGCAACATATTGAACATTGAGATTCGGGGCAAGATCTGTTTGACAAATTGTATGCAAATGTCATTCTGGGCAAGGGTGGCATTAAAAATCTGGATGAAAGGGTCACTGCTCTCTGACTTCTGAACAATAATCCCAATCCAGTTCCACTGGAAATAGAGAAGGAGCTGGACAATGGCTGCATTCTGTAGGTGATACTGAGGATCGATCTGGTAGAAGGTGGGGAACCGGATCTTATCCCTCAAAACAGGGTCAGAGAAGCGGTAACCTAGCTAGAGGGAGGGTAGAGATGGAGGGAAAGGAAGAGGTTAAGCAAAGAAAAGGGTACCTGTACTTTTTGTTACTAACCTCAGACCATCTAGACTAGCAGGGTATTTTATTCCAGACCCCAACCCCCACAATATTGTATCTTCATGAGATGTTTTCTTCTGGTCACAGAATTGGCTTTGTAAGTTTTTGGCAGTAACCACACAACGCAGAATCTAATTCATTACATCTACATTCCCCCTTTCATCATATTGAGTGCCCATGTACCTGAGAAATCTTGAAACTGCCAAATACAGTTGACATACGGTATGAGGTTCTGGAGTTGAGACCCCCAAGGACAGAGAGAAGGTGGTCCTGTGTGTCGCACTTATAGTTAGGAAACAATTTTCCTCGGCTGGAGAGCAGAGACAGGCTGACATCTTCAGTCATGCTTGCATAGTGGTTCTCTTCATAGATGCGGAAGCCCAGGGTGATGTTGGGGAGAAACTGGGGGTCTTTGTTGATCTCCTGGATAGCAAATGCCAAGGCCAGGACATGTTGGTAGTTCTTGGGAACAGGTCTTTGTTGCAAGTGAAACGACAAAAATTAGAGGAGCTGGACGGAGATGTTTATTTTGTCATTTCATTACAAACACTCTAAGAGCTGATCATAAAACAGATGTCAGGTTCCGACTAATGGAACACTTCAAGGAAATTCCAGGCATATTTATTCTGAAAAAGTCTTTAATCATGGACACATTGTCGGCACATATTGAATGGATGCCAAAATCTGAATTTCTCTTGCTTGCGTCTAACTTTTCTTGCTAACCCCCCTCCCTTATTTTGCAGTCATAAGTCACATCTTCCAATTAGCCCAGAGGGCAAAGATTCACTTCCGTTCCTTTTCCCAGGCTTTCCTTATAAATCTCCTCCCTTTCTCTGTCATCTGAATTAACTCTAAAAATACCATACAGTTCTGTATATCTTGTCAAAGCAATAATATCCTATATTAACAGCGTTGACAACAGATCAATATAGATTAGCTAATTAGTTTTACTGCTGTCTGAAAACAGGGTTGCTGTCAATCAGTTGATTCTGTTATTATTGTCAGCAGTGTATGACAAAGCTTCCTCTCCCTAATTCTGCAGGACATTTCTATGAATTGATTGGAAGTTATCATTTATAGCAAGAGCTATAAATGCCCTTGTCACCTCAAGACTGGATTACTGTAACATGCTCTACATGGGGCTACCCTTGAAGAGCGTTCGGAGGCTGTAATTGGTTCAGAATGCAGCCGTGAGAGCGATTGTGGGTGCGCCAAGGTACGCCCACGTGTCACCTATCCTCCGCGAGCTGCACTGGTTTCCTGTGGGTCTCCGGACGCAATTCATGGCATAGGGCCAGGTTACTTACAGGACCGCATACTGCCGCACAGTTCCCAGAGACCGGTGAGGTCCCATAGATTGGGCCTCCTTTAGGTCCCGTCGGCCAGACAATGTCGGCTGGCGGGCCCTCAGGGAAGGGCCTTTTCTGTGGTGGCTCCGACCTGGTGGAATCAACTTCCCCCCGAGTTCGAACTACTCCCACCCTGCCGGCCTTTAAGAAAGCCGTTAAAACTCTCCTGTTCCGGCAGGCCTGGGGCTGATGTCCCCGGGGGGGGGGGGGATATGATCGGACTCGCAGTATGATTGTATTATTTTATTGTTTTATTGTTGATGATTGTTTTAATTTTGTACGCCGCCCTGAGTCCTTTGGGATTGGGCTGCATATAAATAAAATTAAATAAATAAATAAATAAGAGCTCACTTCAAGTCAGTATTGACTTTTAGTACAACTAAGGAAACGTGGCTTGTTATCCTGATAAATCTCTATACTTTATTATATCCAGTCATGGGAATCTTTACAGGCTGACAACGTCTGCACTACATTCTCAAACATTTTTCCCAATCTGTCACCCTATCATGTCATCATAATCACTTTGAATTAGGTGGCTTTATAAATCCAATAAATTAGATTAAATTGAATTAAACTGAATGTCTGACCAGATTGACTTTTACTGGCTAGAAATGATTATGCCGATATACCTGGATGGCGTATAGTTAGAAAAAGCACTTTTAGTGTCTCTGAATGTGGGACTCTTTCTGTTGGGGATTCCCAAAGGAGCTCGCTCCCCTGACTTAGAAGTGCCCAGGATTCAGATTGGTGGAAAGTCAGATTGGTGGGACAAAAGACAGACCTTCTCTACATGAAGGATGGTATTACAAATCATCAGAATAATGAGATGGGAAGATGACTTTAGTACAGCTATAAACAGAGGAATCTAGCGTTATTTCTCCCCAAATTCAGTGGTTTCTCTGCAATGGGCACCTTGCCTTCAGGAACACAGATAAAAAGTTGACTCCCTTGTGTGACAAGCTTTTCTTCACCACTGAAGAGTCAGAGGGCTTGAGAAAGGGATTAGAGCCGAGGTGGCGCAGCAGTTAGGGTGCAGTACTGCAGGCCACTTTAGCTGACTGTGTTCAGCAGGTCAGCGGTTCAAATCTCACCGGCTCAAGGTTGACTCAGCCTTCCATCCTTCCGGGGTAGGTCAAAGGAGGACCCAGATTGTTGGGGGCAATGTAAATATATATATACATTGCTTACTGATGTACACCGCTTAGAGAGTGTTCGCGCTTAAAGCGGTATATGAGTCTCATAAATAAATAATTAGGGAGAGGTTGATTCATCAAAGAAAATCAATGTCCTCACTAGGAAGGGTCTTCATCAACACAGGCTGGGTGGGATTTAAACCTGTCCATCTTCAAGCCTGCCCTTTCCATGTTGCCCTGAGAAAAAAGACAATCAAACACTTACAGAGAATAGGAATCCCAATCACCGGGAGGCTCAGGTAGGAGATGTACAACTACAGTAATAGAGAGAGGCAGGTTTCCACCAATGATAAGATCTCCAGGTCTGTAATAGTCTTTCTGTGCTGGGAAAGGTCTCCTCCAGAAGCAATTTGGCCTCAGGGCCATCTGGATGGCTGCAGGCAACGTCCAAAGCAAGACTAACAGTAAAATCATTGGTCATAGAGATTTTTTTCCTAGGAGAGTCCAAATGGAGCTTTAAATCTTCTGAATAAGCATTCATCTATGCTCCAAATGTAAAGGGACCCAGCTGTAACATTCAGAGCATGTAGATAAACATGTTTTGACTGGATACAAACTTCTTTGCACTTAGGGAGGGTTAGTCTCTGGAAATCCACTGAGATAAAGTAAGAATTGCTAGTGTTTGATGAACCCAAGGAGAGAGAAATAACCACATTATTCCTATCACTCTGGAGTCTGTAGCATTTTGGCAAGAGGAAAACCTATTTCTGAAGTGACAATTTGTGTCTCATTCTGTGCATTGGGCAACTGTGATTGGAGAGTGATTCAACTTTAGAGTTGGAAGAGAACTTGGGGGTCACTTGGTCCAATCCCCTTAATGTAGGACACACACAAGGCAAACTCTTAAATCTCTGAGATCTCTTTGGAATCGACCGTTTCTGCTGCCACCACTACCAAACTCTTTCCAGATTAAGAAGCTCCCTGGGGGCTTCCCGAAAGAACTCACCATGGCCTTTGTCCTAGCTGTGTTCCCCAAACTGGCCAATGAAGATGTGTTTCAGCTACAAGGAACCTGGATGGTTTTTAATAATGACACACTTTCTTCTTTTCTTCTTTCCTTTCTGCCCAACCTCCCTGTCACTTGAGTGGGTCATTAACATTTTAAACAAATATTTCAAAGCCAACCACTCTGTCTGATGGAGGATTTCCTGAGGCCAGAATCAAGAGCTTCCCTCAGGTGCACCAATCTGCTCTATCCTTCAGTCCCAACTATTTGTGGTTTGCACCAGGAGGGTTAACTTTCCTTGAGTGACAAGCATAATACCCCATCATCACCCTACCAGACAAATCCTCCATTTGCAGTGGCCCCAAGAGATGATAGATACCCAATTATACATCCTCTTTTCCTCCTCATCCATGTTGTGTTCCTGCCATCAAGCAGGGCATCCAGCTGGTCCTAGAAAGTTTAAAGGTTGGAGACCTGGCTATGCACTAGTTCCACTTAAGGACAGTTTCAGTCTGGGGTGATGGAAGATGAAAGGTCAGCCCAGGGGCTTAGCTATGTGGGGTGCTTCAGGGTCTGCCCTCTCTCCCACCCCTCTCTATCCCTAAGCATTCTTGTAAGTTCAGGAAACATTTAAGACTGTCACACAACTGTCAATGCTGCAAATATTGTATATTCTTGCTTTTGACAATATATAGAATTGTCTGGTAATTATGGGGTTAATACAGAGCAGAAGGGGGGGTTGGGGGTAAAGCCCGGGAAAGAAAAAGGAAGAAAACATTTGACCTTCACACTAATTGGGTAATGTGAGATGTGACGGCTAATTTAGGGAGGAAACATGCTGATAATTTAACTGCTCAGAGGAAAAGAACTTAGATCCTAGCATCCCTCCGTTGTGCCTGTGCTGACATTTTGTAACAATAAAAAGACTTTTAGGAAAATAAATGCCTGGAAGTTCTTTGGAATGTTTCATTAGCCGGAACCACCACAACAACATTGTCTTCCTTCCTCTCTGACCAAGACTGAACAATTTTTGAACTATTCCATTAATTAACACCCATCAATCCATCCCCATAATACAGTGAGAGCATAAAAAAAAATAGCAGGTACTAGAGAAGGTCCCTTAATATCCACTTCACATGATCTGGTTTATTAATGAAGCATGTTTATCTAGTCATAATGAAGAGAACACTCTATATAATTTAATGTGAGAGTGAAAGTTTGTTCTCCAAGCTTGTGCGTTGGTTTCCAAACATTTCCTTACTAGGCTAGGTAACATCTTCAGCAGAGTTTAGGAGATGTCAATTGTTATGTCTGGGCCTGCTGAGTGATTCAGCAGGTGTAGGAAGCTGCAGAGAGGCCCGGGCAGACTACGTGGATGCCTGGGACCAGACAGGCTGTCTCCAGCCTATTGCGCATGCGCAAGGCAGGAGAATCCGTTGTGTTGATTGCCTGACACTGTCCCTGCAAAGGGGTATAAGAGGAATCCATGCCATTTTGTATTGGTTCTGTTGTGTTCTGAATAAAGAGAAGACTGTTGTTACTCCTGCCTTGTCTCAATGCCTTTACATGGAAAACAGAACATCAGTGTTCTTCTGTTTATATGGGTGTGTCAAGTGATGTTTTTGTGATGGGTCTTGTGGTGGGTCAGGTGTGAGTCATAAATGAGGGGCTTGTGATGGGTCTTGTGATGGGGAGGTTACATTAGGTAAGGGTCCTTAGAAGGTGAACTGCTGGTGGGGGGAAGGGGCTTGCATGGGTTGGCTGAGGGTCGATGCTGTCTCTGGTTAGCTGTGTGGTTGATTTAGATCCTAAGGGGTTTGTACATTGGTTGTAGGTCAGTGTGTTTGTTGATGGAATTGCTTGTGGCATGCCAGGCTTCGAGGAACTCACAAGCGTGGAAGGGATTAGTGTGGCCAATAATTTTAGTGTTGTTCCAATTGAATTGATGTTGGTATGGATAGAGAATAAATTAATGTTTTCCATTGAAAATATACAAGAAGAAATACTTGAATGAAAAAATTAACAGAGAATTCTGCAAAGCCCCAAGACCCCATGTGTACAAGTATGCTGTCAATATTAGTATTTCTTTATTATTTCTCTATGATTATTCTTTGCCACTGTAACTGTAACGCAATGCTTCTTTTCAAAGATTCTTCATTAAAACAAATAAAGGGATAAAGGTCCTACTGTAAATCCACATCCATTTCTTCAAGACCAATCTGTGTTAATTATCACTTTGGAACACAGCCTCACTGGGAACAAGTAGCTTTCATAAAAAATAAAGGGGGTGGGTGACTCTTGCAGCCTTTTTTATTACACTTTTGTGATATCTTCCCTACACAAGATGACTCTGGGTGGCTAACAAGTATATTGTGATCAGTCACATGATTGAATATGAGCTGTGAAGTGGACAACTCCCACCTTCTTTTCTTCACTTGTCTGAAATGTTTTTAAATTCTAAGCAAACCCCAAATTCAAACTAAAAGTTTTCAATCCCTTCATTAATCAGAGAGCCTTGTTCCCTGTTATATTTTCTCTGTGATTCTGTTTGGGCCTTATCAGGGAATGTAGCATTTGTGGAGGGATCAGATACAAGCCAAGAAACCAACTCAGGAGGACAAAACCTGCTCACTGGGGACAAGTGATATTCATGAAAAGTACAATAGTGGGTGTTTACTGATGTTCAAAAGGTACATGATGATAGGACACAACACTTGACTTTCAGACTGAGAGCTAAGAGGCTCTCAGCATGGAAGTCAGTTCTAGCCATGAAAGTGTGAGCAATAATGCTAGATGTGGCAGCTGTTTTATTTACGATCACATGGAAGGGAATCATGGAAAGAAGTGTTGGAACGTCTTCTAGAGAGTTCCCTCAGATGGAATGAAGGTTCAGATGAAGAATTAAGAAGGAATAAACAAAGAGAAGTGTTGAAGTGCTAAGCAAGAGACAAGAAGGAGGGAAAACAAGATGGCTTCAGGGAAGCTCTTCCACCACCAGCCTCATGAGGAAGATATTGAATAAAAAGAGCCAAAGGCCAGGAGTCAGATAAACAGGCAAACTAACAGATAGACTGCCCTGATGAGGAAATAGGGACGAAGGAAGAAAATGAGAAAAGTACAGGGGGGGGGGGGAAGTAATTGATTTTCTCCCTTCAGAACCTGAAAAGGGAAATGTTCTTCCAACCATTTTCTCAGATGGAGCCGAGAGCCAGAAGAGGAGGAGAAGGCTCTCCAGGAACAAATAAACAGAAAATACCAAAGGACATTAAAGATAGACCAGAAAAAGAAAATGGAAATTAATATATATCTTTTAAAATTTGCAACATTTACTTTTGTAAAATAAAAGTCTTCACCTCCTGCTCCCTAGCCACCCAACACAATCCAGCACATTTTATTGACTCTGATTAAAGTGGGAAACCTTCCTGCTGTAAATTGTGGGTTATGTTTTTTTTATATCATGGATTTATTAAAGGATGGATTTTTTTAAAAAAATATTTTTTTCAGCTGCCAAGAGTCACCTGTGTGTGAATTGGATGGCTACATAAATTTGTTTAATAAATATCCATATCTTTGATATCAATGTATATTACTCAGAAGATCATTGGGCCTTTATCCCAGGACAAATCAGACATTTTTGTGCCTCATTATATTCTCTCTACAATTGAGATGTGGCCTTAGTAGGATAATGTAGCATTTAGGGAAAAAGATACAAGCCAAAAGACCAGCCCCAGAGGCCAATATGGAGAAGATCTCCACGGCCACCATGAACTTCCCTTTGGTGCTCAGGTAGGTGGGGAGGAAGCTGATCCAAACGCTGCAAAAGACCAGCATGCTAAAAGTAATGAACTTGGCTTCATTAAAGCTGTCGGGCAATTTCCTAGCCAGAAAGGCCACTGTGAAACTCACGAGGGCCAAAAAACCCAGGTAGGCGAGGACAGCATAAAATATTAAAGTTGAGCCTTCATTACATTCCAAGATAGTCTCTGCTACGAAGGAATGGAAGTCCATGTTGGGAAATGGGGGAGAGGTTACCAGCCAGATAATACAAAGAACTGTTTGGACCAGGGGACAGACTAAGACAATGGAGTTGGTCAGTGGTTTTCCCAAGAGTTTCCTTGCCTTGGTCCCTGGCTTAGTGGCCATGAAGGCCAGAACCACCATGACAGTTTTTGCCAAGACAGAGGAAACTGCAATGGAAAAGAGAATGGCAAAGGCAGTTTGTCGTAAGAGACAGGTGAGCTTCCGAGGTTGACCAATGAAAAGGAAGGAGCAGAGGAAGCAGAGCAGGAGGGAGACCAGGAGGAGGTAGGTGAGATCTCGGTTGTTGGCCTTGACAATTGGTGTGTCACGATGTTTATGGAATATCACCAGCACTGCAGATGTGATCACAGAGAAAGAAAATGCTAGAGTTACTAAAGTGTATCCCAGGGTCTCCTGATAGGTCAGGAAGTGGATCTTCTTGGCAATGCAGTGGTCCTTGTCCATGTTGGAATATTGGTCTTCTGGGCAGGGGTCACAGATTGCAGAATCTGAAATCAAGAGTACTTCAATTATCCTGAGGATAGGTTAGCTCAAGACAAGGATATTTCCACCTTTGGGGATCCAGTTATCTACTTCTATTTTGCATCAACTCATTCAGACATTTTTTTGCAGGGAAGGACAGGCAAACTTAGATGGATCTCTACTTCTTCACAACAAGTTTGGTAGCTGGTTTTCCTGGATGTAGTTGGATGCAATAGTAGGACTAGAACATCTAGTAGGGAACCCATTAATTGTGCCCTGAAACTACCCTGCATTAAATTACTGAGGAGCAGTAAAGGTGGCTGGGGAGGAGGGCAGAAGGCCAGTTTAGATCCATGAATAGAAATTCTGCTGAAAAGCATGAATATGTTGAAGAATATCAATCGATTAAAAATAACAACAAAATTAATATTTGTTTCTACTGATTGGCTTCCTTGATCCTGGAAAAGCTACATTGAAAGTGTGCTCTACCTGTCTGATTAGAAATGGTCCCTTCTGGGCAAGGGGCACATTGGTAGCAGCAAACCTCCTCACCCTCTGGAACACGTTTCCTCTCTCCTGCCTGGCACCTCTTCATGCCACATCTGGCAAAGGGCACCTTCTAAAAGAGAAAACAGAAATATTGTAGCTGTCTTCAGCCATGGTTCACTCATTCATTTGTATAGTTCTCTTTCCATCCTTAGAATATCTTCAGACTCAATCTTTAACTCAAGTGTAGCACAAACCAGGAAAAGCTCTTGGAGGATTAAGGCTAATGCCACTCTAAATCATCAATGGATTCTGGGGTTTGGAACTGGGGCTTGACATGCAAAAGAAGGATTGTGAATTGAGCTACAGCTTTTCAGAAGCAAACAGTGATGGAGGTCCAACTTTATAGGGATCATCCATGGAAACCACTCTTGCCAAATGTTTGATTCAGTAACCCATTCTCCAGTAAAGGAGATGTTTTGAATCCCCAGAAGAGAATGACCCTTTTACTGGATTTATTTTACCTTCCAGCTCACCTTTTTTGCCCAGACAATTGCATCGGAGTTAATGGTGAAATCCTGTCCTGCAGGAGCCCCTGGATCTATCTGTCCAACTTTCACAGAGACAAAAGATTGATTGGGGAGGAGAACCCAGTTGAAAAGATCATAACGAGCAGACCCCAGTCTATTCTCTGAGAAGTAGATTTCATCTCCAGCAGTGTTGTTGAACTGGATGTTCCTCAAATAAGGAAGAAGCTGAATGGAAAGAGACCTTCAGAAATTACTAACACTTTCCCACTCCTCTAAGAATTTGTTTTCCTTGCAGTGCCTGCCCTGATTTGTGACTTTAACGGACATAAAGGTGCATTCTTTATGGTTTGATGCAGAAAAAAAGCACAGTTTCATGAATTTTAGACTATGGTGAATCCTGGTGTGTGCTAAAGTTGGTAGAGGGTGGTTTCACGCAACAAGCAGTTCAGTGCAACAAATGGCAAATTAAATATATGGGAGGGATCACACAGCATAAGCTATAGTAACAAAAGCCAGGGTTACAATGGATTGAGTCAAGTGTCTTTCTACAACTAGATTTAGGCTACAACATGAAGGAAACAGAGGTGGTTCCGCAAATATGCATACTAGGACTTCAGTTGACCTGTTGCAGCATCTGGCAGAATTGTCCTCTTACTCTGGATCACTCTGTGTAATGGTCATTCCATGAAATTGACAAGCTTTGAATACTTCTGAAAACCTTTTCGGAAGATCAGACATACATGAATCTTATGTACATAAGTAATAGTAGTAAAGTTGGAAGGGACCTTGGAGGTCATCTAGTCCAACCCCCTGCTCGGGCAGGAAACCCTACACCATTTCGGACAAATGGCTGTCCAGTCTCTTCTTAAAAACTTCCATTGTTGGAGCATTTACTGCTTCTGGAGGCAAGCTGTTCCACTGATTAATTGTTCTCACTGTTAGGAAGTTTCTCCTTAGTTCTAGGTTGCTTCTCTCCTTGATTAGTTTCCACCCGTTGCTTCTTGTCCTGCCTTCAGGTGCTTTGGAAAATATCTTAATTCCCTCTTCTTTATGGCAGCCCCTGAGATATTGGAATACTGCTATCATGTCCCCCCTTGTCCTTCTCTTCGTTAAACTAGACATACCCAATTCTAGCAACCGTTCCTTATATGTTTTAGCCTCCAGTCCCCTAATCATCTTTGTTGCTCTTCTCTGTACTCTTCCTAGAGTCTCAACATCTTTTTTACATCGTGGTGACCAAAACTGGATGCAGTATTCCAAGTGTGGCCTTACCAAGGCATTGAAGAGTGGTATTAATACTTCAAGTGATCTTGATTCTATCCCTCTGTTAATGCAGCCTAGCACTGTGTTGGCCTTTTTGGCAGCTGCAGCACACTGCTGGCTCATATTTAGGTGATTGTCTACTAGGACTCCGAGGTCCCTCTCACAGTTACTACTATTGAGCGTGGTGCCACCTATGCTGTACTTGTGCATTTGGTTTTTCTTGCCTAAATGTAGAACCTTGCTTTTTCCACCATTGAATTTCATTTTGTTAGTTAGTGCCCAGTGTTCAAGTCTGTCCAGATCCTTCTGTATCTTAAGCCTGTCTTCTGGAGTGTTGGCTATTCCTGCCAGCTTGGTGTCGTCTGCAAATTTGATGAGGTCCCCATCTATCCCTTCATCCAAATCGTTGATGAAGATGTTGAAGAGTATTGGGCCCAGAACAGAGCCCTGGGGCACCCCACTACACACTTCCCTCCATATAGATGCAGTTCCATTGAGGACCACTCGCTGAGTACGGCCGGTCAGCCAGCTATGGATCCATCTGGTGGTGATTCTGTCTACCCACATTTTTCTATCTTATCAAGTAGTAGGTTGTGATCTACTTTATCAAATGCCTTACTGAAGTCCAAGTAAATTATGTCCACAGCATTCCTCTGATCCACTAATTTTGTCACTTGGTCAAAGAATGCAATAAGATTTGTCTGGCATGATCTATTTTTGACAAACCCATGTTGGCTTTTAGTAATGACCTTGTTTGCCTCTAGGCGTTCGTTGATTCGTTGTTTGATTATCTTTTCCAGGATCTTCTCAGGTATTGAGGTCAGGCTGATAGGTCTGTAATTTCCTGGATCCATTTTTTTCCTTTTTTGAGGATGGGAACTACATCAGCTCTTTTCCAGTCCTCTGGTAGTTCCCCTGTGTTCCAGGATCTTTGAAAAATATAGTTCAGTGTCTCCGATATCACATCTGCCAGTTCCTTGAGAACTCTGGGGTGTAATCCGTCTGGTCCTGGCGATTTGAACTCATCTAGGCTGGACAGGTGCTCACTAACGATTTTCTTGCCTTTCTTAACTTGTGTTTCTGTTTTGTTTTTTGTGGCACTATTTTTGATAGGTTGGTCTGTTTTTTCCCTTTGTGTAAAGACAGATGCAAAAAATGAGTTAAATAGTTCTGCTTTCTCCCTGTTGCTTGTCACCTTCTTGCCACTTCCACCCACTCCTGGACCAATCATTTCCTTCACTTTTTTCTTGTTTTTTACATGTTGAAAGAAGCTTTTTTTGTTATTTTTGACTTTGGTCGCAAGCCTCAGTTCATTTTGAGCCTTGGCTTTCTTCACTTCATCTTTGCAGGCTCGGGCTATTGGTTTGTTTTATTTCTCCTTCCCCCCTTCTACCTGTATTGAATCAAATATTATACTTAATCTGTATTATTTTTGTTTTAAAAAATATAACTGTTTTAATCTGCTTTAACTAAACAACAGGGACAGTGAGTTAATTGATACAGAACATCCCTGTCCCCAGCAATCAAAAAATTACAGGTTATCAGTGCATGTAACATAGATGTGTGTATGGACAAGAATATCAACCTTGCTGTCAAGTAAAATGAAGCTTTTTATAGCGAGAGCCACACAAAATTTACTAACCGAACAGGCGGTAAGAACACAGGGGAACTCAGGCACCACACAGGTTATATAGAAAGTAAACACAGGGCCAGTCATAAAGGACTCAAATGTCTATACACCAATGCACAGAGTAGGAACAGTAAACAGGGTGAGCTAGAAATTCAGGTAAATGAGGGCAGATATGATATTGTTGCCATTACAGAAACATGGTGTGAAAAATATTTCATACAATATTAGAATTCAACATTATAGAAGCACAAGCAATAGAACACAGTCAAACTGGACTTCAAGAGAGCTAATTTCAATAAACTTAGAGAGGGCTTGGGAAGGATTCCATGGATGAGAATCCTCAAGGGGAAAACAACTCAAGAAGCTTGGGAAATTTTGAAAAATGAGATAATAAAAGCACAGTCTAGCACAATACTAACAAAGAGGAAAAACAACAGCTCTCAAAAGAAACCAGCATGGCTGCATAAAGAACTCTCTGACAAATTGAAAGATAAAAAGGACAAGTATAGAAAGTGGAAAGAGGGGAACATAACTAAGTCAGAATATCAGCAAATAGCCCGAGCCTGCAAAGATAAAGTGAAGAAAGCCAAGGCTCAAAATGAACTAAGGCTTGCGACTAAAGTCAAAAATAACAAAAAAGAGCTTCTTTCAACATGTAAAAAACAAGAAAAAAGTGAAGGAAATGATTGGTCAATTAGTGGGTGGAAGTGGTAAGAAGGTGACAAGCAACATGGAGAAAGCAGGACTATTTAACTCGTTTTTTGCATCTGTCTTTACACAAAGGGAAAAAAATAGACCAACCTATCAAAAATAGTTCCATAAAAAACAAAATATAAACACAAGTTAAGATAGGCAAGAAAATGGTAAGTGAGCACCTGTCCAGCCTAGATGAGTTCAAATTGCCAGGACCAGAAGGTTCTCAAGGAACTGGCAGAGGTGATATCGGAACCACTGAACTATGTTTTTCAAAGATCCTGGAACACAGGGGAACTACCAGAGGACTGGAAAAGAGCTGATGTAGTTTCCATCTTCAAAAAAGGAAAAAAAATGGATCCAGGAAATTACAGACCTATCAGCCTGACCTCAATACCTGGGAAGATCCTGGAAAAGATAATTAAACAACGAATCAACGAACACCTAGAGAGAAACAAAGTCATTACTAAAAGCCAACATGGGTTTGTCAAAAATAGATCATGCCAGACAAATCTTATTGCATTCTTTGACCAAGTGACAAAATTAGTGGATCAGAAGAATGCTGTGGCCATAATTTACTTGGACTTCAGTAAGGCATTTGATAAAGTAGATCACAACCTATTACTTGATAAGATAGAAAAATGTGGGGTAGACAGAATCACCACCAGATGGACCCGTAGCTGGCTGACCGGCCGTACTCAGCGAGTGGTCCTTAATGGAACCGCATCTACATAGAGGGAAGTGTGTAGTGGGGTGCCCCAGGGCTCTGTTCTGGGTCCAGTGCTCTTCAACATCTTCATCAACGATTTGGACGAAGGGATAGATGGGGAACTCATCAAATTTGCAGATGACACCAAGCTGGCAGGAATAGCCAACACTCCAGAAGACAGGCTGAAGATACAGAAGGATCTGGACAGACTTGAACACTGGGCACTAACTAACAACATGAAATTCAATGGTGAAAAAAGCAAGTTTCTACATTTAGGCAAGAAAAACCAAATGCACAAGTGCAGCATAGGTGGCACCATGCTCAATAGTAGTAACTGTGAGAGGGACCTCGGAGTCCTAGTAGATAATCACCTAAATATGAGCCAGCAGTGTACTGCAGCTGTCAAAAAGGCCAACACAGTGCTAGGCTGCATTAACAGAGGGATAGAATCAAGATCACGTGAAGTATTAATACCACTCTATAATGCCTTGGTAAGGCCACACTTGGAATCCTGCATCCAGTTTTGGTCACCCCGATGTAAAAAAGATGTTGAGACTCTAGAAACAGTACAGAGAAGAGCAACAAAGATGATTAGGGGACTGGAGACTAAAACATATAAGGAACGGTTGCTAGAATTGGGTATGTCTACTTTAACAAAGAGAAGCACAAGGGGGGACATGATAGCAGTATTCCAATATCTCAGGGGCTGCCAGAAAGAAGAGGGAGTCAAGCTATTCTCCAAAGCTCCTGAAGGAAGGACAAGAAGCAGCGCCTGAAGGAAGGACAAGAAGTAAGGAAAGCTAAGTTTCAAAATGAACTAAGGCTTGAGACCAAAGTCAAAAATAACAAAAAAAGCTTCTTTCAACATGTAAAACACAAGAAAATAGTTAAGGAAATAATTGGTCTATTAGTGGATGAAAGTAGCAAGTAGCAAGAATGTGACAAACAACAAGGAGAAAGCAGAACTATTTAACTCCTTTTTTGCACCTGTCTTTACACAAAGGGAAAAAATGCCATAAAAATAGATTAAAAATACAAGTTAAGATAGGCAAGAAAATGATAAGTGAGCACCTGTCCACAATAGATGAGTTCAAATTGCCAGGATCAAATGGATTACACCCCAAGGTTCTCAAGGAACTGGCAGATATGATCTCAGAACCACTGAACTATTTTTCAAATATCCTGGTGCAGTGGGGAACTACCAGAGGACTGGAAAAGAGATGAAGTAGTTCCCATCTTCAGAAAAGGAAGAAAAGGGGATCCAGGAAACTACAGACCTGTCAGCCTGACCTCAATACCTGGGAAGATCTTGGCAAAGATAATCAAGCAGCAAATCAGCAAACACCTAGAACACAAAGTCATTAGCAAAAGCCAACATGGGTTTGTCAAAAAGAGATCATGCCAGACAAATCTTATTGCATTCTTTGACCAGGTGACAAAATTAGTGGACCAGAGGAATGCTGTGGACATAATTTACTTGGACTTCAGTAAGACATTTGATAAAGTAGACCACAATCTACTACTTGATAAGATAGAAAAATGGGGTTAGACAGCATCACCATCAGATGTATTCGTAGCTGGCTGACAGGCCATACTCAGCTTGTGGTCCTCAATAGAACTATATCTACATGGAGGGAAGTGTGCAGTGGGTTGCCCCAGGGCTCTGTTCTGGGCCCAGTGCTCTTCAACATCTTCATCAATGATTTGGATGAGGGGATAGATGGGAAACTCATCAAATTTGCAGACGACACCACGCTGGCAGGAATAGCCAACACTCCAGAAAATAGGCTTAAGATACAGAAGGATCTGGACAGAGTTGAACATTGGGCACTATCTAACAAAATAAAATTCAATGGTGAAAAAAATAAGGTTCTACATTTAGGCAAGAAAAAACAAATGCACAGGTACAATATAGGTGACAACTCGCTCAATGGTAGCAACTGTTAGAGGGATCTTGGAGTCCTAGTGGACAATCACTTAAATATGAGCCAGCAATGTGCTGCAGTTGCCAAAAAAGCCAACACAGTGCTAAGCTGCATTAACAGAGGGATAGAATCAAGATCACGTGAAGTGTTAATAGCACTTGACAATGCCTTGGTAAGGCCACACTTGGAATACTGCATCCAGTTTTGGTCACCACAATGTAAAAAAGATGTTGAGACTCTAGAAAGATTACAGAGAAGAGCAACAAAGATAATTAGGGGACTGGAGGCTAAAACATATAAGGAACGGTTGCTGGAATTGAGTATGTTTAGTTTAATGAAGAGAAGGACCAGGTGTGACATGATAGCAGTATTCTAATATCTCACTGGCTGCCACAAAGAAGAGGGAGTCAAACTATTCTCCATAGCACCTGGAGGAAGGACACAATGGAAACTAACCAAAGAGTGAAGCAGTTAGAACAATGACAACCTGCCTCCAGAAGCTGTGAATACTCCAACACTGGAGTTTTTAAAGAAGAGAGTGGACAGCCATTTGTCTGAAATGCTATAGGATTTCCTGCCTGAGCAGGGTGTTGGACTAGATGACCTCCAAGGTCCCTTCCAACTTTGTTGTTGTTGTTATTATATTATTATTACTATTGAGAAAAGGAACCTGGAACTAAGGAGAAATTTCCTAACAGTGAGAGCAAAACCAATGGAACTGATTTCCGAATTTGTGGGTGGACTGGAGACCTTCAAAGAGTCTGGAGAACCATTTGTCTGAAATGATATAGGGTCTCCGGCTTGAGCAGGGTTTGGGTTAGAAGACCACTGAGATCCCTTCCAACTCTATTATTCTATGTTCTACACATGCCTGTGGATTGGATTTAAAAAAAAAACAGAGAGCTTCCGGTACGAGGCGACGGCGATGGCGGCTATCTTCTAGCCGTCCAGCTGGGGAAGTGTCAGAGCCGCGGAGCACAGCGCGCATCAGCTGGCCCGCGGCTCGGAATTCCCTTCCCGGGCAAAGGGAAGGGACAGAGAACGCAGGAATAGAGGTAGAACCCCTAAACCCCCTCTGGATTTATTTCTAGAGGGGGTGAAAGGAGTGTTCCCTCGGAGCTCCTGCTGATCTCCGCCTCCCAGCTGTTTTTGCTTCCTAGGAAGCAAAAGAAACCGCCGCTTCTATCTCCGTGTTTATAGTATTTTGGTGAGTAATTTTTAAACGGACGGAGCAGTTTAAAGGATTTTTGTTATATACTTTAGGTGTTTATTTTTTTTATTATTTGATTTTTACTATTTTTCCTCCTTTTCTTTGTTATATTAGTGAAAGGATTTAAGATGGCGTTTTGAAAGTGTCGGAGTTTTTTTTTTTCCTTTCCCTTTTGTTTTACTTTCCCTTTTTAAGGACTGGCTTTTGCTTTTGTTTTTGGCTTAGAATTTTTTCTTTTGAATTGTTTGCTCTTTTATCTTTTATTCTTTGGATTTTCTCTGGATTTTCAAGGACTATAGTTTGTCTCTTTTTAAATTCTTTTTCTTTTTCTTTCCTCCTCCCTTTTTGTGTGGAGGGGAAAGGGAAGTGAGAACTGCGCTTTTTAAAATGGCTTCAAAGAGACAGCAGCCTGCTTCAATACCTAAGGTTGTTTCTTCTCCTATAACTTCCACTGCACAATTACAACAACAATCTAAACATGTACCACCGGCTCAGCCACCACCCTCCCCCCCTCTGCCTGGACTTTCAGCACAAGAGGTCAGAGGCATAATGGGAGAGATTGTAGTTCAAATGAGAGAGGAAATGAAGCAATTTGCCTCACAGATTAAATCAGAAATTAAATCTGATCTTAAAGAAGAGATAACGGGGATAAAGACTAAATTGCAAGAAAATAATAATGATTTACGACAAGATATACTTGCAGCAGTTTCAGGCTTGGCTACTGTGGTGGTTAAGCTCGATGCAAGGCTTGAGGAAGTGGAAAACAAAGTTGATTCCTTTGATGATAAAATTCAAGATGTGGAAAGGAAGGTGGAGTCCTCACAAGAAGATATTTTGATGTTTCAGTACAGACAGATGGAGTATGCCCTGAGGATTAGAGGCCTCAAGGAAGATATGAATCAAGATTTGGTGGAGGTGGTCCTTACTGATCTGGCAGTGGCCTTGGATATGGATAAAGGAGAATTACATAGAGAAGTGGAAAAAATTTATAGACTTAACTCCTGGATTGCTAAGCAGAAGAATTTGCCTAGAGATGTGGTGATTTATTTTACAAAGAAGTCCCTGCGGAATGAGATTATACAAGCCTTTTACAACAAAAGATTTCAGATTGCTGCCCAAGATGTTATCATTCTAAAGGAAATCCCATCCAAAATTTTAAGAAGCAGGAAAGACTTCGCTTTTTTAACCAATGAGCTCAAAGCTAGATTGATGCCATTTAGATGGGAAATTCCGATGGGTATTGTTTTGAGCCATGCGGGGACACGCTACAGATTGAATACAGTTGACAAAGCTAGAGAGTTTTATACTTCGGTCCTGGGTGCAGGCTCAACTCCATCTGGTCAGAAATCTCCGAGTGGCAAGGAAGTCGAGCAGCAATCTGAGGCATTAGGTTTGGTTTCCGCTGGGATGATACAAGCTGAAAGGCAACGCCAGATGGAGGTTAAAGAGCAGAGGATGACTCGTGCAGCTTATAAGCGTAAAGAGAAGGAGCAACGTAAAAAAGAGCCCAAAGAGAATTCTTCTGGAAGTGCATCACCGCCGGTGGGAGGAGCAAGACCCAAGAGTTATGCAACACATGCAGCTCTTTCAGATCTTGATGGTGTCTTCTCCAGGCTGCGTGCCAAGGGAGATGGCAAAGTTTTTGACCTGGAATGTTAATGGATTGAATTCTCCTCAGAAACGGAAAAAAATCTTTTATTATTTGAAGCAACATACCAATGATGTTATTTGCTTACAGGAAACTCATATTTTACTTAAAGATCAGAAATATTTAGTCAATGCTCGTTTGGGATCTCATTTTATATCTTCTGCTCCTGGGAAGAAAGGGGGAGTTGTTATATATGTTAAACAAAACCTACCAGCTTGTCTGGTAGAATCAGATCCCCAGGGGAGATATGTGATGATTGAACTTGGTATATATGGTAAGAAAGTACTTATAGTGGGACTTTATGCTCCAAATCAACAACAGGAACAATTTTATAAGCAGTTACATCAAAAAATAACATTGCTTGACTATAGATCAGTGGTATTAATGGGTGATTGGAATGGTGTCTTAGATATACAAAGGGACAAGAAAGGTTCCTCTCCTTTTCTTAAACAAGCAAGGTTACCTAAAGCTTTTTTTGATATGAAGGAAGACTGGGAATTAAGGGATTATTGGCGGGAATGTAATCAAGAGAAGAGAGATTTCACTTTTTTTTCTGATAGACACCAATCTTTTTCAAGAATTGACTTTTTTTTGATTACTACGGATTTGTATAATAAAGTAAAGAATGTAAAGATTTTTCCTAGATCACTGACGGATCATAGCCCAGTTTGGATGGAGCTGACTCAAGAGAAAGAGGAAAGGAGATCCTGGAGAGTTAATGAAAATTTGTTTAGACAAGAGAAGAATGTTCAAAAGTTAAAGGAGTGTTTAAAGGACTATTTTGCTTTGAACATGTATAAGGGGACTTCAATGTCAATGGTATGGGATGCAGGTAAAGCATTTATGCGTGGTGTTTTGATAAAAATGAATAATTGTCATAAGCGGAAGCAGATTCAGAAACGTAGAGAACTTGAAGATGAAATTAAATCAAAAGAAAGGGCCTTGATTCTAAATCCTTCTGATGAAAGTATTAAAGAATCTGTAAAGTTACTAAGGTCACAATTTAATATGTTGATAGCAGATCAAGCGGCAACCAATTTATTGTTTATGAAACAAAATACATTTTGTAATGCTAATAAGCCTGGGAGATGGTTGGCTTATCAATTAAGAAAGAAACAGAGATAGAGAATAATAGAGAAAATAAATTACAAGGGTAAATTAGTTTCTCAGAAGGAATTGATTAAAAAATCTTTTTTGGATTATTATCAAAAGTTATACAAATCTACTAATGTGCAACAGCTAGATATAAATAAATATCTAGCTGAGGCAAGTTTTCCTAAACTGACTGAGGATCAGAAACATGAAATTAATGGCTTAATTACTAAGGAGGAAATTGCCTCAGCAATTCAACAATTGAAACTAGGGAAAGCACCGGGTACGGATGGGTTAACAGCTGTTTATTATAAAGCTTTAATGGAGGAGATGATCCAACCATTAAATGATCTTTTTAATGGTATCTTACAGGGTTTAGAGATTCCTCCTTCATGGCGTAGTGCTTTTATATCATTGATTCCAAAGGAGGATCAAGATCTTACTTTACCAAAAAATTATAGGCCTATATCTCTTTTAAATGTGGATTATAAGATATTTGTAAAAATCTTGGTAAATAGGCTTATGAGGGTGGCGCATCATCTTGTGCATAAAGATCAATCAGGGTTTATAACAGGAAGGTATATGAAAAATAATGTTAGACAAATTATTAATCTATTAGAATATTTAGACAAGAACAACCAAGTTCCTGCAGGGCTCATATTTTTAGATGCTGAAAAAGCATTTGATCAATTGAATTGGCATTTTATGTTAAGAGTAATGGAAGAAATGAATTTTGGCGAAAAGATATTACAAGCTCTTACGGTAATATATCAAAAACAAATGGCACAACTTATTGTTAATGGAGGTTTGTCGGAGGTTTTTACAATAGAGAAAGGTACTAGACAGGGGTGTCCTTTATCGCCATTGTTGTTTGTTTTAACACTGGAAATATTATTGATCAAAATTCGAGAGTCTCAGGAAATTAAAGGAATAGAAGTTAACAAAAAAGAATATAAGTTGAGAGCTTTTGCGGATGACTTGGTTGTTACTTTGTCGCAACCTGATTATTCTGCAGTAAACTTATTACAGTTGATTTATCATTATGGTCTGGTTTCGGGTTTTAAGATTAATGTAAATAAGACTAAAATCTTACCTAAAAATATGTCTAGTCAGGAGAAGCAGATTTTGGCTAACTTGACGGGTTTTGAGATTGTTAATAAGGTAAAATATTTGGGGGTGATGTTGTCTGTTTCTAATGTAAAATTATTTAAAAATAATTATGAAAGGTTGTGGGTCAGGGTACAGAAGGACTTGAAGAATTGGGAGAAGTTGCAATTATCCCTCATGGGAAGAATTGCAGTGATAAAAATGAATATTCTACCCAAGTTTCTTTTTTTGTTTCAAATGTTACCGATTTTGAAAAATGAGATTAATTTAAGTGAGTGGCAGAAGGGTCTTAATAAATTTATTTGGGCAGGGAAAAAGCCAAGGGTTAAGTTTAAAATTATGCAAGACTTCCGTGAGAGGGGTGGACTTAAGGTACCAAATTTGAAATTATATTACGATGCGGTGGTCTTAACACTAATCAGTGATTGGGTAAATTTGACAAATCCTGAGATACTTCATTTAGAGGGATGGGATTTACTTTATGGGTGGCATGCCTATTTAATATTTAATAAAAAAAATGGACTGGGTCTTTAAATCTCATATTTTAAGAATTTCCTTACTTAGGATTTGGAGAAAATATTATAAAAGTGATTTTAAAGTTCCATTATGGGCTATACCTTGGCATGCGATAGAAGGAATAAAAAGAGGAGTAAAAATGGACATGGTGTCTTATAGTCAGTTACTTAGATGGGATGGGCAAAACTGGCAGTTAAGATACGGGAAGATTTAGCGCAAGAAAATATTATTTATTCTTGGTTTCAATATAGGCAACTAGTAGATAAATGGAAGGTGGATTGTAAATTGGGTTTTCTTAGAGAAGATGGAAATCTTATTAAGCAAGTCAAGGATCAAAGACAAACCCATATCAAGAGAATTTATGGGGTATTAGTTGAAATGGACTCAGAAACGGAATTAATTAAAGATTGTATGATTAGATGGGCGCAGAATTTTGGTGTCCCAGTCTCATTGGACATTTGGGAAACCATTTGGGTGAGAAATGTCAAATTTACACAAGCACAGAACCTTAGGGAGAATTTTTATAAAATGTTTTATAGATGGCACCTTGATCCACAAAAAATGTCTCTTATGTACCCTGACGTGCAACCCAAATGTTGGAGATGTGGTTATAAGGATGCTTCCTATTATCATATTTGGTGGTCATGCAGAGAGATAAAAGCATTTTGGATCAAAATATGGTGGAATATCCAGAGAATTTTTAGAAGGAGGGTAAAATTTACTCCGCAATTATTTTTGTTAGGCATTGTTACAGATTGTGATACAAAGGAGGTTGTATTGATGTTAAATTTGATTACAGCCGCTAGGCTGTTAGTAGGACAATATTGGAAGAAGGAATCTTTGCCTACATTGCAGGAATGGTTTCTTAAAGTAGCTTATCTGGCGGAAATGGCAAAGATTTCGGCTTTCTTAAAGCAACAAACGCAAGAGAAGTTCCTTGCTGTTTGGGACAAATGGATAAAATTTATACAATTTAGATTGGGTATACAAAAATATCACATAGCTTTTTTATAAGTTTTATTTTTATATATATATATAGATATTTTTTATATATATATATATAAATATAAATTTTTTAATTTAATTTTTTATTTTTATTTCTTAATTTTTAATTAAGCCTATATTCTGCTCTGGGAAGCTCAGGGGGGGGGAAGGGAGGGTTTTTGTGAGGGGTGGGGGATGGGGTTTTTTTTTTATATATATATGTAATGTTTAGTTTCTTTTTTGTATATGTTGTCTTTTGTTTTGTATTGTTTTTGTTTTTTTGTAAAATTTATAAAACTTTCAATAAAAAAAAAAAAAAAGAGATTACCAGCCATGGCGGGACATCTAAGATCCTCTTTCCAAGTCTCATCATAGCAGGTCGCGCTCCTGATCCGTAAATTATATGTAATGCTTGTGCCACAGCATAAATGGCATTGTAGATGTTGTAACTTTCACCTGTCATAGTTGTTTCAAACAGGTAAGCTGGCAGACTCTGTAAATTCTCCTCTCCAGTACAGGGTTTCTGCCACTCTTCAGGGATCACTCCTAGTTCCTCGATGATGCAGCCAAAGACCACTTGCCACCATAAAGGAAGAAAGAAGTTCTCTTGTGGTTTAAAAGGGTTTAAAGACATGAGAAAATGGCTGAACTCTGAGACATCTCTGGTGTGTTCCCTAAAATGCAAAGCACCATGGTAGGTCTTCATAAAAAGCAATATGCCTCCAGAGTTTATCATGTTAAATTTCCAACTGGATGTAAAGATCCACACCTTCTGAAATATATTACTCTGTGTTTGATGAACAAACACAACTATCCGCATATTTGTGGTGGCACTGTAGTCTCCAAAAAAAATAATCACTTCAGCTTTAGACCAAGTGTTGAAAATATGATGTAATTTTGTACCTGGATCAGTGTAAAAATCAAATTTCATTATTTGAGTGAAGGCCAGGCAGATCTCCTTCTCCTTCAGCATTGGCAGCAGAGATGAAATGAAATGTTCCCCACCGTCATCTTGGTTGGCCACCAGCCCAACCCAGTTCCACTGGAAATGCAGGAGCAGATGGACTAGACCCTCATACTGAGCAGATTCCTTGGGGTTAATCCGAAAGAAGGAAGGATGAATGCTTCTGTCTCCCTGAGCGGACTCAGAGCCAACACCAAGCTGGAGAAAGTGAGATTCTTCTTTCAAAAACAAAGTTCAGTTTTATGGTGACTTTAAGGCTCCCCTTTGTGTAGTTTATTGCCCTACCAGTCAGACTGACTCACCAGTCAGACTGACTCAGCTTCATCTTCCTCCCTTCTTAGGAAGAGCCAACATTGACTTGTGTTGTCTGCTTGTGATAGATCAGAAGTCAAAGGAACAAATCATCAACCTGATTAAACTGCACTGAAAAGTGCAGAAAGATGATAAAGTTTTATGAAAGTCAGGAAGTGATTCCTCTTCGCAAATACTGCATTTCTGAATTATGCCAGTATCTTTGTGCAGTTAAATAAAAATGTATCTTGACATACAAAATAGAAAAACCAATTCAGCTTTAGGATTGACTATCTAAGTCACACACCCTTGGTGTATGCCACCCCCACCAAACACCTTTGTTTTCTTCCTTGGCTTCTGTGTGTGCTTCGGTTGTTTGTGTACTCCACACACAAACCCCTTACCTGTGGGACCTTGTAGATGCTGAAGATGGAGGCCATCTGCCTTGAGGATTCGGAGTTGTGACCTCCAATGACAGAGAGCAGAGGGTCCTTCCTGCCACATTTGTAACCCGGAACCATTTGACCTCGTGTGGAGAGCAAGGAGAGGCTGTATAAGAAAATCTTCCTCTCCATCTTCTGATTTTCATAGATGCGGAAGCCAAGGGTGATGTTGGGGAGAAGAAGCAGATCCTTGTTCACCTCCATGACGGCAAACATCAATACCAGGAATTGATGGTATTTTTTCAGTAGGGGTCTATAGTGAGAAAAACATTGGGGACCATTATAGGAAAGATCTTGTATGCTGGTGGAGTTGGCCTTACCTTTTGTGTGTGTCCTTGCAGCAGTAAGTGACAAGTTGCATTGGGTTCTTTCTGGCTTTTTAGGGATGTTCCTTGATTGTGCTTGGATGGATCTCTGAGAAAGGAGAAACACCTGCCATCCTTATCCCAGATCATCTAAACTCCCTCTATTCTCCTCTATTCTCCCTGATTTTATGTCCAAATGAATGTTATAAGTCAACTTCTTCACTATCTACTTTTATATAGTTGATAATCATCCTGATGAGAACTTCTGGAAAGACAAGTCATGCCCCCACATATAATTTGTGTATATACTGTTGTTGTTCTCTGTCCTCAGGAACAGTTCTTTAAAGACAGAGAATTCTAACCTATTTCTTGAATTTTCCTCTTTATTGAGAAAAGGGCAAAGAGCGGAAGATCCCTAGAATGAGCTTTTCTTAAAATCCAAAGGAAAGAAAACAGTCGCCTACATTTTTTTCCCCTCCAGGTGAAACTTACGTGATGTCATTAATAAATTGCGATGGGTCTTTTTGAAAATCTGGGGCGCTGGACTCCACAAAAGTCGTCAGGGGCAAATTCCCTCCAATAATCAGATCACCAGACCTGTAAAATTCCCACTGATCTCGAAATTTCATGTTTATTTTCAATGGACAGATGGTTTGAATCTTCTTAGCAGTCACTGGAGTCAGGAGCCAGGAGAGCAGCAGAAGCAACAGGAGAGGCAGCCCAGTCATCCTTGTCACCGTCCCTCCCAGATCAGAAATCAAGGTCTGTGCGGAAGCTGAATTGCAGGGAGCATCAGAAATACCATCAGAGCTTTAGCACCACAGACACAACCCTGGATGGCCTCAGGGTTAATTTATCTGATGCTACTTTGTATTAAGCCATTTGTATTTTATCACTTGAGTTGACCCTATCTGTCCTATTCTGAAATGAGACTGTGTGCTGCATTTTATTTTATTTTAATAATAAGGTTGCAAGACTAATCCATCAATAAAATACTGTATCAATCATGCTTTCTCTTACCTGTGTTTGGGCTTTGACACAAAGGCCAGCTGAGTCTCACCAAACCCCACAGTTACCTCTTTGGAGAACAAGGCAAACTCCTCCACCGCTGGGAGAACTCAGAGAATATATTTTATAGAATATATTTTATAGCAGGTTTAACCTTGGAAGACTTTTGTGGGTTGACGTCCACAGGGGATACATTGAGAATTACTGTTCTTCTGATAATTCGAGGGGAAAGCAATTGTCTATCTGTTGGGCAGTAAAGGTTGTTTGCACATTAGATAGTTAAAAACATGTTTATGTCTCTTGTTGCTAATCCACAGAACAGGTGGACTTGAGAGTCAAGGTGAAGTTGCCTTTTTGAACTACCTGAAAGTGAACACCTGCATACAAGATGGAGTTTGGCCTGTGCCATCATATGTTCAGATAGAATGTTTGCTGATGGGACAGGGTGGCAGTCAGCTGCACCTTAGGAAGTGTGAGTCATCATACCAATGCCTACAGGATTTAGTTATAGATTTAGTTAGGGAATAAATGGAGCACACATCTCTAGCAAAGTAATGGGCAGTGTACAACAAATCAATAAAAGCTGTAAATAAGGAAAACAATCTTTGTTTAAAACCTTTATACAATAATTATTGTATTGACAATATAAGGACCCACCCCACTTTGCATCTTAAGAAGACAGAACTCTTGGAATAATTCTTCCAACAGGCATCCTTTATTAAGAGAAAATGGTTGTAGGCGTTCTAGACAGGACTTGGGGTCCAAACTCTCCCATTCGAGGTTTTAAGGGGTTCCCCAGTAGTCCCACCCAATCACCCCCCTCTTCCAGCAACGGTTTCAGGCATTACAATTCCACCCCCTTTTCCTTTCTGCCGGCTGGATGGAGACTTCAAAGAAAAGTACATGAAAGGTAACAACTTCATTCTTATGGTTAGCTCTTTTGGCAATACACACAATCAGTTCCTTTGAAGTGTACCGAAGGAGATGAAATATAATTGGATTCTGACAGACAGATTTTATTTTCCTGGGCTCCAAGATCACCACAGATGGGGACTTCAGCCAAGAAATTAAAAGACGCTTGCTCCTGGGAGGAAAGCTATGGTAAATCTAGACAGCATACTAAAAGGCAGAGACATCACCCTGCCAACAAAAGTGCGTATAGTCCAGGCCATGGTTTTCCCAGTTGCAATGTATGGATGTGAAAATTGGACCATAAGAAAGGCTGAACGACAAAGAATTGAGGCCTTTGAACTATGCTGCTGGAGAAGACTCCTGTGAGTCCCTTGCATTCTCCTGAAAGGCATTCAAACTGGCATTTTCCCTCCTTTACTTTGCTGTCATAAATCACGGTCTCCAATCGGGCTGGGGGCAAAGGTTCACTTCTGTTCTGAAGCCCGTTCTCTACACATATTCTTACCCCTCCCCTCCCAACATCATCTAAATTAACTCTACAAATACCAGACAGTTCTGCATATTTTGTCAAAGCAAGAATATCCAATATTAGCAGCATTGACATCAGACCTGAATCTGTTTCATGAAAATATCTTTTCACCACTTGGCTATCAATTTTTCTGATTCAATCCACCCTTTTTTCCAATGAGAAAGAAATTCTGCATCCCTAGGAGAGAATGAATCATTTTCTGAAATCAGAACATTTCCTTCTAGCCCACCTTTCTGGCCCAGGTCATTGCATCAGACGTGATGGTAACTTCCTGGCCTGGGGGAAACTTAGGATCCATTTGTCCAACTTTTATGGGGACAAAAGACTGATTGCAGAGCAAAAGCCAGTAGAGAACATCATACTGAACTGTACCTGGTCCATTTTCTGAGATTGTGACTTTATTTCCAGTACTGTCATGGAATTGGACCTTCTTAAGATAGGCAAGAAAGAAACAGAGACAGAGAATTATAGACAAAATAAATTATAATGGCAAATTGGTTTATCAGAAAGAATTGATAAAGAAATCTTTCTTAGATTATTATCAAAAATTATATAAGAGTACTAATGTATAAACTACAGATATAAATAATTACTTAAGTAAAGCTAATTTTCCTAAATTAACAGAAGATCAGAAAAAAGAGATTAATGGTTTAATTACCAATGAGGGAGTTCTGACAGCTATTAAGCAATTGAAATTAGGCAAGGCACCGGGTACGGATGGTTTGACGTCTATTTATTATAAAACTTTAGTAGAAGAGATGACCCAACTGTTATGTGAGCTTTTTAATAATATATTACAGGGCTTAGAGATCCCTCCGTCATGGCGTAATGCTTTTATATCTTTGATTCCAAAAGAGGACCAAGATCCCACCTTGCCTAAGAACTATAGGCCTATATCTCTTTTAAATGTGATTATAAAATTTTTGCAAAAATTATACCCAATAGGTTCATGGGGGTTTGGCAGCAGCTTATACATAAGGACCAATCGGGTTTTATAACTGGAAGGTATATGAAAAATAATGTTAGACAAATTATTAATTTATTAGAATATTTAAATAAAAACAACCAAGTCCCTGCAGGGCTGATATTTTTGGATGCTGAAAAAGCCTTTGACCAGTTGAATTGGCAGTTTATGTTGTGTTTAATTAAGGAGATGAATTTTGGACAAAATATATTACAAGTTTTATCTAATATATATCAAAAACAGACTGCTCAACTTATTGTAAATGGGGGTTTATCAGAGGTTTTAACAATAGAAAAAGGCACAAGACAGGGATGTCCATTATCTCCGTTATTGTTTGTCTTAACATTGGAAATTTTGTTAATTAAAATTCGCGAGTCTCAAGAAATAAAAGGAATAGAAATTAATAAAAAAGAATATAAGTTAAGAGCTTTTGCAGATGACTTGGTTGTTACTTTGTATCAACCTATTTATTCGGTAGTTAAATTATTACAATTGATTCAGCAATATGGCTGTGTCATATTAATAATTTTATTATTAAAATTAATAATAATAAGACTAAAATATTACCAAAAATATGACTAATTGTGATAAACAGACTTTGGTCAATCTAACAGATTTTGAAGTTGTTGATAAGGTAAAATATTTGGGGGTTACACTATCCGCTTCTAATGCAAAACTGTATAAAAATAATTATGAAAAGTTGTGGATTGGGGTACAGAAGGATTTAATGAATTGGAATAATTTACAGTTATCTCTTATGGGTAGAATTGCAGTTATTAAAATAAATGTTCTGCCAAAGTTTCTTTTTTTTTGTTTCAAATGTTATCCATTTTAAAGAATGAACTTAATTTAAACGAATGGCAGAAAAGTATTAACAAATTTATTTGGGCAGGGAAAAAACCAAGGGTCAAACTTAAAATTATGCAAGATTTCGGGGAGAGAGGTGGACTCAAGGTACCAAATTTGAAATTGTATTATGATGCGGTGGTATTAACATTGATTAGTGATTGGGTGAATTTAACAAATGTAGAAATACTCCATTTAGAAGGTTGGGATTTACTTTTTGGATGGCATGCCTATTTAATTTTTAATAAAAAAATGGACTGGGTTTTTAAATCTCATATTATAAGAATTTCTTTGCTTAGGGTGTGGAGGAAATATTATAGAAGTGATTTTAAAATACCATTATGGGCCATACCTTGGCATGCGATAGAGGGAATAAAGAAAGGAGTCAAGATGGATACGGTTTCTTATATACAATTACTTAGATAGGATGGTCAAAATTGGCAGTTAAAATCTTTGGAAGATTTAACACAGGAAAATCTTACTTATTCATGGTTTCAATATAGACAAATAGTGGATAGATGGAAGACGGATTGTAATATGGGATGGCTTAGAGAAGATGAAAATCTTATCAAACAAGTAAGGGATCAAAGACCAACCCATATTAAGAGGGTTTACGGGGTTTTAGTGGAAATGGATCAGAATCTGAATTAATTAAAGATTGTATGATTAAATGGGCACAAAATATTGGTGAATCAATTTCATTGGATACTTGGGAATTTATTTGGGTGGGGAATGTTAAATTCACACAAGCACAGAACTTAAGAGAGAATTTTTATAAAATGTTTTATAGATGGCACCTTGATCCAAAGAAAATGTCCATTATGTACCCTGACCTACAGCCTAAATGTTGGAGATGTGGTTGTTTGGACGCTACTTATTTTCATATTTGGTGGTCGTGTAAAAATATAAAAGCCTTTTGGATTAAGATATGGTGGAATATTCAAAGAATTTTTAGAAGGAGGGTAAAATTTACTCTGCAATTATTTTTATTAGGTATTATTACTGACTGTGATGCTAAGGAAGTTATACTGATGCTAAATTTGATCACAGCCGCTAGGCTGTTAGTTGGACAATATTGGAAGAAGGATTCTTTGCCTACTTTACAAGAGTGGTTTTATAAAGTTTCGTATTTGGCAGAAATGGCAAAGATTACAGCTTTCTTAAAGGAGCAATCTCAAGAGAAATTTTTTGTTGTATGGGAAAAATGGATAAATTTTATTCAACATAATTTGAATATGGAAAAATATTATTTAGCTTTTTTATAATTTGTATTGATTGCTTTTTTTCTTTTTTTTCTTTTGTTTCCGTCTTATGAATTTATATATATTTTTTATTCTTTTTTCCTTCTTTTTCTCTCTGTTTCCTTTTTCTTTTTTCTCTCTTTTTAAAGTATTTTTTTCTTTTTTCTCTTAATGCTTATATCATATATATATTATTATTAATTATTTTATAAGTTGTAAATGTTGTTTAAGTTTTAAATTTTAAATAAGCCTATATTCAGTTCTGGGAAGTTCGGGGAGGGGGGAGGGAGGGGTGGGTTTGGGAGGGATTGGGTGAGGATTGTTGTTTTGTAAAACTTTTAAAAAATTTTCAATAAAAAAAAAGAAAGGCAAGAAGCTGAAATAAACAATTAGATCCTTAGCTGGGGTGGCTGGAAATGAGAAACCGTGGCTTTCAGCATTCTATAGTGACCATCGCATTACGAGATAATTGCAAGCCTGTGAATCTAGACATCAGATGTCATAGTTCTGATAGATGAAACCAGTAAAAGCACTTCAAGGCAAGAATTCTTTCTTAAAGAAAATTTTATTAGGAAACAAAGTATCGGCACTTACATAGTTGAACCCAAGAATGAGATTCCCTTTTTCCAGATACAAAGTAACAAATTGCAATTCCCACCCCACAAAGGCTATCATAAATCACATTCCCCAATTAGCAAAAATTGTGGGCTTTTCACTCTGGCCCCCCAGCCCGCAAAGACCTTATCAGAACACATCCTTGAGTTCCCACATTTCTACATTTTTATGGCTAGCTAAACTCTCAGGCATTTACCCTATCCCCCCTTCAACATATCAACTCTAAAAGAATAGAAAAGGCACATTAAAAGCAAAAGTAAAAATGGCTGCTGGTTCTCAGTTGTCAGAGCGTTGACATCCATTGTCACAGCGGTGACGTCAGGAACAGCATCAAATCACAGGAATGTATTGTGGGACATGACAAAGTGACCCCCATTGCAAAAAGATTTTATTATGGGGTGTTGGTATCATGGTTTCTTCATCCAATTCCAATAGAATAATTCTTATAAGGGTTATAAGAATTACCTCCATGTTTAATGATGAAGTCTCTGTCAATTCTTGGTTTAGCAGGGTTCGGGTTTTTCATCCTTTTTAGTTTCAGCAGGACTTCAGCAAGTAGTAGATTATGATCGGATAGTACATCTGCACCTGGGTATGTCTTTACTGATTTTACTGAGTTTCTAAATCTTTTGTTTATTGTAAAATAGTCAATTTGGTTCCTTATTGCATTATTTCGTGTATCTGCTGGTGATCTCCAAGTGTAGAGGCGTTTTTTTAGCAACTTGAAAAAAGTATTCATCACACATTGCCTATGTTCCCTGCAGAAGTCTTCAAATCTGTCACCTCCACCATTTCTGGTTCCTAAGCCAAAGTTTCCAGCATCACTTCCTTCTCCCACTTTTGCATTGAAGTCCCCCATGTGTATTGTGATATCATTACTTTTTAGAGTTTTCAGTACACTGCTTCTATCTTCGTAGAACTTCTCAAAATCCTCCTCATCACTGTCAGCTGTGGGAGCATAAACTTGTATAACATTCATATTTCCTGTAGTAATATTTATTTGGATCATCATCACTCTGTCGGATACAGGAATAAAGGACTTGATGCATTTATTTACACAATTGTTTACAATTACAGCTACTCCATTTGGATGGTTTTTGCTATTCTCACCAGAGTAGTAGATAGTATAATCTCCTATTCTACACATTCCATTTTCAGGCAGCGCATTTCACTCACTCCCAATATAGAGATATTGTATTTGGACATTTCTAGGATAGTGTTGTGTGTTTTCTCAGCTTCGTATAGGCTTCTCAGATTCCACGTACCAATTCATAGTTTTGGGTTTATCATGCTTCTAGCACACCGGGAGATTTTTATCACCCCTGCCCCATTTAAGGGGCGCCCGTACTCGGCATCATTGTTAGGTTTTGCTACCACTAACACGATTTTCTTGGAAAATATATAATGTAGTAGTCTTCCTTTTGCTTTCTACACTGCTGTGCACATGCTGTTGAAGTGGCTGCCACCACACTGTATGCTGTTCTTCTGAATCCGTTCCAACCAATATGGTCTCCGCCTTCAGTCAATACTGGGGAGTCAGCCGCCACTCACTAGGTCCACAGGAGGTATTTGATTCAGTCCAACCCGCCATTACAGTATAAAGCCATAATGGGTAGGGCCCCCCAATCCGCCACCCAGGGATGCGCTCTGTGGGGGTTCCAGGCTCCCCCTAAGAAAGTATTAGTATTTCTTTATTATTTCTCTATGATTATTCTTTGCCACTGTAACTGTAACGCAACTTGATGCTTCTTTTCAAAGATTCTTCATTAAAACAAATAAAGGGATAAAAGTCCTGCTGTAAATCCACATCCATTTCTTCAAGATCAATCTGTGTTAATTATCACTTTGGGACACGGCCTCACTGGGAACAAGTGGCTTTCATGAAAAATAAAGGGGGTGGGTAACTCTTGCAGACCTTTTTATTACACTTTTGTGGTACCTTCCCTACACAAGATGACTCTGGATGGCTGACAAGTATATTGTGACCAGTCACACGGTTGAATATGAGCTGTGAAGTGGACAACTCCCACCTTCTTTTCTTCACTTGTCTGAAATGTTTTTAAATTCTAAGCAAGCCCCAAAGTCAAACTAAAATCCCTTCATTAGTCAGAAAGTCTTATTCCTTGTTATGTTTTCTCTGTGATTCTGTTTGGACCTCATCAGGGAATGTAGCATTTGTGGAGGGATCAGATACAAGCCAAGAAACCAACTCAGGAGGACAAAAACTGCTCACTGGGGACAAGTGATATTCATGAAAAGTACAATAGTGGGTGTTTACTGATGTTCAAAAGGTACATGATGATAGGACACAACACTTGACTTTCAGACTGAGAGCTAAGAGGCTCTCAGCATGGAAGTCAGTTGTAGCCATGTAAGTGTGAGCAATAATGCTAGATGTGGCAGCTGTTTTATTTACGATCACATGGAAGGGAATCATGGAAAGAAGTGTTGGAACGTCTTCTAGAGAGTTCCCTCAGATGGAATGAAGGTTCAGATGAAGAATTAAGAAGGAATAAACAAAGAGAAGTGTTGAAGTGCTAAGCAAGAGACAAGAAGGAGGGAAAACAAGATGGCTTCAGGGAAGCTCTTCCACCACCAGCCTCATGAGGAAGATATTGAATAAAAAGAGCCAAAGGCCAGGAGTCAGATAAACAGGCAAACTAACAGATAGACTGCCCAGATGAGAAGAGGAAATAGGGACGAAGGAAGAAAATTAGAAAAGTACGGGCGGGGGGGGGAGTAATTGATTTTCTCCCTTTAGAACCTGACAGAGGGAAATGTTCTTCCAACCATTTTCTCAGATGGAGCCGAGAGCCAGAAGAGGAGAAGAAGGCTCTCCAGGAACAAATAAACAGAAAATACCAAAGAACATTAAAGACAGACCAGAAAAAGAAAATGGAAATTAATATATATCTTTTAAAATTTGCAACATTTACTTTTGTAAAATAAAAGTCTTTACCTCCTGCTCCCCAGCCACCCAACACAATCCAGCACATTTTATTGACTCTGATTAAAGTGGGAAACCTTCCTGCTGTAAATTGTGGGTTATGTATTTTTTATATCATGGATTTATTATAGGATGAATTTTTTTTTAAAAAAAATATTTTTTCAGTTGCCCTGAGTCACCTGTGTGAGAGTTGGTGGCTACATAAATTTGTTTAATAAATATCCATATCTTTGATATCAATGTATATTACTCAGAAGATGATTGGGTCTTTACCAGGGACAACTGCCAAAATGCCCCAATCCAAGTAAAATTTCCCAATCCCAGGACAAATCAGACATTTTTGTGCCTCATTATATTCTCTCTACAATTCAGATGTGGCCTTAGTAGGATAATGTAGCATTTGGGGAAAAAGATACAAGCCAAAAGACCAGCCCCAGAGGCCAATATGGAGAAGATCTCCACGGCCACCATGAACTTCCCTTTGGTGCTCAGGTAGGTGGGGAGGAAGCTGATCCAAACGCTGCAAAAGACCAGCATGCTAAAAGTAATGAACTTGGCTTCGTTAAAGCTGTCGGGCAATTTCCTAGCCAGAAAGGCCACTGTGAAACTCACAAGGGCCAAAAAACCCAAGTAGGCGAGGACAGCATAAAATATTAAAGTTGAGCCTTCATTACATTCCAAGATGGTCTCTGCTACTAAGGAATGGAAGTCCATGTTGGGAAATGGGGGAGAGGTTACCAGCCAGATAATACAAAGAACTGTTTGGACCAGGGGACAGACTAAGACAATGGAGTTGGTCAGTGGTTTTCCCAAGAGTTTCCTTGCCTTGTTCCCTGGCTTAGTGGCCATGAAGGCCAGAACCACCATGACAGTTTTTGCCAAGACAGAGGAAACTGCAATGGAAAAGAGAATGGCAAAGGCAGTTTGTCGTAAGAGACAGGTGAGCTTCCCAGGTTGACCAATGAAGAGGAAGGAGCAGAGGAAGCAGAGCAGGAGGGAGACCAGGAGGAGATAGGTGAGATCTCGGTTGTTGGCCTTGACAATTGGTGTGTCACGATGTTTATGGAATATCACCAGCACTGCAGATGTGATCACAGAGAAAGAAAATGCTAGAGTTATTAAAGTGTATCCCAAGGTTTCCTGATAGGTCAGGAAGTGGATCTTCTTGGCAATGCAGTGGTCCTTGTCCATGTTGGAATATCGGTTTTCTGGGCAGGGGTCACAGTTTGCAGAATCTGAAATCAAGAGTACTTCAATTATCCTGAGGATAGGTTAGCTCGAGACAAGGATATTTCCACCTTTTGGGATCCAGTTCGCTACTTCTATTTTGCATCAACTCATTCAGACAATTTTTTGCAGGGAAGGGCAGGCAGACGTAGATGGATCTCCTTCTTCTCCAACTGGTCTCTTTATCTTCTGGGAGACTGATAGCACTGAGAGAAAAGCACACCCTAAATAATGAAAATCAAAGCTTCAACTTTATACCCCACTGCTTCATAAAAAGTTTGGTAGCTTGTTTTCCTGGATGTAGTTGGAAGCAATAGTAGGACTAGAACATCTAGTAGGGAACCCATTAATTGTGCCCTGAAACTACCCTTCATTAAATTGCTAAGGAACAGGAAAGGTGGCTGGGGAGGAGGGCAGAAGGCCAGTTTAGATCCATGAATAGAAATTCTGCTGAAAAGCATGAATATGTTGAAGAATATCAATCGACTAAAAATAACAACAAAATTAATATTTGTTTCTACCGATTGGCTTCCTTGATCCTGGAAAAGCTACATTGAAAGTGTGCTCTACCTGTCTGATTAGAAATAGTCCCTTCTGGGCAAGGAGCACATTGGTAGCAGCAAACCTCCTCACCCTCTGGAACACTTTTCCTCTCTCCTGCCTGGCACCTCTTCATGCCACATCTGGCAAAGGGCACCTTCTAAAAGAGAAAACAGAAATACTGTAGATGTCTTCAGCCATGCTTTGTATAGTTCTCTTTCCATCCTTAGAATATCTTCAGACTCAATCTTTAACTCAAGTGTAGCACAAACCAGGAAAAGCTCTTGGAGGATTAAGGCTAATGCCACTCTAAACCACCAATGGATTCTGGGGTTTGGAACTGGGGCTTGACATGCAAAAGAAGGATTGTGAATTCAGCTACAGATTTTCAGAAGCAAACAGTGATGGAGGTCCAACTTTATGGCAATCATCCATGGAAACCACTCTTGGCTGCTCTAACTGCATCCTGTGTTTCAAGAAGAATTTCTTCCTGATCTCAACCCTTTTTGATCTGTCACAAATCAAACTTCAAATATGTTACATATGAAACAGGCTTTTCATCAAATGGTTGCCAAATTTTTGATTCAGTAACCCATTCTCCAGTAAAGGAGATGTTTTGAATCCCCAGAAGAGAATGACCCTTTTACTGGATTTATTTTACCTTCCAGCTCACCTTTTTTGCCCAGACAATTGCATCGGAGTTAATGGTGAAATCCTGTCCTGCAGGAGCCCCTGGATCTATCTGTCCAACTTTCACAGAGACAAAAGATTGATTGGGGAGGAGAACCCAGTTGAAAAGATCATAACGAGCAGACCCCAGTCTATTCTCTGAGAAGTAGATTTCATCTCCAGCAGTGTTGTTGAACTGAATGTTCCTCAAATAAGGAAGAAGCTGAATGGAAAGAGACTTTCAGAAATTACTAACACTTTCCCACTCTTCTAACAATTTGTTTTCCTTGCAGTGCCTGCCCTGATTTGTGACTTCAATGGACATAAAGGTGCATTTTTTATGGTTTGATGCAGAAAAAAAACACAGTTTCATGAATCCTGTTGTGTGTGCTAAAGTCGGCAGAGGGTGGTTTCACACAACAAGCAGTTCAGTGCAACAAATGGCAAATTAAATATATCGGAGGGATCACATAGCATAAGCCATAGTAACGAAAACCAGGGTTACAATGGATTGAGTCAAGTGTCTTTCTACAACTAGATTCAGGCTACAACATGAAGGAAACAGAGGTGGTTCTGCAAATATGTCTACTAGGACTTCAGTTGACCTCTTGCAGCATCTGGCAGAATTGTGATCTTGCTCTGGATCATTCTTTGTAATGGTCATTCCATGAAATTGACAAGCTTTGAATACTTCTGAAAACCTTTTCGGAAGGTCATACATACATGAATCTTATGTACAATTAGTTTGTTTTATTTTTCCTTCCCCCCTCTACCTGTATTGAATCAAATATTATACTTAATTTGTATTATTGTTTTAATCTGTTTTCACTAAACAACGGGGACAAGATGGAAACTAACCAAAGAGTGAAGCAGTTAGAACAATGACAACCTGCCTCCCGAAGCTGTGAATGCTCCAACATTGGAGTTTTTTAAGAAGAGACTGGACAGCCATTTGTCTGAAATCTTATAGGATTTCCTGCCAGAGCAGGGTGTTGGACTAGATGACCTCTAAGGTCCCTTTCAACTTTGTTGTTGTTATTGTTGTTCATGTTGTTATTATTATTATTGTTGTTGTTGTTACTATTATTACTATTATTATTATTATTATTATTATTATTATTATTATTATTATTGAGAGAAGGAACCTGGAACTACGGAGAAATGTCCTAACAGTGAGAGCAAAACCAATGGAACTGGTTTCAGAATTTGTGGGTGGACTGGATATCTTCAAAGAGGCTGGAGAACCATTTGTCTGAAATGATATAGGGTCTCCTGCTTTAGCAGGGTTTGGGTTAGAACTGAGATCCCTTCCAACTCTATTCTTCTATGTTCTACACATGGGCAACTTCCTCTGTATGTTAGCTCTAAGGATCTGTGGATTGGATTTAAAAAAAAAAACAGAGATTACCAGCCATGCTGGGACATGTACGATCCTCTTTCCAAGTCTCATCATAGCAGGTCGCGCTCCTGATCCATAAATTACATGTAATGCTTGTGCCACAGCATAAATGGCATTGTAGATGTTGTAACTTTCACCTGTCATAGTTGTTTCAAACAGGTAAGCTGGCAGACTCTGTAAATTCTCCTCTCCAGTACAGGGTTTCTCCCACTTTTTAAAGATCACTCCTGGTTTCTGGAACTTGCAGGCAAAGATCACTTGCCACCATAGAGGGAGAAAGAAGTTCCCTTGGGGTTTCAAAGGGTCTAAAGACATGAGAAAATGGCTGAACTCTGAGACATCTCTGGTGTGTTCCCTAAAATGCAGAGCACCATGGTAGGTCTCCATAAAAAGCAATATATCTCCAGAGTTTATCACATTAAATTTCCAACTGGATGTAAAGATCCACACCTTCATAAATGTATTACTGTGTGTTTCATAAACAAACACAACTATCCACATATTTGTGGTAGCACTGTAGTCTCCCAAAAAAATAATCACTTCAGCTTTAGACCAAGTGTTGAAAAGATGATGTAATTTTGTACCTGGATCAGTGTAAAAATCAAATTTCATTATTTGAGTGAAGGCCAGGCAGATCTCCTTCTCCTTCAGCATTGGCAGCAGAGATGAAATGAAATGTTCCCCACCGTCATCTTGGTTGGCCACCAGCCCAACCCAGTTCCACTGGAAATGCAGGAGCAGATGGACTAGACCCTCATACTGAGCAGATTCCTTGGGGTTAATCCGAAAGAAGGAAGGATGAACGCTTCTGTCTCCCTGAGTGGACTCAGAGCCAACACCAAGCTGGAGAAAGTGAGATTCTTCTTTCAAAAACAAAGTTAAGTTTTATGGTGACTTTAAGGCTCCCCGTTGTGTAGTTTATTGCCCTACCAGTCAGACTGACTCACCAGTCAGACTGACTCAGCTTCATCTTCCTCCCTTCTTATGAAGAGCCAACATTGACTTGTGTTGTCTAGTTGTGATAGATCAGAAGTCAAAGGAACAAATCATCAACCTGATTAAACTGCACTGTAAAGTGCAGAAAGATGATAAACTTTTATGAAAGTCAGGAAGTGACTCCTCTTAGCAAATACTGCATTTCTGAATTATGCCAGTATCTTTGTGCAGTTAAATAAAAATGTATCTTAACATACAAAATAGAAAAACCAATTCAGCTTTAGGATCGATTATCTAAGTCACACACCCTTGGTGTATGCCACCCCCCACCAAACACCTTTGTTTTCTTCCTTGGCTTCTGTGTATGCTTCGGTTGTTTGTGTACTCCACACACAAACCCCTTACCTGTGGGACCTTATAGATGCTGAAGATGGAGGCCATCTGCCTTGAGGATTCGGAGTTGTGACCTCCAATGACAGAAAGCAGAGGGTCCTTCCTGCCACATTTGTAACCCGGAACCATTTGACCTCGTGTGGAGAGCAAGGAGAGGCTGTATAAGAAAATCTTCCTCTCCATCTTCTGATTTTCATAGATGCGGAAGCCAAGGGTGATGTTGGGGAGAAGAAGCAGATCCTTGTTCACCTCCATGACGGCAAACATCAAGGCCAGGAATTGATGGTATTTTTTGAGTAGGGGTCTATAGTGAGAAAAACATTGTTGACCATTATAGGAAAGATCTTGTGTGCTGGTGGAGTTGGCCTTGCCTTTTGTGTGTGTCCTTGCAGCAGTAAGTGACAAGTTGCATTGGGTTCTTTTTGGCTTTTTAGGGATGTTCCTTGATAGTGCTTGGATGGATCTCTGAGAAAGGAGAAACACCTGCCATCCTTATCCCAGATCATCTAAACTCCCTCTATTCTCCCTCCCTTCTTCACTTTCCTCCATTGGCTGAAATCCTCCCCAATTGCTCCTCTTCCTCCCTAACCATTTTCTTCCTCTCTCAGAGCAGCTTCTTCAGATCTGAGCAACAACTCCAGTGAGGGTCACAGCCCAGATTTACTAAGGAACATGATTCAACGAGCAATGCTCATTCCAAACCTGAGGAGGTTTTGTTTTGTTTTGTTTTTACAATATCCACATTGGAAAAAGATCAAACTTTTCTTTGAGTTTTTTTTACTATGATTTTATGTCCAAATGAATGTTATAAGTCAACTTCTTCACTATCTACTTTTATATAGTTGATAATTATCCTGATTGTAACTTCTGGAAAGACAAGTCATGCCCCCACATATAATTTGTGTATATACTGTTGTTGTTCTCTGTCCTCAGGAACAGTTCTTTAAAGACAGAGAATTCTAACCTATTTCTTGAATTTTCCTCTTTATTGAGAAAAGGACAAAGAGCTGAAGATCCCTAGAATGAGCATTTCTTAAAATCCAAAGGAAAGAAAACAGTCGACGAAATTTTTTTCCCCTCCAGGTGAAACTTACGTGATGTCATTAATAAACTGCGATGGGTCTTTTTGAAAATCTGGGGCGCTGGACTCCACAAAAGTCATCAGGGGCAAATTCCCTCCAATAATCAGATCACCAGGCCTGTAAAACTCCCACTGATCTCGAAACTTCACGTGTATTTTCAATGGACAGATGGTCTGAATCTTCTTAGCAGTAACTGGAGTCAGGAGCCAGGAGAGCAGCAGAAGCAACAGGAGAGGCAGCCCAGTCATCCTTGTCACCGTCCCTCCCAGATCAGAAATCAAGGTCTGTGCGGAAGCTGAATTGCAGGGAGCCTCAGAAATACCATCAGAGCTTTAGCACCACAGACACAACCCTGGATGGCCTCAGGGTTAATTTATCTGATGCCACTATGTATTAAGCCATTTGTATTTTATCACTTTAGTTCACCCTATCTGTCCTATTCTGAAATGAGACTGTGTGTTGTATTTTATTTTAATAATAAGGTTGCCAGACTAATCCATCAATAAAATACTGTATCAATCATGCTTTCTCTTACCTGCGTTTGGGCTTTGACACAAAGGCCAGCTGAGTCTCACCAAACCCCACAGTTAGCTCTTTGGAGGACAAGGCAAACTCCTCCACCGCTGGGAGAACTCAGAGAATATATTTTATACAATATATTTTATTGCAGGTTTAACCTTGGAAGACTTTTGTGGGTTGACGTCCACAGGGGATACATTGAGAATTACTGTTCTTCTGATAATTCAAGGGGAAAGCAATTGTCCTATCTGTTGGGCAGTAGATGTTGTTTGCACATTAGATAGTTAAAAACATGTTTGTGTCTCTTGTTGCTAATCCACAGAGCAGGTGGATTTGAGAGTCAAGGTGAAGTTGACTTTATGAGCTATCTGAAAGTGAACACCTGCACACAAGATGGAGTTTGGCCTGTGCCATCGTATGTTCAGATAGAATGGTTGCTGATGGGGCAGGGTGCCAGTCTGCTGCATCTTAGGAAGTGTGAGTCATCATACCAATGCCTACAGGATTTAGTTATACCCACAAGACAAGGGAATAAATGGAGCACACATCTCTAGCAAAGTCATGGGCAGTGTACAATAAATCAATAAAAGCTGTAAATAAGGAAAACAATCTTTGTTTAAAACCTTTATACAATAATTATTGTATTGACAGTGTAAGGACCCAGCCCACTTTGCATCTTAAGAAGACAGAACTCTTGGAATAATTCTTCCAACAGGCATCCTTTATTAAGAGAAAATGGTTGCATGCGTTCTAGACAGGACTTGGGGTCCAAACTCTCCCATTCAAGGTTTTAAGGGGTTCCCCAGTAGTCCCACCCAATCACCCCCCTCTTCCAGTGACGGTTTCAGGCATTACAATTCCACCCCCTTTTCCTTTCTGCTGGCTGGATGGAGACTTCAAAGAAAACTACATGAAAGGTAACAGCTCCATTCTTATGGTTAGCTCTTTTGGCAATACACACAATCAGTTCCTTTGAAGTGTACCGAAGGAAGTGAGAGCCATAAAGCCGCTTTGTTCACCCCCTTCCCTTCATCGTATGGCAGAATCCATAGAAGGCAGAAATGGGGTTTTTTATAATTGATAACTAGAGATGAAATATAATTGGATTCTGACAGACAGATTTTATTTTCCCTGGGCTCCAAGATCACCGCAGATGGGGACTGCAGCCAAGAAATTAAAAGACGCTTGCTCCTGGGAGGAAAGCTATGGTAAATCTAGACAGCATACTAAAAGGCAGAGACATCACCCTGCCAACAAAAGTGCGTATAGTCAAGGCCTTGGTTTTCCCAGTTGCAATGTATGGATGTGAAAATTGGACAAAGAATTGAGGCCTTTGAACTATTCTGCTGGAGAAGACTCCTGCGAGTCACTTGCATTCTCCTGAAAGGCATTCAAACTGGCATTTTCCCTCCTTTACTTTGCTGTCATAAATCACGGTCTCCAATCAGGCTGGGGGCAAAGGTTCACTTCTGTTCTGAAGCCCGTTCTCTACACATATTCTTACCCCTCCCCTCCCAACATCATCTAAATTAACTCTAAAAATACCAGACAGTTCTGCATATTTTGTCAAAGCAAGAATATCCAATATTAGCAGCATTGACATCAGACCTGAATCTGTTTCATGAAAATATCTTTTCACCACTTGGCTATCAATTTTTCTGATTCAATCCACCCTTTTTTCCAATGAGAAAGAAATTCTGCATCCCTAGGAAAGAATGAATCATTTTCTGAAATCAGAACATTTCCTTCTAGCCCACCTTTCTGGCCCAGGTCATTGCATCAGACGTGATGGTAACTTCCTGGCCTGGGGGAAACTTAGGATCCATTTGTCCAACTTTTATGGGGACAAAAGACTGATTGCGGAGCAAAAGCAAGTACAGAACATCATACTGAGCTGTACCTGGTCCATTTTCTGAGATTGTGACTTTATTTCCAGCACTGTCATTGAATTGGATATTCTTCAGATAGGCAAGAAGCTGAAAGAAAAAATAGATCTTTAGCAACTGGGGTGGCTGGGAATGAGAAAGCATGGCTTTCAGCATTCTATAGTGACCGTCACATTACGAGATAATTGCAAGCCTGTGAATCTAGACATCAGATGTCATAGTTCTGATAGATGAAACCAGTAAAAGCACTTCAAGGCAAGAATTCTTTCTTAAAGAACTTTTTATTAGGAAACAAAGTATCGGCACTTACATAGTTGAACCCAAGAATGAGATTCCCTTTTCCCAGATACAAAGTAACAAATTGCAATTCCCACCCCACAAAGGCTGTCATAAATCACATTCCCCAATTAGCAAAAATTGTGGGCTTTTCTCTCTGGCCCCTCAGCCCGCAAAAACCTTATCAGAACACATCCTTGAGTTCCCACATTTCTACATTTTTATGGCTAGCTAAACCCTCAGGCATTTACCCTATCCCCCCTTCAACATATCAACTCTAAGAGAATAGAAAAGGCACATTAAAAGCAAAAGTAAAAATGGCTGCTGGTTCTCAGTTGTCAGAGCGTTGACATCCATTGTCACAGCAGTGACATCAGGAACAGCATCAAATCACAGGAATGTATCGTAGGGCATGACAAAGTGACCCCCATTGCAAAAAGATTTTATTATGGGGTGTTGGTATCATGGTTTCTTCATCCAATTCCAATAGAATAATTCTTATAAGGGTTATAAGAATTACCTCCATGTTTAATGATGAAGTCTCTGTCGATTCTTGGTTTAGCAGGGTTTGGGTTTTTCATCCTTTTTAGTTTCAGCTGGACTTCAGCAAGTAGTAGATTATGATCAGATAGTACATCTGCACCTGGGTATGTCTTTACTGATTTTACTGAGTTTCTAAATCTTTTGTTTATTGTAAAATAGTCAATTTGGTTCCTTATTGCATTATTTCGTGTATCTGCTGGTGATCTCCAAGTGTAGAGGTGTTTTTTTAGCAACTTGAAAAAAGTATTCATCACACATTGCCTATGTTCCCTGCAGAAGTCTACAAATCTGTCACCTCTACCATTTCTGGTTCCTAAGCCAAAGTTTCCAGCATCACTTCCTTCTCCCACTTTTGCTTTGAAGTCCCCCATGTGTATTGTGATATCATTACCTTTTAGAGTTTTCAGTACACTGCTTCTATCTTCGTAGAACTTCTCAAAATCCTCCTCATCACTGTCAGCTGTGGGAGCATAAACTTGTATAACATTCATATTTCCTGTAGTAATATTTATTTGGATCATTATCACTCTGTCGGATACAGGAATAAAGGACTTGATGCATTTATTTACACAATTGTTTACAATTACAGCTACTCCATTTGGATGGTTTTTGCTATTCTCACCAGAGTAGTAGATAGTATAATCTCCTATTCTACACATTCCATTTTCAGGCAGCGCGTTTCACTCACTCCCAATATAGAGATATTGTATTTGGACATTTCTAGGATAGTGTTGTGTGTTTTCTCAGCTTCGTATAGGCTTCTCAGATTCCACGTACCAATTCATAGTTTTGGGTTTACCATGCTTCTAGCACACCGGGAGATTTTTATCACCCCTGCCCCATTTAAGGGGCGCCCGTACTCGGCGTCATTGTTAGGTTTTGCTACCACTAACATGATTTTCTTGGGAAATATATAGTTCAGTAGTCTTCCTTTTGCTTTCTACACTGCTGTGCACATGCTGTTCAAGTGGCTGCCACCACACTGTATGCTGTTCTTCTGAATCCGTTCCAACCAATATGGTCTCCGCCTTCAGTCAATACTGGGGAGCCAGCTGCCACTCACTAGGTCCACAGGAGGTATTTGATTCAGTCCAACCCGCCATTACAGTCTAAAGCCATAATGGGTAGGGCCCCCCAATCCGCCACCCAGGGATGAGCTCTGTGGAGGTTCCAGGCTCCCCTTAAGAAAGTATTAGTATTTCTTTATTATTTCTCTATGATTATTCTTTGCCACTGTAACTGTAACCCAACTTGATGCTTCTTTTCAAAGATTCTTCATTAAAACAAATAAAGGGATAAAAGTCCTACTGAAAATCCACATCCATTTCTTCAAGATCAATCTGTGTTAATTATCACGTTGGGACACGGCATCACTGGGAACAAGTGGCTTTCATGAAAAATAAAGGGGGTGGGTGACTCTTGCAGACCTTTTTATTACACTTTTGTGGTATCTTCCCTACACAAGATGACTCTGGGTGGCTAACAAGTATATTGTGACCAGTCACACAGTTGAATATGAGCTGTGAAGTGGACAACTCCCACCTTCTTTTCTTCACTTGTCTGAAATGTTTTTAAATTCTAAGCAAGCCCCAAAGTCGAACTAACAGTTTCCAATCCCTTCATTAGTCAGAGATTCTTATTCCTTGTTATGTTTTCTCTGTGATTCTGTTTGGACCTCATCAGGGAATGTAGCATTTGTGGAGGGATCAGATACAAGTCAAGAAACCAGGTCAGGAGGACAAAAACTGCTCACTGGGGACAAGTGATATCCATGAAAAGTAAAATAGTGGGGGTTTACTGCTGTTCAAAAGGTACATTGTGACACAACACTTGACTTTCAGACTGAGAGCTAAGAGGCCCTCAGCATGGAAGTCAGTTGTAGCCATGTAAGTGTGAGCAATAATGCTAGATGTGGCAGCTGTTTTATTTACGATCACATGGAAGGGAATCATGGAAAGAAGTGTTGGAACATCTTCTAGAGAGTTCCCTCTGATGGAATGAAGGTTCAGATGAAGAATTAAGAAGGAATAAACAAAGAGAAGAGTTGAAGTGCTAAGAAAGAGACAAGAAGGAGGGAAAACAAGATGGCTTCAGGGAAGCTCTTCCACCACCAGCCTCATGAGGAAGATATTGAATAAAAAGAGCCAAAGGCCAGGAGTCAGATAAACAGGCAAACTAACAGATAGACTGCCCAGATGAGAAGAGGAAATAGGGACGAAGGAAGAAAATTAGAAATGTATGGGCGGGGGGGGGGGAGTAATTGATTTTCTTCCTTCAGAACCTGACAGAGGGAAATGTTCTTCCAACCATTTTCTTAGATGGAGCCGAGAGCCAGAAGAGGAGAAGAAGGCTCTCCAGGAACAAATAAACAGAAAATACCAAAGAACATTAAAGACAGAGCAGAAAAAGAAAATGGAAATTAATATATATCTTTTAAAATTTGCAACATTTACTTTTGTAAAATAAAAGTCTTTACCTCCTGCTCCCCAGCCACCCAACAGAATCCAGCACATTTTATTGACTCTGATTAAAGTGGGAAACCTTTCTGCTGTAAATTGTGGGTTATGTATTTTTTATATCATGGATTTATTATAGGATGAATTTTTTTTTTTAAAAAAATATTTTTTCAGCTGCCCAGAGTCACCTGTGTGAGAGTTGGTGGCTACATAAATTTGTTTAATAAATATCCATATCTTTGATATCAATGTATATTACTCAGAAGATGATTGGGTCTTTACCAGGGACAACTGCCAAAATGCCCCAATCCAAGTAAAATTTCCCAATCCCAGGACAAATCAGACACTTTTGTGCCTCATTATATTCTCTCTACAATTCAGATGTGGCCTTAGTAGGATAATGTAGCATTTGGGGAAAAAGATACAAGCCAAAAGACCAGCCCCAGAGGCCAATATGGAGAAGATCTCCACGGCCACCATGAACTTCCCTTTGGTGCTCAGGTAGGTGGGGAGGAAGCTGATCCAAACGCTGCAAAAGACCAGCATGCTAAAAGTAATGAACTTGGCTTCGTTAAAGCTGTCGGGCAATTTCCTAGCCAGAAAGGCCACTGTGAAACTCACGAGGGCCAAAAAACCCAGGTAGGCGAGGACAGCATAAAATATTAAAGTTGAGCCTTCATTACATTCCAAGATGGTCTCTGCTACTAAGGAGTGGAAGTCCATGTTGGGAAATGGGGGAGAGGTTACCAGCCAGATAATACAAAGAACTGTTTGGACCAGGGGACAGACTAAGACAATGGAGTTGGTCAGTGGTTTTCCCAAGAGTTTCCTTGCCTTGTTCCCTGGCTTAGTGGCCATGAAGGCCAGAACCACCATGACAGTTTTTGCCAAGACAGAGGAAACTGCAATGGAAAAGAGAATGGCAAAGGCAGTTTGTCGTAAGAGACAGGTGAGCTTCCCAGGTTGACCAATGAAGAGGAAGGAGCAGAGGAAGCAGAGCAGGAGGGAGACCAGGAGAAGATAGGTGAGATCTCGGTTGTTGGCCTTGACAATTGGTGTGTCACGATGTTTGTGGAATATCACCAACACTGCAGATGTGATCACAGAGAAAGAAAATGCTAGAGTTATTAAAGTGTATCCCAGGGTCTCCTGATAGGTCAGGAAGTGCATCTTCTTGGTAATGCAGTGGTCCTTGTCCATGTTAGAATATCGGTCTTCTGGGCAGGGGTCACAGTTTGCAGAATCTGAAATCAAGAGTACTTCAATTATCCTGAGGATAGGTTAGCTCGAGACAAGGATATTTCCACCTTTTGGGATCCAGTTCGCTACTTCTATTTTGCATCAACTCATTCAGACAATTTTTTGCAGGGAAGGGCAGCCAGACTTAGATGGATCTCCTTCTTCTCCAACTGGTCTCTTTATCTTCTGGGAGACTGATAGCACTGAGAGAAAAGCACACCCTAAATAAGGAAAATCAAAGCTTCAACTTTATACCCCACTGCTTCATAAAAAGTTTGGTAGCTTGTTTTCCTGGATGTAGTTGGAAGCAATAGTAGGACTAGAACATCTAGTAGGGAACCCATTATTTGTGCCCTGAAACTACCCTGCATTAAATTGCTGAGGAGCAGGAAAGGTGGCTGGGGAGGAGGGCAGAAGGCCAGTTTAGATTCATGAATAGAAATTCTGCTGAAAAGCATGAATACGTTGAAGAATATCAATCGACTAAAAAGAACAACAAAATTAATATTTGTTTCTACCGATTGGCTTCCTTGATCCTGGAAAAGCTACATTGAAAGTGTGCTCTACCTGTCTGATTAGAAATGGTCCCTTCTGGGCAAGGGGCACATTGGTAGCAGCAAACCTCCTCACCCTCTGGAACACTTTTCCTCTCTCCTGCCTGGCACCTCTTCATGCCACATCTGGCAAAGGGCACCTTCTAAAAGAGAAAACAGAAATCCTGTAGATGTCTTCAGCCATGGTTCACTTGTTCATTTGTATAGTTCTCTTTCCATCCTTAGAATATCTTCAGACTCAATCTTTAACTCAAGTGTAGCACAAACCAGGAAAAGCTCTTGGAGGATTAAGGCTAATGCCACTCTAAACCACCAATGGATTCTGGGGTTTGGAACTGGGGCTTGACATGCAAAAGAAGGATTGTGAATTGAGCTACAGATTTTCAGAAGCAAACAGTGATGGAGGTCCAACTTTATGGGAATCATCCATGGAAACCACTCTTGGCTGCTCTAACTGCATCCTGTGTTTCAAGAAGAATTTCTTCCTGATCTCAACCCTTTTTGATCTGTCACAAATCAAACCTGAAATATGTTACATATGAAACAGGCTTTTCATCAAATGGTTGCCAAATTTTTGATTCAGTAACCCGTTCTCCAGTAAAGGAGATCTTTTTAATCCTCAGAAGAGAATGACCCTTTTACTAGATTTATTTTACCTTCCAGCTCACCTTTTTTGCCCAGACAATTGCATCGGAGTTAATGGTGAAATCCTGTCCTGCAGGAGCCCTGGGATCTATCTGTCCAACTTTGACAGACACAAAAGATTGATTGGGGAGGAGAACCCAGTTGAAAAGATCATAACGAGCAGACCCCAGTCTATTCTCTGAGAAGTAGATTTCATCTCCAGCAGTGTTGTTGAACTGGATATTCCTCAAATAGGGAAGAAGCTGAATGGAAAGAGACCTTCAGAAATTACTAACACTTTCCCACTCCTCTAAGAATTTGTTTTCTTTGTAGTGTCTGCCCTAATTTGTGACTTCAATGGACATAAAGGTGCATTCTTTATGGTTTGATGCAGAAAAAAACACAGTTTCATGAATTTTAGACTACGGTGAATCCTGTTGTGTGTGTTAAAGTCGACAGAAGGTGGTTTCACGCAACAAGCAGTTCAGTGCAACAAATGGCAAATTAAATATATGGGAGGGATCACACAGCATAAGCCATAGTAACAAAAACCAGGGTTACAATGGATTGAGTCAAGTGTCTTTCTACAACTAGATTCAGGCTACAACATGAAGGAAACAGAGGTGGTTCTGCAGATATGTCTACTGGGACTTCAGCTAACCTATTGCAGCATCTGGCAGAATTGTCACCTTACTCTGAATCACTCTATGTAATGGTCATTCCATGAAATTGACAAGCTTTGAATACTTCTGAAAACCTTTTCGGAAGGTCATACATACATGAATCTTATGTACAATTGGTTTGTTTTATTTCTCCTTCCCCCCTTCTACCTGTATTGAATAAAATATTATACTTAATCTATATTATTGCTGTTTTAAAAAATATAACTCTTTTAATCTGCTTTAACTAAACAATGGGGACAGTGAGTTAATTGATACAGAACATCCCTGTCCCCAGCAATCAAAAAAATTACAGGGTTAGCAGTGCATGTAACATAGATGTGTGTGTGGACAAGAATATCAACCTTGCTGTCAAGTAAAATCAAGCTTTTAATAGCGAGAGCCACACAAAATTTACTAACCAAACAGGCGGTAAGAACATCGGGGAACTTAGGCACCACACAGGTTATATAGAAAGTAAACACAGGGCCAGTCATAAAGGACTGAAATGTCTATACACCAATGCACAGAGTTAAGATAGGCAAGAAAATGGTAAGTGAGCACCTGTCCAGCCTAGACGAGTTCAAATTGCCAGGATCAAATGGATTACACCCCAAGGTTCTCAAGGAACTGGCAGATGTGATCTCAGAACCACTGAACTATTTTTCAAAGATCCTGGAGCACTGGGGAACTAACAGAGGACTGGAAAAGAGCTGAAGTAGTTCCCATCTTCAAAAAAGGAAGAAAAGGGGATCCAGGAAACTACAGACCTATCAGCCTGACCTCAATACCTGGGAAGATCTTGGAAAAGATAATCAAGCAGCAAATCAGCAAACACCTAGAATACAACGTCATTAGCAAAAGCCAACATGGGTTTGTCAAAAAGAGATCATGCCAGACAAATCTTATTGCATTCTTTGACCAGGTGACAAAATTAGTGGACCAGAGGAATGCTGTGGATATAATTTACTTGGACTTCAGTAAGACATTTGATAAAGTAGATCACAACCTACTACTTGATAAGATAGAAAAATGTGGGGTAGACAGAATCACCACTAGATGGATCCGTAGCTGGCTGACCGGCCGTACTCAGCGAGTGGTCCTCAATGGAACTGCATCTATATGGAGGGAAGTGTGTAGTGGGGTGCCCCAGGGCTCTGTTCTGGGCCCAGTGCTCTTCAACATCTTCATTAATGATTTGAATGAGGGGATAAATGGGAAACTCATCAAATTTGCAGATAACACCACGCTGGCAGGAATAGCAACACTCAAGAAAATAGGCTTAAGATACAGAAGGATCTGGACAGACTTGAACATTGGGCGCTATCTAACAAAATGAAATTCAATGGTGAAAAAAGTAAGGTTCTACATTTAGGCAAGAAAAAACAAATGCACAGGTACAATATAGGTGACAACTCGCTCAATGGTAGTAACTATTAGAGGGATCTTGGAGTCCTAGTGGACAATAACTTAAATATGAGCTAGCCGGGTGCTGCAGTTGCCAAAAAAGCCAAAAAAGTGCTAAGCTGCATTAACAGAGGGATAGAATCAAGATCACGTGAAGTGTTAATAGCACTTGACAATGCCTTGGTAAGGCCACACTTGGAATATTGCATCCAGTTTTGGTCACCACAATGTAAAAAAAAGGTTAAGACTCTAGAAAGAGTACAGAGAAGAGCAACAAAGATGATTAGGGGACTGGAGGCTAAAACATATAAGCAACAGTTGCTGGAATTCAGTATGTTTAGTTTAATGAAGAGAAGGACCAGGGATGACATGAAAGCAGTATTCTAATATCTCACTGGCTGCCACAAAGAAGAGGGAGTCAAGCTATTCTCCATAGCACTTGGAGGAAGGACAAGATGGAAACTAACCGAAAAGTGAAGCAGTTAGAACAATGACAACCTGCCTCCAGAAGCTGTGAATGCTCCAACACTGGAGGTTTTTAAGAAGAGACTGGACAGCCATTTGTCTGAAATGCTATAGGATTTCCTGCCTGAGCAGGGTATTGGACTAGATGACCTCCAAGGTCTCTTCCAACTTTGTTGTTGTTGTTGTTGTTGTTATTGTTGTTGTTGTTATTATTATTACTATTGAGAGAAGGAACCTGGAACTAAGGAGAAATTTCCTAACAGTGAGAGCAAAACCAATGGAACTGGTTTCAGAATTTGTGGGTGGACTGGAGACCTTCAAAGAGGCTGGAGAACCATTTCTCTGAAAAGATATAGGGTCTCCTGCTTGAGCAGGCAGTTGGGTTAGAAGACCACTGAGATCCCTTCCAACTCTATTATTCTATGTTCTACACATGGGGAACATCCTCTGTATGTTAGCTCTAAGGATCTGTGGATTGGATTAAAAAAAAACCCAGAGATTGTCCCTTAGATGTCCCTACCAGCCATGGCGGGACATCTAAGATCCTCTTTCCAAGTGTCATCATAGCTGTTCGCGCTCCTGATCCATAAATTACATGTAATGCTTGTGCCACAGCATAAATGGCATTGTAGATGTTGTAACTTTCACCTGTCATAGTTGTTTCAAACAGGTAAGCTGGCAGACTCTGTAAATTCTCCTCTCCAGTACAGGGTTTCTGCCACTTTTCAAGGATCACTCCTGGTTCCTGGATGATGCAGCCAAAGATCACTTGCCACCATAGAGGGAGAAAGAAGTTCCCTTGTGGTTTCAAAGGGTCTAAAGACATGAGAAAATGGCTGAACTCTGAGACATCTCTGGTGTGTTCCCTAAAATGCAAAGCACCATGGTAGGTCTTCATAAAAAGCAATATGCCTCCAGAGTTTATCACATTAAATTTCCAACTGGATGTAAAGACCCACACCTTCTGAAATATATTACTCTGTGTTTGATGAACAAACACAACTATCCGCATATTTGTGGTAGCACTGTAGTCTCCCAAAAAAATAATCACTTCAGCTTTAGACCAAGTGTTGAAAAGATGATGTAATTTTGTACCTGGATCAGTGTAAAAATCAAATTTCATTATTTGAGTGAAGGCCAGGCAGATCTCCTTCTCCTTCAGCATTGGCAGCAGAGATGAAATGAAATGTTCCCCACCGTCATCTTGGTTGGCCACCAGCCCAACCCAGTTCCACTGGAAATGCAGGAGCAGATGGACTAGACCCTCATACTGAGCAGATTCCTTGGGGTTAATCCGAAAGAAGGAAGGATGAACGCTTCTGTCTCCCTGAGTGGACTCCGAGCCAACACCAAGTTGGAGAAAGTGAGATGCTTCTTTCAAAAACAAAGTTCAGTTTTGGGGTGACTTTAAGGCTCCCCATTGTGTAGTTTATTGCCCTACAGTCAGACTGACTCACATTGAGTGACAAGCTTCATCTTCCTCGTGATTCCTCTTAGCAAATACTACATTTCTGAATTATGCCAGTATCTTTGTGCAGTTAAATAAAAATGTATCCTGACATACAAAATAGAAAAACCAATTCAGCTTTAGGATCGACTATCTAAGTCACACACCCTTGGTGTATGCCACCCCCACCAAACACCTTTGTTTTCTTCCTTGGCTTCTGTGTGTGCTTCGGTTGTTTGTGTACTCCACACACAAACCCCTTACCTGTGGGACCTTGTAGATGCTGAAGATGGAGGCCATCTGCCTTGAGGATTCGGAGTTGTGACCTCCAATGACAGAGAGCAGAGGGTCCTTCCAGCCACATTTGTAACCCGGAACCATTTGACCTCGTGTGGAGAGCAAGGAGAGGCTGTATAAGAAAATCTTCCTTTCCATCTTCTGATTTTCATAGATGCGGAAGCCAAGGGTGATGTTGGGGAGAAGAAGCAGATCCTTGTTCACCTCCATGACAGCAAACATCAAGGCCAGGAATTGATGGTATTTTTTGAGTAAGGGTCTATAGTGAGAAAAACATTTTGTGTGTGTCCTTGCAGCAGTAAGTGACAGGTTCCATTGGGTTCTTTCTGGCTTTGGAGGGATGTTCCTTGATTGTGCTTGGATGGATCTCTGAGAAAGGAGAAACACCTGCCATCCTTATCCCAGATCATCTAATCTCCCTCTATTCTCCCTCCCTTCTTCACTTTCCTCCATTGGCTGAAATCCTCCCCAATTGCTCCTCTTCCTCCCTAACCAGTTTCTTCCTCTCTCAGAGCAGCTTCTTCAGATCTGAGCAACAACTCCAGTGAGGGTCACAGCCCAGATTCACTAAGGAACATGATTCACGAGCACTGCTGATTCCAAAGCTGAGGAGGGTTTTGTTTTGTTTTGTTTTTACAATATCCACATTGGAAAAAGATCAAACTTTTCTTTGAGGTTTTTTTACTATGATTTTATGTCCAAATGAATGTTATAAGTCAACTTCTTCACTATCTACTTTTATATAGTTGATAATCATCCTGATGAGAACGTCTGGAAAGGCAGGTCATGCCCCCACATATAATTTATGTATATACTGTTGTTGTTCTCTGTCCTCAGGAACAGTTCTTTAAAGACAGAGAATTCTAACCTATTTCTTGAATTTTCCTCTTTATTGAGAAAAGGGCAAAGAGCGGAAGATCCCTAGAATGAGCTTTTCTTAAAATCCAAAGGAAAGAAAACTGTCCCCTACATTTTTTTCCCCTCCAGGTGAAACTTACGTGATGTCATTAATAAATTGCGATGGGTCTTTTTGAAAATCTGGGGCTCTGGACTCCACAAAAGTCATCAGGGGCAAATTCCCTCCAATAATCAGATCACCAGGCCTGTAAAACTCCCACTGATCTCGAAACTTCACGTGTATTTTCAATGGACAGATGGTCTGAATCTTCTTAGCAGTCACTGGAGTCAGGAGCCAGGAGAGCAGCAGAAGCAACAGGAGAGGCAGCCCAGTCATCCTTGTCACCGTCCCTCCCAGATCAGAAATCAAGGTCTGTGCGGAAGCTGAATTGCAGGGAGCATCAGAAATACCGTCAGAGCTTTAGCACCACAGACACAACCCTGGATGGCCTCAGGGTTAATTTATCTGATGCCACTTTGTATTAAGCCATTTGTATTTTATCACTTTAGTTCACCCTATCTGTCCTATTCTGAAATGAGACTGTGTGCTGCATTTTATTTTATTTTAATAATAAGGTTGCAAAACTAATCCATCAATAAAATACTGTATCAATCATGCTTTCTCTTACCTGTGTTTGGGCTTTGACACAAAGGCCAGCTGAGTCTCACCAAACCCCACAGTTAGCTCTTTGGAGGACAAGGCAAAGTCCTCCACTGCTGGGAAAACTCAGAGAATATATTTTATAGAATATATTTTATAGCAGGTTTAACCTTGGAAGACTTTTGTGGGTTGACGTCCACAGGGGATACATTGAGAATTACTGTTCTTCTCATAATTTGAGGGGAAAGCAATTGTCTATCTGTTGGGCAGTAGATGTTGTTTGCACATTAGATAGTTAAAAACATGTTTGTGTCTCTTGTTGCTAATCCACAGAGCAGATGGACTTGAGAGTCAAGGTGAAGTTGACTTTTTGAACTACCTGAAAGTGAACACCTGCACACAAGATGGAGTTTCGCCTGTGCCATCGTATGTTCAGATAAAATGGTTGCTGATGGGGCAGGGTGGCAGTCCGCTGCACCTTAGGAAGTGTGAGTCATCATACAAATGCCTAGAGGATTTAGTTATAGATTTAGTTAGGGAATAAATGGAGCACACATCTCTAGCAAAGTCATGGGCAGTGTACAACAAATCAATAAAAGCCGTAAATAAGGAAAACAATCTTTGTTTAAAACCTTTATACAATAATTATTGTATTGACAGATTTTATTTTCCTGGGCTCCAACATCACCGCAGATGCTTGCTCCTGGGAGGAAAGCCATGGCAAATCTAGGCAGCACACTAAAAAGCAGCGACATCACCCTGCCAACAAAAGTGCGTATTGTCAACGCCATGGTTTTCCCAGTTGAAATATATGGATGTGAAAGTTGGACCATAAGAAAGGCTGAACGACAAAGAATTCAGGCCTTTGAACTATGGTGCTGGAGAAGACTCCTGCGAGTCCCTTGTCATTCTCCTAAAAGGCATTCAAATAGGTCATTCCTAGAAGAGATCAACCCCGACTGCTCTTTAGAAGGCCAGATCCTGAAGTTGAAACTCAAGTACGTTGGCCACCTAATGAGAAGGAAGGACTCCCTGGAGTAGAGACTAATGCTGGGAAAGATGGAGGGCAAGAGAAGAAGGGGGCGACAGAGAATGAGGTGGCTGGATGGACTTCTGAAGATGGTAGAAGACAGGAAGGCCTGGAGGGATGTTGTCCATGGGGTCGTGAAAGGTCAGACATGACTTTGCAATTAACAATAACAACAATAATTATTAAAAGGAATTAGAAATTATCAGAACTAAAACCAGAGAAGAGAATAATAGACATAGGGATGTTAATAATAATAAAGCCAACTCATGGGTTTACCTTGCTCTTGGGGTCCCCATGTCTACTGGCAGAAGCAGGCTTGGGGGAACCTCAGAAGGTCAAGAGTGATGAGGCCAAACAAAGCAGCTGACCAAGCGGAGGGATAATGTGCCCTACAAGAAACATAGCTGCTCTTTCTACTGCCTGTTGCAAAAGCTGAAGTTTCTATACACTCTTCAAGGGCAGCCCCATATATAACATATTGCAATAATCCAAACAAGAGTGGATCAGGGCATCCTTCATCCAGGAATTGGGTGCAACTGGCACATAAACAAAGCTGTGAAAGGGCCTTCTTAGCCAAAACTGCCACTCCATCCTCAAGCAGGAGTTATGAGTCCAGGAAGACCTCTAGATGTTGCACAGGGTAATATTTGAGTTTATTGAATGGCTTCCTCGATCCTGAAGATCTACATTTGAAGGTTGCTCTACCTTTCTGATTAGAAATGGTCCCTCTTGGACAAGGGACACACTGGTAGCAGCAAACCCACCTTGCCTTTCGGAACACTTCTTTTTCTCCTGCCTGGCACCTCTTCACGCCACACCTGGCAAAGGCACCTTCTAAAAGAGAAAAGAGGAATACCTGGGATGGTCTATTCAATGATCATGCATCATTTAATTCCCACATTGATATCTCCATCTTCCAAAGGTCTTTAGAAAAGCTGGTTCACCATTCTGGAATGTCAACTGGGAACAGCTTCTGGGGAACAGAGACCAGTGGCATTGCCAGCTAACCAATTTGTGCTTCTCTCATGTAAGGCAGCCACAGGAAGTCCTGAATCAGCCACCCAAATTGGAAACAACAGTTCCATTGTTAAGAGAAGCAAACATTAACAGAAACATACCATGCTTCATGATGACAATTCCAGTAATTGTGGTCAAATGAATTCTATCGGTTGTTAGCCAAGGTCCCATGTTGATTGAAGACATTCCTGGCTTGATCCCTCCTAGCCCTGTGCCTGAGGTCTTCCAAGGGAAGGGTCTGCCTCCCCTTCAACTCCCCCTACCCAGCTATCTCCCCCAGCTCTGCCATTTTGACTACATTATGCTACTATATCCCCCTGCCACTGCCACAATGGACCTTCCTTCTTGTTCTCCTTAGTGAATCATTGTGTTCTTCCTCCCATATGCTGGACTTTCTAATGTAATTAAGAAGTGCCATCTCATGCCATGCAGCTTGGAAAGCATTGTCATTGCACAGTGCACAAAGAGGCCCATGAAGCACAGCATGGAAAGCAGCCCCAGAGGCACAGTTTGCCATGAAGCTCCAAATTACAGCATGAAGCCTCAACTATCTCAGCCCAGAAGCATGGTACATAGACCCAGCCATAGCTACCCTCTTTGCCCTGCTGCCACCCTCTGGTTTATCATTTCAACTGACCTTCATCATATTTTACTTCTTGCTGTTGATGAGGTATGCCAGGATTAACCCTTCACAAGGCAGCTACTAGCTACACAAGGCCTTATTAGCAGGATCTGCTGAGTAAATCACCATGAGCGACTTAGTGAGGCAGGCCTTCCATGGCAAGGAGCAGTGCTGGCCAGCTGCGCATCATCACCAGTGGGAACAAGAAGCTGGTGAAGGTCAGCTGGAAATGGAAGAGCACATTGTGCCTTTGAGCTATAGCTTTTTCTAAAAGAAGGAATCATAATGTTTCAGTTAACAGCAGTGGTAGCACAGTGGTTAGAAGGCGGCATTGCAGGCTAATTCTGCCAACCGGCAGCAGTTCAATCCTCACAGGGTCCATTCAGCCTTCCATCCTTTTGAGGTCAGTAAAATGAGGACCCAGATTGCTGGGGGCAATATGCTGACTCTGTAAATAGCTTAGAGAGGGCTGTGAAAGCACTGAGAAGCAGCATATAAGTCTTAAGTTCTATTGGTGTTGCTATTCTCTCTCTCTCCCTCCTTTCCTCCTTCTTTCCTTCCTTCACACCCTTTTCTTTCTACCTTTCTTCTCTCTCTCTCCTTCCTTCCTTCTACTCTCTCCTTTCTTTCCTTCTTTTTCTCCATTTTTTCTTTCTCTCCTGCTCCCTCCATCTCTTATTTCCCTTCTCTTTTTCTCTCCCTCTTCTTTCATCTGCTTCCTTCCTCACTACCTCCCTCCTTTTTCTTTCTCCTTTTCTTTCTTTCTCCTCCTTCCTTTCTTTCTGTTGTAAGAGCCATGGTGGCACAATAGTTAGAATGCAATATTGCAACCAAATTCTGAAGTCAGTAAAATGAGAACTCAGATTGTTGAGGGCAAGATGCTGACTCTGTAAACTGCTTAAAGAGGCCTGTAAAGCACTGTGAAGTAGTATATAAGTGCTATTGTTATTGCTATTAAACAGGAATGATCCGTGGAGTTTACTGTTACCTTCTCTAATTTCATCCTGGGTTTCAGCTAGGATTTTTTTCCTAATCCATCCCTCCTCAGACATGGCATAAATCAGGTTTGAATCTGTTTCATGAAAATATCTTTTCATCACTTGGCTATCTCTTTTTCTGATTCAATCCACCCTTTTTTCCAATGAGAAAGAAATTCTGCGTCCCTAGGAGAGAATGAATCATTTTCTGAAATCAGAACATTTCCTTCTAGCCCACCTTTCTGGCCCAGGTTATTGCACCAGATGTGATGGTAACTTCCTGGCCTGGGGGAAACTTAGGATCCATTTGTCCAACTTTTATGGGGACAAAAGACTGATTGCGGAGGAAAAGCCAGTTGAGAACATCATACTGAGCTGTTCCTGGTCCATTTTCTGAGGTTGTGACTTTATTTCCAGTACTGTCATTGAATTGGAAATTCTTAAGATAGGCAAGAAGCTGAAATAAACAATTAGATCCTTAGCAACTGGGGTGACTGGAAATGAGAAACTGTGGCTTTCAGCATTCTATGGTGACCATCACATTACGAGATAATTGCAAGCCTGTGAATCTAGACATCAGGTGTCATGGTTCCGATAGATGAAACCAGTAAAAGAACTTCAAGGCAAGAATTCTTCCTCAAAGAACATTTTATTAGGAAACAAAGTATCGGCACTTACATAGTTGAACCCAAGAATGAGATTCCCTCCTCCTAGATACAAAGTAACAAATTGCAATTCCCACCCCACAAAGGCTGTCATAAATCACATTCCCCAATTAGCAAAAACTATGGGCTTTTCTCTCTGGCCCCTCAGCCCGCAAAAACCTTATCAGAACACGTCCTTGAGTGATGAGAAGAGGCAATAGGGATGAAGGAAGAAAATGAGAAAAGTACAGGGGGAGTAATTGATTTTCTCCCTTCAGAACCTGGCAGAGGGAAATGTTCTCCCAACCATTTTCTCAGATGGAGCCGAGAGCCAGAAGAGGAGAAGAAGGCTCTCCAGGAACAAATAAACAGAAAATACTAAAGGACATTAAAGACAGACCAGAAAAAGAAAATGGAAATTAATATATATCTTTTAAAATTTGCAACATTTACTTTTGTAAAATAAAAATCTTCACCTCCTGCTCCCCAGCCACCCAACACAATCCAGCACATTTTATTGAAGTGGGAAACCTTCCTGCTATAAATTGTGGGTTATGTTTTTTTTTATATCATGGATTTATTATAGGATGGATTTTTTTAAAAAAATATTTTTTCAGCTGCCCAGAGTCACATGTGTGAGTTGGGTGGCTACATAAATGTGTTTAATAAATATCCATATCTTTGATATCAATGTATATTACTCAGAAGATGATTGGGCCTTTACCAGGGACAACTGCCAAAATGCCCCAATCCAAGTAAAATTTCCCAATCCCAGGACAAATCAGACATTTTTGTGCCTCATTATATTCTCTCTACAATTCAGATGTGGCCTTAGTAGGATAATGTAGCATTTGGGGAAAAAGATACAAGCCAAAAGACCAGCCCCAGAGGCCAATATGGAGAAGATCTCCACGGCCACCATGAACTTCCCTTTGGTGCTCAGGTAGGTGGGGAGGAAGCTGATCCAAACGCTGCAAAAGACCAGCATGCTAAAAGTAATGAACTTGGCTTCGTTAAAGCTGTCGGGCAATTTCCTAGCCAGAAAGGCCACTGTGAAACTCACGAGGGCCAAAAAACCCAGGTAGGCGAGGACAGCATAAAATATTAAAGTTGAGCCTTCATTACATTCCAAGATGGTCTCTGCTACTAAGGAGTGGAAGTCCATGTTGGGAAATGGGGGAGAGGTTACCAGCCAGATAATACAAAGAACTGTTTGGACCAGGGGACAGACTAAGACAATGGAGTTGGTCAGTGGTTTTCTCAAGAGTTTCCTTGCCTTGTTCCCTGGCTCAGTGGCCATGAAGGCCAGAACCACCATGACAGTTTTTGCCAAGACAGAGGAAACTGCAATGGAAAAGAGAATGGCAAAGGCAGTTTGTCGTAAGAGACAGGTGAGCTTCCCAGGTTGACCAATGAAGAGGAAGGAGCAGAGGAAGCAGAGCAGGAGGGAGACCAGGAGAAGATAGGTGAGATCTCGGTTGTTGGCCTTGACAATTGGTGTGTCACGATGTTTATGGAATATCACCAGCACTGCAGATGTGATCACAGAGAAAGAAAATGCTAGAGTTACTAAAGTGTATCCCAGGGTCTCCTGATAGGTCAGGAAGTGGATCTTTTTGGCAATGCAGTGGTCCTTGTCCATGTTGGAATATCGGTCTTCTGGGCAGGGGTCACAGCTTGCAGAATCTGAAATCAAGAGTACTTCAATTATCCTGAGGATAGGTTAGCTCGAGACAAGGATGTTTCCCCCTGTGGGGATCCAGTTCTCTACTTCTATTTTGCATCAACTCATTCAGACAATTTTTTGCAGGGAAGGGCAGGCAGACTTAGATGGATCTCCCTCTTCTCCAACTGGTCTCTTTATCTTCTGGGAGACTGATAGCACTGAGAGGAAAGCACGCCCTAAATAATGAAAATCAAAGCTTCAACTTTACACCCCACTACTTCACAAAAAGTTTGGTAGCTTGTTTTCCTGGATGTAGTTTGCAGCAATAGTAGGACTAGAACATCTAGTAGGGAACCCATTATTTGTGCCCTGAAACTACCCTTCATTAAATTGCTGAGGAGCAGGAAAGGTGGCTGGGGAGGAGGGCAGAAGGCTAGTTTAGATCCATGAATAGAAATTCTGCTGAAAAGCATGAATATGTTGAAGAATATCAATCGACTAAAAATAACAACAAAATTAATATTTGTTTCTACCAATTGGCTTCCTTGATCCTGGAAAAGCTACATTGAAAGTGTGCTCTACCTGTCTGATTAGAAATGGTCCCTTCTGGGCAAGGGGCACATTGGTAGCAGCAAACCTCCTCACCCTCTGGAACACTTTTCCTCTCTCCTGCCTGGCACCTCTTCATGCCACATCTGGCAAAGGGCACCTTCTAAAAGAGAAAACAGAAATACTGTAGATGTCTTCAGCCATGCTTCACTCCTTCATTTGTATAGTTCTCTTTCCATCCTTAGAATATCTTCAGACTCAATCTTTAACTCAAGTGAAGCACAAACCAGGAAAAGCTCTTGGAGGATTAAGGCTAATGCCACTCTAAACCACCAATGGATTCTGGGGTTTGGAACTGTTGCTTGACATGCAAAAGAAGGATTGTGAATTGAGCTACAGCTTTTCAGAAGCAAACAGTGATGGAGGTCCATCTTTATGGGAATCATCCATGGAAACCACTCTTGGCTGCTCTAACTGCATCCTGTGTTTCAAGAAGAATTTCTTCCTGATCTCAACTTTTTTTGATATGTCACAAATCAAACCTCAAATATGTTACATATGAAACAGGCTTTTCATCAAATGGTTGCCATATTTTTGATTCAGTAACCCGTTCTCCAGTAAAGGAGCTGTTTTGAATCTCCAGAAGAGAATGACCCTTTTACTGGATTTATTTTACCTTCCAGCTCACCTTTTTTGCCCAGACAATTGCATCAGAGTTAATGGTGAAATCCTGTCCTGCAGGAGCCCCTGGATCTATCTGTCCAACTTTCACAGAGACAAAAGATTGATTGGGGAGGAGAACCCAGTTGAAAAGATCATAACGAGCAGACCCCAGTCTATTCTCTGAGAAGTAGATTTCATCTCCAGCAGTGTTATTGAACTGGATGTTCCTCAAATAGGGAAGAAGCTGAATGGAAAGAGACGTTCACAAATTACTAACACTTTCCCACTCTTCTAACAATTTGTTTTCCTTGCAGTGCCTGCCCTGATTTGTGACTTCAACGGACATAAAGGTGCATTCTTTATGGTTTGATGCAGAAAAAAAGCACAGTTTCATGAATTTTAGTCTACGGTGATTCCTGTTGTGTGTGTTAAAGTCGGCAGAGGGTGGTTTCACACAACAAGCAGTTCAGTGCAACAAATGGCAAATTAAATATATCGGAGGGATCACACAGCATAAGCCATAGTAACGAAAACCAGGGTTACAATGGATTGAGTCAAGTGTCTTGCTACAACTAGATTCAGGCTACAACATGAAGGAAACAGAGGTGGTTCCGCAAATATGTCTACTAGGACTTCAGTTGACCTGTTGCAGCATCTGGCAGAATTGTCATCTTACTCTGGATCACTCTGTGTAATGATCATTCCATGAAATTGACAAGCTTTCAATACTTCTGAAAACCTTTTGGGAAGGTAATACATACATGAATCTTATGTACAATTGGTTTGTTTTATTTCTCCTTCCCCCCTTCTACCTGTATTGAATCAAATATTATACTTAATCTGTACTATTGTCTTTTTTAAAAATATAGCTGTTTTAATCTGCTTTAACTAAACAACGGGGACAGTGAGTTAAATGATACAGAACTTCCCTGTCCCCAGTAATCAAAAAATTACAGGTTATCAGTGCATGTAACATAGATATGTGTGTGGACAAGAATACCAACCTTGCTGTCAAGTAAAATCAAGCTTTTTTAGCGAGAGCAACACAAGGTTTACTAACCGAACAGGCGGTAAGAACACAGGGGAACTCAGGCACCACACATGTTATATAGAAAGTAAACACAGGGCCAGTCATAAAGGACTCAGATGTCTATACACCAATGCACAGAGTAGGAACAGTAAACAGGTTAGCTAGAAATTCAGGTAAATGAGGGCAGATATGATATTGTTGCCATTACGGAAACATGGTGGGATAAAACCCACAAATGGAACACACAGCTAGAGGGATTTTAATTATTTAAGAGAAACAGAGCAAATAAAAGAGGAGGTGGAGTTGCTCTCTATATAAGAAATCACTACATCTCTACAGAAATAGAGCACAACAATGATGAAAACTGCATTTGGGTAAACATAAAAGGGGGGAAAATGACTGTCATGCCTCCGTCCAAGCTTGACTCTGAGGACGACATGGAGTTCCCTGTTGAGGCCCAGGAGGGGGTGTCTGTGGTTTCGGAGGACTGTGGGGAGGAACAGGCTGAGGTAGGCCAGGGCCCTTTAAGTTTGGAACAGGGAAGGCGGAGCTCAGGCGAGGAGCAAGGCCCCTCCCCACCTGATCCCAGAGCAAGGAGAGCAGAGAGGAGGAGGGAACAACAGAGGCAGGCTCACTTGCTCAGGAGAAGAGCGTCACGCCCCATTCCACAAGGCACACCTGGGGAGTAGGTATTTAAGGAGACACTGTGGGATGGGGCATTTGCCGGGAACAAATGTGAACTCTTGTGATGTGCGTTCCTGTACCTGGACTCTTTGTATTTTGGACCAAGTTTGCTTTTTTCTGATTTCTCTTTGCTGTCCTCAGTTTTGCAGTTTGCAGGTCACAGGCAAGCTGGGCGTTGAAAAGATCATACTTAGTTTGTTGTCTGTTTTACTTTAAAGAACTGTTTAACTTTGTTGACTGTTTTATTGAACTTGTGCCAGCATATGTGGGGGCTGTTGGGTGAACGTTGGCAGTGCTTACAAAGACAATTGTTCTGACCAGCTAATTGCTTTGCCTTCGTTCAGGGCCCTGGGTCAGCACAATGACTTTGTCATAGGTATATACTATAGGCCACCCAACCAAACAGAGGAAATAGATGAATTTTTTACCAGGCAGATAACTAAGGAATGTAGGAAGCACATCACAATAGAAATGGGGGACTTTAATTACCCTGACATCAACTGGGAGAAAAACTCTGCATCAAGTGGAAGATCAAACATATTCCTTGTAAACGTAGCAGACAACTTTGTGGCCCAAAAAGCAGAGAAGGGAACTAGGGGATTAGCCATATTGGATCTAATACTCACTAACAGAGATGAAATGATAGAAGGTGTTGAAGCCACAGGAATCTTTGGGGGGGGGGTGATCATGCAATACTGGAATTCAACATTCTGGAAGCACAAGCAATAGATCACAATCAAACTAGAGTCTTGGATTTTAAGAGAATTAATTTCAATAAACGTAGAGAGAGCTTGGGAACAATTCCTGGATGAGAATCCTCAAGGGGAAAACAACTCAAGAAGCTTGGGAAATTTTGAAAAATGAGATAATAAAAGCCCAGTCTAGCACAATACCAACAAAGAAGAAAAACAACAGCTCTCAAAAGAAACCAACATGGCTGCATAAAGAACTCTCTGGTAAATTGAAAGATAAAAAGGAGAAATATAAAAAGTGGAAAGAGGGACACATAAGTAAAGCAGAATATCAGTAAATAGTCCGAGCCTGCAAAGATGAAGTGAGGAAAGCTAAGGTTCAAAATGAACTAAGGCTTGCGACCAAGGTCAAAAATAACAAAAAAAGCTTCTTTCAACATGTAAAACACAAGAAAATAGTTAAGGAAATGATTGGTCCATTAATGGATGAAAGTGGCAAGAATGTGACAAACTACAAGCAGAAAGCAGAACTATTTAACTCCTTTTTTGCATCTGTATTTACACAAAGGGAAAAAAACAGTCCAACCTATCAAAAAATGCCATAAATATAGATTAGAAATACAAGTTAAGATAGGCAAGAAAATGATAAGTGAGCACCTGTCCACCATAGATGAGTTCAAATCACCAGAACCAGATGGACTACACCCCAAGATTCTCAAGGAACTGGCAGATGTGATCTCAGAACCACTGAACTATTTTTCAAAGATCCTGGCACACTGGGGAACTACAAGAGGACTGGAAAAGAGCTGAAGTAGTTCCCATCTTCAGAAAAGGAAGAAAAGGGGATCCAGGAAACTACAGACCTATCAGCCTGACCTCAATACCTGGGAAGATCTTGGCAAAGATAATCAAGCAGCAAATCAGCAAACACCTAGAACACATTACCAAAAAACCAACATGGGTTTGTCAAAAAGAGATCATGCCAGACAAATCTTATTGCATTCTTTGACCAGGTAACAAAATTAGTGGACCAGAGGAATGCTGTGGATATAATTTACTTGGACTTCAGTAAGACATTTGATAAAGTAGATCACAACCTACTACTTGATAAGATAGAAAAATGTGGGTTAGACAGCATCATCATCAGATGTATTCGTAGCTAGCTGACAGGCCATACTCAGCGTGTGGTCCTCAATAGAATTATATCTACATGGAGGGAAGTGTGCAGTGGGTTGCCCCAAGGCTCTGTTCTGGGCCCAGTGCTCTTCAACATCTTCATCAATGATTTGGATGAGGGGATAGATGGGAAACTCATCAAATTTGCAGACGACACCACGCTGGCAGGAATAGCCAACATTCCAGAAAATAGGCTTAAGATACAGAAGGATCTGGACAGACTTGAACATTGGGTGCTATCTAACAAAATGAAATTCAATGGTGAAAAAAGTAAGCTTCTACATTTTTGGCAAGAAAAAACAAATACACAGGTACAATATAAGTGACAACTCGCTCAATGGTAGTAACTATTAGAGGGATCTTGGAGTCCTATTGGACAATCACTTAAATATGAGCCAGCCATGTGCTGCAGTTGCCAAAAAAGCCAACAAAGTGCTAAGCTGCATTAACAGAGGGATAGAATCAAGATCATGTGAAGTGTTAATACCGCTTGACAATGCCTTGATAAGGCCACACTTGGAATACTGCATCCAGTTTTGGTAACCACAATGTAAAAAAGATGTTGAGACTCTAGAAAGAGTACAGAGAAGAGCAACAAAGATGATTAGGGGACTGGATGATAAAACATATAAGGAACGGTTGCTGGAATTGAGTATGTTTAGTTTAATGAAGAGAAGGACCAGGGGTGACATGATAGCAGTATTCTAATATCTCACTAGCTGCCACAAAGAAGCGGGAATCAAGCTATTCTCCATAGCACCTAGAAGAAGGACAAGATGGAAACTAACCAAAAAGTGAAGCAGTTAGAACAATGACAACCTGCCTCCAGAAGCTGTGAATCCTCCAACGCTGGAGTTTTTTAAGAAGAGACTGGACAGCCATTTGTCTGAAATGCTATAGGATTTCCTGCCTGAGCAGGGTGTTGGACTAGATTACCTCCAAGGTCCCTTCCAACTTTGTTGTTGTTGTTGTTGTTGTTTTTGTTATTATTATTATTGAGAGAAGGTACCTGTAACTAAGGAGAAATTTCCTAACAGTGAGAGCAAAACCAATGGAACTGGTTTCAGAATTTGTGGGTGGACTGGAGACCTTCAAAAAGAGACTGGAGAACCATTTGTCTGAAGTGATATAGGGTCTCCTGCTTGAGCAGGGTTTGGGTTAGAAGACCACTGAGATCCCTTCCACCTCTATTATTCTATGTTCTACACATGGGGAACTTCCTCTGTATGTTAGCTCTAAGGATCTGTGGATTGGATTTAAAAAAAACAGAGATTACCAGCCATGGCGGGATATCTAAGATCCTCTTTCCAAGTCTCATCATAGCTGTTTGCGCTCCTGATCCATAAATTACATGTAATGCTTGTGCCACAGCATAAATGGCATTGTAGATGTTGTAACTTTCACCTGTCATAGTTGTTTCAAACAGGTAAGCTGGCAGACTCTGTAAATTCTCCTCTCCAGTACAGACTTTCTCCCACTTTTCAAAGATCACTCTTAGTTTCTGGAGCTTGCAGCCAAAGATCAGTTGCCACCATACAGAGAGAAAAAAAATCCCCTTGTGGTTTCAAAGGGTCTAAAGACATGAGAAAATGGCTGAACTCTGAGACATCTCTGGTGTGTTCCCTAAAATGCAAAGCACCATGGTAGGTCTTCATAAAATGCAATATATCTCCAGAGTTTATCACATTAAATTTCCAACTGGATGTAAAGATCCACACCTTCATAAATATATTGCTCTGTGTTTGATGAACAAACACAACTATCCACATATTTGTGGTAGCACTGTAGTCTCCCAAAAAAATAATCACTTCACCTTTAGACCAAGTGTTGAAAAGATGATGTAATTTTGTACCTGGATCAGTGTAAAAATCAAATTTCATTATTTGAGTGAAGACCAGGCAGATCTCCTTCTCCTTCAGCATTGGCAGCAGAGATGAAATGAAATGTTCCCCACCGTCATCTTGGTTGGCCACCAGCCCAACCCAGTTCCACTGGAAATGCAGGAGCAGATGGACTAGACCCTCATACTGAGCAGATTCCTTGGGGTTAATCCGAAAGAAGGAAGGATGAACGCTTCTGTCTCCCTGAGTGGACTCCGAGCCAACACCAAGCTGGAGAAAGTGAGATTCTTCTTTCAAAAACAAAGTTAAGTTTTAGGGTGACTTTAAGGCTCCCCATTGTGTAGTTTATTGCCCTACCAGTCAGACTGACTCACCAGTCAGACTGACTCAGCTTCATCTTCCTCCCTTCTTAGGAAGAGCCAACATTGACTTGTGTTGTCTAGTTGTGATAGATCAGAAGTCAAAGGAACAAATCATCAACCTGATTAAACTGCACTGAAAAGTGCAGAAAGATGATAAACTTTTATGAAAGTCAGGAAGTGATTCCTCTTCGCAAATACTGCAGTTCTGAATTATGCCAATATCTTTGTGCAGTTAAATAAAAATGTATCTTGACATACAAAATAGAAAAACCAATTCAGCTTTAGGATCGATTATCTAAGTCACACACCCTTGGTGTATGCCACCTCCCACCAAACACCTTTGTTTTCTTCCTTGGCTTCTGTGTGTGCTTCGGTTGTTTGTGTACTCCACACACAAACCCCTTACCTGTGGGACCTTGTAGATGCTGAAGATGGAGGCCATCTGCCTTGAGGATTCGGAGTTGTGACCTCCAATGACAGAGAGCAGAGGGTCCTTCCTGTCACATTTGTAACCTGGAACCATTTGACCTCGTGTGGAGAGCAAGGAGAGGCTGTATAAGAAAATCTTCCTCTCCATCTTCTGATTTTCATAGATGCGGAAGCCAAGGGTGATGTTGGGGAGAAGAAGCAGATCCTTGTTCACCTCCATGACAGCAAACATCAAGGCCAGGAATTGATGGTATTTTTTGAGTAAGAGTCTATAGTGAGAAAAACATTTTGTGTGTGTCCTTGCAGCAGTAAGTGGCAAGTTCCATTGGGTTCTTTCTGGCTTTTTAGGGATGTTCCTTGATTGTGCTTGGATGGATCTCTGAGAAAGGAGAAACACCTGCCATCCTTATCCCAGATCATCTTATCTCCCTCTATTCTCCCTCCCTTCTTCACTTTCCCCCATTGGCTGAAATCCTCCCCAATTGCTCCTCTTCCTCCCTAACCAGTTTCTTCCTCTCTCAGAGCAGCTTCTTCATGTCTGAGCAACAACTCCAGCGAGGGTCACAGCCCAGATTTAGTAAGGAACATTATTCACGAGCACTGCTGATTCCAAAGCTGAGGAGGATTTGGTTTTTGTTTTGTTTTTACAATATCCACATTGGAAAAAGATCAAACTTTGAGGGTTTTTTTTTACTATGCTTTTATGTCCAAATGAATGTTATAAGTCAGTGATGGAGAACCTTTTAGAGACTGAGTGCCCCAAACCCGCCACTGTCTCCCCGCCTGCCGTGCTCTGTGCCCCGCCTGCTCCACCCCCACTCCCCTGCAAACCCACCCACCACCTACACGGCCCACTGTAGTAGATTGCCGAAGAGGCCAAGAAGCACCGTGGCAGCCACACCCTCCGCCCGTACCCCGCAGCATCATCTGCGCATGATGGGAGGTGAGGGCAGAGTCCTGTCCCCACTGCCCGGCTGCTCCATGTGGACCACGCTCAGGGGTGACTCTCCTCCAGGGGGGCTGCTGGTGAGAAGGGGGCCATGGGGGAGGCGGGGCTGAGGCAACTGTGCGTGCCCACAGAGAGGCCTCTGAGTGCCACCTCCAGCACACATGCCATAGGTTCGCCACCACTGTTACAAGTCAACTTCTTCACTATCTACTTTTATATAGTTGATAATCATTCTGAAAAGAACTTCTGGAAAGACAGGTCATGCCCCCTCAGGAAAAGTTTTTTAAAGACAAGAATTCTAACCTGTTTCTTGAATTTTCCTCTTTATTGAGAAAAGGACAAAGAGCTGAAGATCCCTAGAATGAGCATTTCTTAAAATCCAAAGGAAAGAAAACAGTCACCTACATTTTTTTCCCCTCCAGGTGAAACTTACGTGATGTCATTAAGAAATTGTGATGGGTCTTTTTGAAAATCTGGGGCTCTGGACTCCACAAAAGTATTCAGGGGCAAATTCCCTCCAATAATCAGATCACCAGGCCTGTAAAATTCCCACTGACCTCGAAATTTCACGTGTATTTTCAATGGACAGATGGTCTGAATCTTCTTAGCAGTAACTGGAGTCAGGAGCCAGAGGATCAGCAGAAGCAACAGGAGAGGCAGCCCAGTCATCCTTGTCACCGTCCCTCCCAGATCAGAAATCAAGGTCTGTCCGGAAGCTGAATTGCAGGGAGCCTCAGAAATACCATCAGAGCTTTAGCACCACAGACACAACCCTGGATGGCCTCAGGGTTAATTTATCTGATGCCACTTTGTATTAAGCCATTTGTATTTTATCACTTTAGTTCATCCTATCTGTCCTATTCTGAAATGAGACTGTGTGCTGTATTTTATTTTAATAATAAGGTTGCAAGACTAATCCATCAATAAAATACTGTATCAATCATATTTTCTCTTACCTGCGTTTGGGCTTTGACACAAAGGCAAGCTGAGTCTCACCAAACCCCACAGTTAGCTCTTTGGAGGACAAGGCAAAGTCCTCCACCGCTGGGAGAACTCAGAGAATATATTTTATAGAATATATTTTATAGCAGTTTTAACCTTGGAAAACTTTTGTGGGTTGATGTCCACAGGGGATACATTGAGAATTACTGTTCTTCTGATAATTTGAGGGGAAAGCAATTGTCCTATCTGTAGGGCAATAGAGATTGTTTGTACATTACATAGTTAAAAACATGTTTGTGTCTCTTGTTGCTAATCCACAGAACAGGTGGACTTGAGAGTCAAGGTGAAGTTGCCTTTATGAACTACCTCAAAGTGAACACCTGCACACAAGATGGAGTTTGGCCTGTACCATCGTATGTTCAGATAGAATGGTTGCTGATGGGGCAGGTTGGCAGTCCGCTTCACCTTAGGAAGTGTGAGTCATCATACCAATGCCTAGAGGCTTTAGTTATACCCACGAGACAAGGGAATAAATGGAGCACATATCTCTAGCAAAGTCATGGGCAGTGTACAACAAATCAATAAAAGCTGTAAATAAGGAAAACAATCTTTGTTTAAAACCTTTATACAATAATTATTGTATTGACAGATTTTATTTTCCTGGGCTCCAAGATCACCGCAGATGGGGACTGCAGCTAAGAAATTAAAAGACGCTTGCTCCTGGGAGGAAAGCTATGGCAAATCTAGACAGCACACTAAAAAGCAGAGACGTCACCCTGCCAACAAAAGTGCATATAGTCAAGGCCTTGGTTTTCCCAGTTGCAATGTATGGATGTGAAAATTGGACCATAATGCTTTCAGCATTCTATAGTGACCATCACTTTACAAGAATTGAGGCCTTTGAAGTATGATGCTGGAGAAGACTCCTGCGAGTCCCTTGCATTCTCCTGAAAGGCATTCAAACTGGCATTTTCCCTCCTTTATTTTGCTGTCATAAATCACGGTCTCCAATCAGGCTGGGGGCAAAGTTTCACTTCCATTCTAAAGCCCCTTCTCTACACATATTCTTACTCCTCCCCTTCCAACATCATCTAAATTAACCCTAAAAATACCAGACAGTTCTGCTTATTTTGTCAAAGCAAGAATATCCAATATTAGCAGCGTTGACATCAGACTTGAATCTGTTTCATGAAAATATCTTTTCACCACTTGGCTATCAATTTTTCTGATTCAATCCACCCTTTTTTTCAATGAAAAAAAAATTCTGCATCCCTAGGAGAGAATGAATCATTTTTCTGAAATCAGAACATTTCTTTCTAGCCCACCTTTCTGGCCCAGGTCATTGCATCAGAGATGATGGTAACTTCCTGGCCTGGGGGAAACTTAGGATCCATTTGTCCAACTTTTATGGGGACAAAAGACTGACTGCGGAGCAAAAGCCAGTACAGAACATCATATTGAGCTTTTCCTGGTCCATTTTCTGAGGTTGTGACTTTATTTCCAGTACTGTTGTTGAATTGGACATTCTTAAGATAGGCAAGAAGCTGAAAGAATAAATAGATCCTTAGCAACTGGGGTGGCTGGAAATGAGAAACCGTGGCTTTCAGCATTCTATAGTGACCATCACATTACAAGATAATTGCAAGCCTGTGAATCTAGACATCAGGTGTCACGGTTCCGATAGATGAAACCAGTAAAAGAATTTCTAGGCAAGAATTCTTCCTTAAAGAACATTTTATTAGGAAACAAAGTATCAGCACTTACATAGTTGAACCCAAGAATGAGATTCCCTCCTCCCAGATACAAAGTAACAAATTGCAATTCCCACCCCACAAAAGCTATCATAAATCACATTCTCCAATTAGCACAAACTGCGGGCTTTTCTCTCCGGCCCCTCAGCCCATGAAAACCTTATCAGAATACATCCTTGAGTTCCCACACTTCTACATTGTTATGGCTAGCTAAACCCTCAGGCATTTACCCCATCCCCACTTCTACATATGAACTCTAAAAGAATAGAAAAGGCACATTAAAAGCAAAAGTAAAAATGGCTGCTGGTTCTCAGTTGTCAGAGCGTTGACATCCATTGTCACAGCGTTAACATCAGGAACAGCATCAAATCACAGGAATGTATCATATGGCATGAGAGAGTGACCCCCCATTGCAAAAAGATTTTATTATGGGATGTTAGTATCATAGTTTCTTCATCCAGTTCCAATAGAATAATTCTTATAAAGGTTTTCATGAAAAATTCCAAATAGCCTTGTTTATCTTAGCTGCTGTAATTCTTAGCTACTTTTACAAATGTTTGTCATGGTCCCAGGTTTTATAAATGACAAATGCTATTTTAGATAGGAGTACGCATAGTCCTTGAGTTATGGCCATTCATTCAGTGACTTTTTGAAGTTAGCAGTCTTCCAATATCTAAAGGGCTGCCCCAAAGAAGAGGGGGTCAATAAGAAAAAAACAAGAAAATCCAGTTACGTCCTGATAAATCACCTTTGGGTGTATCCAAGATGGAGTCTGGCCTGTGCCAGAGTTTGTTCAGATAGCGGGGGTGCTAAGCATGGGATCAGCTGTAGCCTTGTAAGAGTATCAATAATGTAAGTATGTGTGTGTGAAAGAAATGGATTATTATCCTGCTTGGTTAGGAATGATATAGAAGTTCATTTCTCCTGTCTCACTTTAAAATGGAGAGGTGGAGTCTAACTTAAACTGTGCGGGAGAGTTGCCTAACAACTGATTAGAGCCCAGGAAATTTGTCTGCTGTCATTTGGTGGGGGAAGAATGTGATCAACCATGGTATTCTTCTAGCCTTGTTGAGTAGAGTGATATGGAGGACAGGATGCAATGCAACTCTCCTTTTTCTCTATATCTGATTCTAGTCAATGAATATTGAACCTGAAACATGCATTCCTCTCTTTCCTTTTTATTTAATTTCTACATGTAGCCAATGTGTAGATACTGTTTTGGTTTGAGGTCAGGTATCATGTTTGTTTTTCTTTTTTCTTTTGTAATTTTAACCTGTTTTATATTTGCCTTAAATGACAACATATGTATATAGGAGTATACTGTAGGGAATTGCCAGCTTGACTGGAGAGAGGGGTCAAGAGAGGGCTAGGCTTGGAGTCATTATGCTGCCATAAATGCCATAATCATGACTTCCCCCAGAATCCATGAAACCTTATCTGGTCATTCCCAGGGGAAGGCAAGTAGGCTGGTGAGGTTCTTGTAACATAGGTGTCAAGGTTTTGATTGATGATTCCAATGAAGTAAGCACAGCTGAGACATTCCAATCTCTAATGCAAAATTTATTGAGTACAACACATCGGCATTGATGAATAGAAAACTAGGTCTGGTTAAATTGATACCAGAGCAGTAAATTAATAGTATAGAACCTCTCTTCCCCCTTGACAACATAGGTTACATTCCCCAATTAAGTGTCAGATAATTGTTATGAGAAAAATCTTCAATTCTCAGCCTAATGGAATTGTAGTGTAAAAACCACGATACTTACATCAGAAGACAAGACCATGAATGGTTGGAGAAAACAGGTTTATTTGCGCAAAATGGTTCAGAGTATTAGCATGACAAATTCTGAACCCTGAGTTACTCCCAGAGTGTCATTTTTATACAGCTTGCTGCCCTCGCTTAACCTAATGGATGACTTCTTATCTACCTTTAACACACTAAAACACAGAAGTTTATATCTTGAGACCACACACATAGGAAAAAGAGAAGTTCACACAAATCTTACCACACGGCCCTACACGGGTAATATCTTACACCATCTGTGACTTTCAGTTGACACTTCTTGTAAAAATGTTTTCTTCATAGAATTAGCACACAGGTTATTTCATGTAGCCAAATCCTGAGCATAATATTAGTTAAAGCTTACATCACATCACTCTTGTTAATTAAAATATATTAAAATATAGTTCTTATAATATTTCCCATCCACCTCAATGGCTCTTTATGGGAACCATTTGTAGGTGTACTGAGCACTCCAAACATTCCCCTCCCCCTGCGTTTGTAGGCAAGGTAAGAAACAAAAAATGGCTCAAGCAGAATAATGTTTCTTTGATGCTTGACAATAGGTAATAAACAATAAAGTTTGGCTATTCACAAGTGGTTCTGGTTGCTTGCGTGTAGAACGCTAAGAAAAAGACTCAGGCATGTCTTGAGCAGAGATTTGAAGCTGCAGGACACAGCTTGACAAACTCTTGAGTTTATTGCTTCCTATATACTTGTTACATACATAGGCTTTACCATTAAATGCTGACAAAGGTTTCTTCATTGGAAAATGTCTTCATGTAAGCAACTATTTTCTAGTAACACATTACATGGTCAAAGATCAGGTAAGAACAAATACAGGTAGATGAAAACAGAAGGAACTAACAAAGACAGGAAGAGATAGGAGAAGGAACTAAGCATATTATCTGTTTAGGTAGGTAAGATATTAAGTCAAAAGGGTATGACCTTCTGGCTGCTTCATTAGGACAAAGGGTATCAAAAGGTTATGAGGTTTGTGGGGGGGGGAGCATGGCAGTTTGCTGCACGTGCAAATTCTCCCATATCTCACTCTTCTCTATTTTATTAATGAGGACATTATCCTAAGCAGGAGTAGTTAGTGGGTCTTAGTCAGGGGACATATAACTTTGCATTTGTTTATACAAACATAACTTGTTCCTGAGGTAAGTTAATGGAAGTTTAGTGTGGAAAATTGAAAGTAGAGAAAAAAAAACATTGAATAACCATATATGTGCATAATTAAAAGATACCTCTTGAAAGGAGGTACAATTTAAAATTCCTTGACTGACATGTATACAATGAGGTTTTTTCGATGAAGTAGTACAATTGACAATTTTTGCACAGGTAAGATTTGTAGGAACAGCTATAATTGGTGTATGTAAAATAATAGCATCAAGAGGTAACATGTAAGAGGCATGACCCTAGTTGCATAATGAAATTCATTGTCTGATAAAAAATTGCTTAAGCCAGTATAATTTTTTAAAACTGAAGCGGGAACACACAAAGGTATAAGACAGGTAGAGAATAGATTTTCCATATCATATGATTCAGAAATACAAAGGTCTGTCACTTGTGTGATATTAGCTAATTGCACCCAAATATTATATTTCATCCATGAGTCTAAAGAATGAGTAGGAGAGCTTGAGCCCGCACACAGCAATTAAGAAGGAAAGAGAGGCAAAGAATGACTAAGGAATTTGCAGTCAAAACCACAAATATGGCAGTGCATAAATTCTCTGGTGTAAGTTCTTTTCCCTGTTGCCACAGAACCATCTGTGCTTTGGAGGTTAGGTTTTTCACATTGCCCCAGGTTGTTGGTCAACTGCGATGGTGAGAGCGAAAGGGACGTTGTGCTGTCTGAAGAGTCACCTGCTTCATTTCCAGTATTGGGTTCTGGACTTGATGCCATGACATCGTTGGGTGGTTGCCCAATGGATTAGAGAGCACAGCTTTCTGCTGAAAGTGATGCTGGTAGGCAGTAGTTTTTTGAAAAGAAATATTTAGCTGATTTAAAGTTATTAGGACTTTATTGACTTGATGATTTATCCATGCCAAATTAGGTACCCTTGATCCCTCCTTTTTTATTTTTATATGCATATGTGAGAAACAAAGGACAGCTGCTGTAAAGTTAAAAACAAAGCCATAAGATTGGGGTCAATCCTGGGCATGATGTAAGCACCTGGAAAATTAAAAATAAGTTGGCACACATAATGAGAGTCAGAGAGTTAAAGTCTGTTGAGAAAAGGTGTGGAAAGCTAAAATAGCAGCAGATAATTCTGAGCGTTGTGGTGAGGATTGCACTGCAGTGTAGGCAGATGATATGAAATACAGCCTATATAGTCAGTAAAGAGCATTGAAGAGATAAGTCATTCTGAAAATAAAATTGAAAATCAAATTTTGGGATAGGAAGAACAATATTAATTAAATCAGTCCCATTTCAAGGACAAGCTCGATTGTGTCCTAAGGTTATTTCAGCAACAGCCTGGATAAAAGATAAAACATTTTGGGATGGGATAAGTAAAGCCATACAATACAATATACTTTTTGCACTTCTAACACAGTTAATACTCCTGTAAGTAGCTTACTAATAAGAAATATCAAAAAGTGTTAAATGACAATTTTTATGTGGAATTCTGTCCACAAATTGAGTACTCAAGTACTTAATTTGCTCAACTGTGGTAAATGCTGCAAATAGAACTACAATAAGACCTCCAGGTTATTTTCCTTTGGTCAATAAGTCAAATTCCAAGTTAATCAAATACCATTCAGATGGAAACAAATTTCTATTAAGTAGGTTAAACATTTACAAAACTTAAGTAAAACAATTCAGAGTCATTTCTTTAGGTTGATGGATATATAGGTCTAACTAAAGAATTTAAACTCAACAATTTTCTTCCCCCCCCCCCCAAAAAAATTGTCCAACAATTACTGTCTCTTCTTTCAAGTGAAACTTTGTAATCTGAAACTGCAAGAGTGGTCATTAAATTTCATCTCCACTCGCAAACCGGAATTCTAAGCAGAGAGGAAAAAAAGTTTTAAACGAACAGTTCCCCCCCTTCTTTCTGTCTCTCTTGCTCTTAAAGCAACACAGCCAGTTGAAAAACAAAAGAGACAGGAAAAGTTTTTGTTACAAACCACTAAAAATTAGTTTTCTCTCCTTCACATGCATTTTCCATAAATTCTCTCACACATTCTCCATGGGACTCTTCTCATGCAAACACTTACTATTACTTTTCAATTACAACAATAAAATCTGCAGTTTTCTATTTTTTTTTTTACAGCCTCTGCCATCCTTCCTTCTTCATAATAGTTGGAAAGGATTAAAATTAGTAAGAAGAGTGGTAGAAATATATCCATTATTATCTATTCGCTTGATCTTATTTATTAATAAAGTATATTTCTCTACTAAATTAATAGAGAATAAAACAATATGGTTCATAGAATCTCTATAGTTTTTTAATAAACCTCTAATACTCGATTTAATGAAAAATTAGTTGGAAAATCAGCAAAGCCTCAGGAATCTATGGAAATAAATAAATTTAAAAATGCTGATTGTAAATACAACTTAAGACATTTATAAAAACTCTTGATTAAAATAAATAAAATGGGAATTGCCCCACTATAAACTAATATCCACATAATTAATACCATAGTTTATTTCCACGTTGATCACTCAGCCTCACTGCGGACAACAGGAGTATATAAAAAATAAAATCGTAGGTGATAGTTGATGATTAACTAATACTTTGTGATCAGGCCCACCATTAGATTACCAATAATGTAATATTCATTATTTTTAAGAAACCAGATAAAATACAATAATGTTCCAAATTCAAAATAAAAGTATAAATCAGAGATTCTTGTGTCTCATAATATTTTCCCTACAATTCAGATGGGGTCTCAATAGGATAATGTAGCATTTGGGGGAAAAGATACAAGCCAAGAGACCAGCCCCAGAGGCCAAGATGGAGAAGATCTCCACAGCCACCATGGATTTCCCTTTGGTGCTCAGGTAGGTGGGGAGGAAGCTGATCCAAACACTGCAAAAGACCAGCATGCTAAAAGTAATGAACTTGGCTTCATTAAAGCTGTCAGGCAATTTCCTAGCCAGAAAGGCCACCGTGAAACTGATGAGTGCCAGGAAACCCAGGTAGGTGAGGACAGCATAAAACATCAAAGATGAACCTTCATTACATTCCAAGATGGTCTCTCCTACTAAGGAGTGGAAGTCCATGTTGGGAAATGGGGGAGAGGTTACCAGCCAGATGGCACAAAGAAGTGTCTGGACCAGGGGACAGGCTAAGACAATGGAGTTGGTCAGTGGTTTTCCTAAGAACTTTGTTGCCTTCTTCCCTGGTTTGGTGGCCATGAAGGCCAGAATCACCATGACAGTTTTTGCCAAGACAGAGGAAACTGCAAGGGAAAAAAGAATGGCAAAGGCAGTTTGTTGGAAGAGACAGAGGAGCTTCCTGGGTTGACCAATGAAGAGAAAGGAACAGAGGAAGCAAAGCAAGAGGGAGACGAGGAGGACATAGGTGAGATCTTGGTTGTTGGCCTTGACGATTGGTGTATCATGATGTTTAAGGAAAATTGCCAGAACTGCCAACGTGATCATAGAGAGAGAAAGTGTGAGAGAACTTAAAGCATATCCCAGGGAGTCTTGATAGGAAAGGAAGTGGATCTTCTTGGCAATGCAGTGGTCCTTGTTCTTGTTGGGATATCGGTCTTCTGGGCAGGGGTCACAGTGAGTAGCATCTGAAATGAAGAGTCTTTGTCTAAAGAATTCAGGCAAATCTATCATGAGCTTTATTCCTCCTCAGGGATGACATAATAGAAACATTTCTGCTGTGGTCAATTCACAAATGTGGAATGAACCACTGTGCATATTAAGGTGCATCAAAAAGTGCAAAGGATCCTTCATTGATGATAAACCTAGGAATAAGGTAGGCAGAAGGAAGGATCTCTTAATTAATTCTTAATTCTGAGTTAATTAATTAACTCAGAAAAAGACTGGCCCAACTCATCAGAAGGGCTTTAAACTAAAATTGAGGGGAGGGGGTTACCAATCTTTAGAATCTCTAGAATCTCACAAAATCAATCATAAATCCCAAGAAAACAAATCAAACAATGAGGCAGGGAGTGATGAGAAAAACAAAAACTCAAATAAGCAGTAGGAGATGCAGGAAACACACTAATGTACAGACATAATGACATAGTTGGCATTACAGAAACCTGGTGGGATGACACCCATGACTGTAGTGGGCCTTATTCATGATGACAAGGTGGAAGCTTACCGCAAAGAGGTTGAGGGGTTGGTGAACTGGTGTAAGGAAATCAGCCTAGTTTTAAATACCGGAAAAACCAAAGAGATCATTGTTGATTTCAGAAAAGGCAGGGAAGCCACACTTCGCTGTGCATTAATGATTCACCTGTGGAGATGGTTACCAGCATCAAATTCCTGGGTGTGCAGCTAACCAGTAGGCTGGCTTGGTTGCTCAACAGTGAGAAACTGGTGAAGCGGACACAGCAGTGTCTGCATTTTCTGCATCGCATGAGAAAAGCACATTTTCCTTCCCCTGTCCTGACCACTTTCTACAGGAGGATGATCGAGAGCATCCTGTCATACAGCATCACAGTCTGGTTTGGAAGCATCACTGCTTCAGACAGGAAGGTGATGCAGAGAGTGGTGAGGATGTCTGAAAAGATTATTGGCAGTACCCTCCCTCCCATCCAGGACATAGCACAGAAGCATTGCTTGAACAGGGTCTGTAAGATTATCTGGGACACCACACATCCTCTTCATGACCTGTTTTCCCGGTTCCCTTCTGAGAGGGGGCTTCGTGGTATCTGTAACAGAACATCCAGATTCAGCCATTAACCTTGTGAACTCTCCAGCTCCCTCCTTCTGTTATATATTCAAGATAGACAGTATTTAATATTTATTTGTTATGTATATGTAGGGATATGGGTCTATACATATGTTATATATAGTATGTTTAGGTGTGTGTCATGTATGTGTTTCACTTTGAGAGCAGCCAACTAAATTTTATTTTTGATGTGTGCCATTGTGCCCACAGTAAAAAAAATGACAATAAAGGTTATCTTATTTTATCTGACTGATGGATGGATATAAATTGTTCAAAAGAAACAGAACTACAAAAAGAGGAGAGGGAGTGGCATTATATATAAGAGAATACTATATATCTACACAAATGCACATGATCAAAGATAAAAGCCCTCCAGAATCTATCTGGGTCAATATAAAAGGCGGGGGGGAAGTGATATTGCCATAGGGGTATACTACAGGCTACCCAACCAAGCAGAAGAAATAAATGAACTTTGCTAATTAATTAACAAATATATGTAGGAAACGTATCACAGTAGTAATGGGAGACTTTAACTACCCTGTTATCAACTGGGAGACAAACACTGCAGCAAGTAAGAGATTGAACAGATTCCTAACCAACTTAGCTGACAACTTTGTCACCCAAAAGGTAGAGGAGGGAATTAGAAGTAAAGTTATACTGGACCTAATTCTTACTAGTAGAGAAGAAGTGATAGAGGGAGTTGGAGTTGCTGGAACTTTGTGCGAAAGTGACCATGTCAAAGTGGAATTCAATATAATGCCAACACAAGCAATCGAATATAATCCAACCAGTGTCTTAAACTTTAAAAGAGCTGATTTTAACAAACTCAGAAAGAACCTAAGCAAAATTTCATGGCTAAAAATCCTAAAGGGGAAAACAACTCGAGAAGCATGGGAAACACTAAAACATGGTATCATAAACGTTCACTCCAACACAATACCACTGAGAAAGAAAAACAAGAAATTCAAGAAAAAAACCAGCATGGTTGCACAAAGATCTCTCTGATAAACTGAAACCCCAAAAGGATAAGTACAAAAAAATGGAAATAGGGACACATAACTAAGGCAGAATATCAGGAGAGAGCCAGAATTTGCAAAGATGAAGTCAGGGAAGCAAAGGCTCAGAATGAACAAAGACCTGCAACAAAAGTCAAACATAATTTTAAAAGTTTCTTTCAACATATAAATAACAAGAAAAAAGTCAAGGAAACAGTCAGTCCACTAAAGAGAGAAGATGGCAAGGAAGTAACAGGTAGTAGAGACAAAAAAAAACCTGAAGCAGTAGGTGTGAACTTAAATGGACTCCAGAAGATGGTAGAGGACAGGAAGACCTGGAGGAACATTGTCCATGGGGTCGCGATGGGTCGGACACGACTTCGCAATTAACAACAACAACAACAAAGTTGCTCTGGAGGGACAACAAAGAAGGAGGGACACTCCAGGAGCTCGGATCAGGCAGCGGTCAATCGGGCAGAGGAAAGGCTGATGGTGAACCAAGGCAGCCCAAGTCATTCCCAGCCAGAGGAAGAGTGGGGAGATGTATCGCTCCGCCAAACAGCTGACTGTCAACAGTGTGCTGAGACTGGGTGAGCCAGTATCTTTCTCCTTCTCCTTGTGGATTACAAAATGTTGATTCCCTGATGGGGTAGAGCTAAAAAGTAGAGACCCCCAGAAGGACTAATTTAAAAGTGACGAGTAACTACAAAGGGGAAGATCCTTAAAGAACCATGTCAGTATTGTTGAGCATATATGCTTGTTTCCATAATCTCCTGAGACTTTGTAGAATTTCCTGCTTCTATTCTTTCTTTTACAGTAGAGATTAGATTCTCAACTTCCTACCCAATTCTGCTATGCTGCCTCATCAATATGGCAGAGTTTCATGGTTACAATTAGAAAGTTATATCAGCATGCACTCATTGCTTTAACTATTCCTTGTGGCATGTCATATCTCAGAGTATCTTAGTAAACTATGATGCTCCAAACTCAGCTAGAGGATCTGTAAATGATCTTCAGTTGATTCAGGGTCATTCAGTTCATAGACATTCATTTCATTCATTTCAGAGATTATAATCATTAAATACATGCTGCTCTTAGTGTTGAAAAAACACCTTTGCATTCAGTTCACAGATTGCATTCAATTAATTTCAAGGATTATAATCCTTAAAAACATGCAGTACTTAGTGCTGGGAAAAAAAAAACATTTGCAGTTAGTGTTGAAAAAATAGAAAGTACATTTTATAGTCATAAATTTGCAGTTGGTTAAAACCAAAAAGAGAAAGTAAGAGTTAAGTTGCCGTGATGTAGTTTGTCTTTTCTCTTTTCAGCATCACAAAGCAAAGGGTTCTTCTCTTCCCGGGAACTGAACCGAAAGTCAGCTGCTTCTGGAGTTAGATCAGTGGTTCTTAACCTGGGCCATATTGCCCCCCAGGGGGCGATTTCATTTTTCAGGGGGGTGATGGAATGAAAAGGGGCGATGCGGGGGCGAAGGAACGAAAAGAGGGCGATATGGGGGCGATGGAGCGAGAAGTTTTGGGGACACTTTTGAGACTTTTTCATACAGTGAATCGCTGTATATCTGTCGTACAAAAACATCAGATCGCTCGCTATTAGTGGATTGAACTGTGTTTTCAAATGTTCCTCCAGCTAGCTTCAGTACAGAACACCGTACATATGTGAAGACGCATCGCTTATCTTCATGCGCGTTGTGCAGCAGCCTCTACCCATACGGTGGTGCGCCATTAGCCAGAATATGGGAGATATGGGAAAAAGACTGGAAATAAATTATTTGCATTGATATGTCCTGATGACAATTTTAAAGAAAACTAAACAAGTGTTTGCATAAATTGAAGAATTATTTCCTATGTTGTGATTGAGAGGTTATGTTGGGGGAGGGGGGCGATGACAACTTCCTCATTGGCTCAGCGGGGTGATTCATTCAAAAAGGTTAAGAACCACTGCTCTAGATGATACCTCAGGTGACTTGGATGAACTCATGAAGTTAGACCTTCATACTTAGCACCGCTCTGCCTTTCCACTTTTTTCTGATGCATTTTGTGATATACTCAATCCTCTGCCTGCAGCTGGTTGTATATTTTAATTTGATGTATCCCCTCCTGGTCACAATGTATGGTGAGTCATTCTGGGGCTTTTGGTGCTGCTCCCTGTTGAAAATATTGTGTAGCAAGTAAGTAACTCAACCATGGGTCGGGATGAACATCTTCTGGAATTGACATCCGTTCAAAGCCTAAGAGCATTGGTTGCCCATTTACAATTTTACAGGGAGACATCTCTTTAGATCAGTGGTTCTCCACCTGTGGGTTGGGACCCCATTTGGGGTCGAACGACCATTTCACAGGGGTCGCCAAACAACGCAGTCCGCCATTTTTTCCCCCTTTTCCTTAGCTGTGCTACTCCCTTTTATTCTATTGGCTTTTGAAAGCCAATGGAATAGACTCTCTTGAATAGAGTCTAATTCTATTGGCTTTCGAAAGCCAATAGGAATGGTCCAGGCTGTCTCTGCCCTGCTGAGCCTGCCAAAAGTCCCGTTCTGCAAACGGTGCTGCACCCGTTGAGTAGTCCTCGACTTACGACCGGTTGAGTAGTCTTCGACTTACGACCGGTTGGGGGTCGCGGCATTAAAAAGGTTGAGAACCACTGTTTTAGATCTTTTAAAGGTAGACTTTTAATAGTGCCATAGGAAGCACCCAGATATTAAATTGAATTGAATATTTTATTCAGTCAAGTGGGGTTAAACACACAAGGAATTTGCCTCTAGAAACTCTCAGTGTACAAAATAATAATAATCACCACCATCATGTCAATAAGAGGGAAGACTAAAGAAAATAATAAGAAATAATTATACTAACAGCCGTACTACATGGGCAAATGCATGTACACAATAGACAGAACTCTGATAATTAAGGTTCAGTAAAGAGATTTATCACTTGTTGCTTGTATGTACATTGAGAGCTTATGCACAGAGAAAAATGTCTTGTGTGCGTCCAATCAACTCTTGGCCAATAAAGAATTCTATTCTATTCTATTCTATTCTATTCTATTCTATTCTATTCTATTCTATTCTATTCTATTCTATTCTATTCTATTCTCTTCCCCATTCCATATTCTATTCTATTCTATTCTATTCTATTCTATTCTATTCTATTCTATTCTATTCTATTCTATTCTCCATTCTATATTCTATTCTGTTCTATTCTATTCTATTCTATTCTATTCTAGTCTATTCTATTCTATTCTTCTTTTTTTAATTTTTATTTTAGACCAACAAAACAAAACAAAAACACAACAAAACATTACACTCATACACACGTAATATATCCTCTTTTGTTAACAGCAATTTGTAACAGTATTCTTCTATTCTATTCTATTCTATTCTATTCTATTCTATTCTATTCTATTCTATTCTATTCTATTCTATTCTCTTCCCCATTCCATATTCTATTCTATTCTATTCTATTCTATTCTATTCTATTCTATTCTATTCTATTCTATTCTATTCTCCATTCTATATTCTATTCTGTTCTATTCTATTCTATTCTATTCTATTCTAGTCTATTCTATTCTATTCTTCTTTTTTTAATTTTTATTTTAGACCAACAAAACAAAACAAAAACACAACAAAACATTACACTCATACACACGTAATATATCCTCTTTTGTTAACAGCAATTTGTAACAGTATTCTTCTATTTCTATTCTATTCTATTCTATTCTATTCTATTCTATTCTATTCTATTCTATTCCATTCCATTCCATTCCATTCCATTCCCCATTCCATTGAAGAAAAGTGAAGAAAGTGAAGAAAAGAAGAAAGTGAACTGGCCAATGAAGAAGAAATTGACCTTCTTCATTGGCCAGTTTGGGAAGATGACCAGGAAGGAGGCCATCTGAAGCAGTTCAAGGAAGTCTCAGAGAATTTCTAAATTTAAGAGTTTGATGGTAGCAGCAAAAATAGTTGATCCCAAATAGACATCAGGGGTTTAAAAAAAAGTTTGCCCGCAGATGTCCTATGTTAAGTGGATTGGACTAGGTGACCCCAAAGTTCTCTTCCAACTTCAAAGCTGCATGACTCCGAACCACAGTTATCCAATTAGAAACAGAGAGACACAAATGGGTTTTCAGAAATAGCTTTTCCTTTTGCCGAATACTAAGGACTCCAGAGTTTGGGGGATAATGTGGATATTTCTCTCTCCTGGGATTCATAAAACACTAGTACTTGTTACTTCATCTCAGTAGAATCCCAAAGATTAACCCTCCCTGGATAGTTTGGGTCCAGTCAAAGCATGTTTACTTAGAATGCTCTGAATAATATGGCTGGATCCCTTTAGAGTTGGAGCTGAGATGAGTGCTTGTCCTGAAGCCTTAAAACCCCACTTGAGCCCTTTGAAGTCATCGGAGCATCACATTCCCTACATCATCCTCCACTGACTTGCTCTAGGAAGAAGGACTCTTTCTATGGACAATGAGTTGGCTTTTCAAATTGCTATGGACCTTGCTTGCAGCTGTCCAGATAGACCTGAGGTCAAATTGCTTTTGAAGGAGACCAAGATCTGGTTCTCCTGCCCAACATCACTCTGGGCTTCCGGATCTATGAAAATCACTTTGAAAAGAAGCATCAAGTTGCGTTACAGTTACAGTGGCAAAGACAATTCATAGAGAAATAATAAAGAAATACTAATACTGACAGTGTATTTGTATACATGGAGTCTTGGGGCTTTGCAGAATCCTCTATTAGTTTTTTCATTCAAGTATTTCTCATTGTATATTTTTAATGCAAAACATTAAATTACTCTCTATCCATACCAACACCAAACAACACCAATTCAATTGGAGCAACGCTAAAATCATCAGCCACATTACTACCCGCTACGCTCGTGAGTTCCTTGAAGCCTGGCACTCCACAAGCAATTCCATCAACAAACACATTGACCTACAACCAGCCTACGAACTTGTCAGAACCCAAATCAACCACACAGCTAACCAGAGACAGCATCAACCCTCAACCAACCCATGCTAGCCCCCTCCCCCCACCAGCGGTTCACCTCCCAAAGACACTGACTTGATGTAACCTCCCCATCACAAGATCCATCACAAGACCCCCACTGATGACTCACACCTGACTCACTACAAGACCTATCGCAAGACCCCCACTCGACACATCCACACCTGAAGCCCTTATAAACAGAAGAACACGGACATCCCCTAAACTCTGCTGAAGATGTGACCTACCCCGGTAAGGAAATGTTTGGAAACCAACCCACAAGCTTGGAGAACGAACTTTCACTCTCACATTAAATTGTATAGAGTGTTCTCTTCATTATGACCAGATAAACATGCTTCATTAATAAACCAGACCATGTGAAGTGGATATTAAGGGATTTTCTCCTGTCCCTGCTATTTTTTTATGCTCTCAGTGTATTATGGGGATGGATCGATGGGTGTTAAATTATGGAATAATTAGAAATTGTTCAATCTTGGGCAGAGAGGCAGGAAGACAATGTTGTGTGACAGTCTTAAAGTCTTAGAGAGGGGAGGGAGGGAAGACCCTGAAGCACCCCACATAGCTAAGCCCCCTGGGCTGACCTTTCATCTTCCACCACCCCAGACTGAAACTGTCCTTAAGTGGGACGAGTGCACAGCCAGGTCTCCAATCTCAAAACTTTCTAGGTCAGTGGTGGCAAACCGAAGGCGGCACTCGGAGCCCTCTCTGTGGGCACATGTGCCATTGCCCCAGCCTCACCTCCCCCGCAACCCCCTCCTCACCAGCAGCCCTCCCTGGAGCAGAGTCGTCCACGAGCATGGCCCACGCAGAGCAGCGCAGCCAATATATGGCAGCCAGGCAGCATAGACAAGACTCTGCCCTCACGCCCCATCGTGCACAGTTGATGCTGCGGGGCGCGGGCAGAGGGTGTGGCTGCCATGGCGCTGCTGGGCTGCCTGGGCGATTTGCGGTGGGCCCTGGAGGCAGCGAGTGGCCCTGCAGGCAGGCAAGTCGGGGGACGAGGTGGGGGTGGAGTGGGGGCAGGGCAGGGTGTGAAGTGGGGCAGGGCCAGTTTTTGGGCACTGGTCTCTAAAAGGTTCGCCATCACTTTTCTAGGTGGTCCAGCTGCATGGATGCCCTGCTTGATGGCATGAATACCATATGGATGATGAGGAGGAGGGGGATGCATACTTGGACACCTATCATCTCTTAGGGCCACTGTAAATACAGGATTTGTCTGGTAGGGTGATGATGGGGTATTATGTTTGTCACTCAAGGAGAGGTAGCCCTTCCTGGTGCAAACCGCAAAGGGTGGGGACTGGTGTAGAGCAGATTGGTGCACCTGAGGGAAGCTCTTGATTCTGTCCTCAGGAAATCCTCCATCAGGCAGAGTGGTTGGCTTTGAAATACTTGTTTAAAATGTTGATGACCCACTCAAGTGACAGGGAGGTTGGGCAGAAAGGAAAGAAGAAAAGAAGAAAGTGTGTCATTATTAAAAACCATCCAGGTTCCTCATAGCTGAAACACATCTCCATTGGCCAGTTTGGGGAACACAGCTAGGACAAAGGCCATGGTGAGTTGTTCCGGGAAGCCCCCAGGGAGCTTCTTAATCTGGAAAGAGTTTGGTAGTGGTGGCAGCAGAAACGGTCGATTCCAAAGAGATCTCAGAGATTTAAGAATTTGCCTTGTGTGTGTCCTACATTAAGGGGATTGGACTAAGTGACCCCCAAGTTCTCTTCCAACTCTAAAGTTGAATCAGTCTCTAATCACAGTTGCCCAATGCACAGAATGAGACACACAATTGTCACTTCAGAAATAGGTTTTCCTCTTGCCAAAATGTTACAGACTCCAGAATTATGGGAATAATGTGGTTATTGCTCTCTCCCTGGGTTCATCAAACATTAGTAATTATTACTTCATCTCAGTAGAGTTCCAAAGATTAACCCTCCCTAAGCCTAAAGAAGTTTGTGTCCAGTCAAAACATGTTTACTTAGCATGCTCTGGGTAATATGGCCGGGTCCCTTTAGAGTTGGAGCGTAGATGAATGCTTATCTTGAAGACTTCAAACCCCACTTGAGGCCTCTGAAGTCATCAGAGCATCCCATTCCCTACATCAGTCTCCATTGACTCGCTCTAGGAAGAAGGCCTCTTTGTGTGGACAATGTGTTGGCTTTTAATGTTGTTATGGACCTTGCCTGCAGCCATCCAGATGGATCTGAGGCCAATCTGCTTCTGTAGGAGACCTTTCCAAGCACAGAAAGACTACTACAGGCCTGGAGATCTCATTATTGGTGGAAACCTGCCTCTCTCCATTACTGAAGTCCTACAGCTTCCTTTACATGAGCCTCCTAGTGATTGGGATGCCTATTCTCTGTAAGTGTTTCCTTGATAGTCTTTTTTCTCAGGGCAACATGGAAAGGGCAGTCTTGATGGGGCATACTTAAATCCAACCTAGCTTCTGTTGATGTAGAGCCTTCCTCATTAGGACAAATTGATTCTCTTTGATGAATCAATTTCCCTTTAAATAATAATAATAATGCCGCCTATGCAAAGAAGCTGAAGAAACAGTGGACCACCTGGTAAGCTGTTGCAAGAAGATTGCACAGACTGAATACAAGCAGCGGCATGACAAAGTAGCAACAATGGTGCATTGGAAGATCTGCAAAAAATATCATTTACCTGTAAGCAAAAACTGGGTGGGATCATAAAATAGAGAAAGTCATAGAAAATGATAAAATTAAACTGCTCTGGGACTTCAGAATTCAAACAGACAAGCACCTGCAACATAACACCCCGGACTTAACAACTGATAAGAAAGACAAAAAAGTCTGGATAGTGGATGTGGCAGTGCCTGGAGACAGCAGAATAGACGAGAAAGAACTGGAGAAGATAACAAAATACAAAGACCTACAAATAGAAATAGAAAGACTGTGGCAAAAGCAAGCAAGGGTAGTACCAATAGTATAGGCTCCTTGGGTGCAATCCCAAAACAACTGGAGCACCACTTGAACACCATTGGCATTGACAAATTCGCTATTAGTCAATTGCAAAAGGCGGCCTTACTAGGAACTGCTTCCATCCTGCGACGATACCTGTAATACCATCAAACATCCACATCTCCCTATCCCAGGGAGGACTCGATAGGTAGACAAAATGCCAAATCCAGTCTGAACATCTGGCTGACTGTGTGATGATCCATAATAATAATAGTTGGAAGGGATCTTGGAGGTCATCTAGTCCAACCCCCTGCTCAGGCAGGAAACCCTATACCATTTTGGACAAATGGCTGTCCAGTCTCTTCTTAAAAACTTCCAGTGTTGGAGCATTCACTGCTTCTGGAGGCAGGTTGTTCCACTGGTTAATTGTTCTCACTGTCAGGAAGTTTCTCCTTAGTTCTAGGTTGCTTCTCTCCTTGATTAGTTTCCACCCGTTGCTTCTTGTCCTGCCTTCAGGCGCTTTGGAGAATAGGTTGACTGCCTCTTCTTTGGGGAAGCCCTGAGATATTGGAAGACTGCCATCTTGTCCTCCCTCATCCTTCTCTTCCTTAGACTAGACATATCCAATTCCAGCAGTCTTTCCTTAGATGTTTTAGCCTCCAGTCCCCTAATCCTCTTTGTTGCTCTTCTCTGTACTCTTTCTAGAGTCTCAACATCTTTTTTACATTGTGGTGACCAAAACTGGATGCAGTATTCCAAGTGTGGCCTTACCAAGGCATTAAAGAGTGGTATTAATACTTCACGTGATCTTGATTCTATCCCTCTGTTAATGCAGCCTAGCACTGTGTTGGCCTTTTTGACAGCTGCAGCACACTGCTGGCTCATATTTAGGTGATTGTCTACTAGGACTCCGAGGTCCCTCTCACAGTTACTACTATTGAGCATGGTGCCACCTATGCTGTACTTGTGCATTTGGTTTTTCTTGCCTAAATGTAGAACCTTGCTTTTTTCACCATTGAATTTCATTTTGTTAGTTAGTGCCCAGTGTTCAAGTCTGTCCAGATCCTTCTGTATCTTAAGCCTGTCTTCTGGAGTGTTGGCTATTCCTGCCAGCTTGGTGTCGTCTGCAAATTTGATGAGTTCCCCATCTATCCCTTCGTCCAAATCGTTGATGAAGATGTTGAAGAGCACTGGGCCCAGAACAGAGCCCTGGGGCACCCCACTACACACTTCCCTCCATATAGATGCAGTTCCATTGAGGACCACTCGCTGAGTATGGCCGGTCAGCCAGCTACGGATCCATCTGGTGGTGATTCTGTCTACCCCACATTTTTCTATCTTATCAAGTAGTAGGTTGTGATCTACTTTATCAAATGCCTTACTGAAGTCCAAGTAAATTATGTCCACAGCATTCCTCTGATCCACTAATTTTGTCACTTGGTCACAGAATGCAATAAGATTTGTCTGGCATGATCTATTTTTGACAAACCCATGTTGCTTTTAGTAATGACTTTGTTTGCCTCTAAGTGTTCGTTGATTCGTTGTTTGATTATCTTTTCCAGGTTTTTCCCAGGTATTGAGGTCAGGCTGATAGGTCTATAATTTCCTGGATCCACTTTTTTCCTTTTTTGAGGATGGGAACTACATCAGCTCTTTTCCAGTCCTCTGGTAGTTCCCCTGTGTTCCAGGATCTTTGAAAAATATAGTTCGGTGGTTCCGATATCACATCTGTCAGTTCCTTGAGAACTCTGGGGTGTAATCCATCTGGTCCTGGCAATTTGAACTCATCTAGGCAGGACAGGTGCTCACTTACCATTTTCTTGCCTATCTTAACTTGTGTTTCTATTCTGTTTTTTATAGCACTATTTTTGATAGGTTGGTCTGTTTTTCCCCTTTGTGTAAAGACAGATGCAAAAAACAATTTAAATAATTCTGCTTTCTCCCTGTCATTTGTCACCTTCTTTCCACTTTCACCCACTAATGGACCAATCATTTCCTTCACTTTTTTCTTGTTTTTTACATGTTGAAAGAAGCTTTTCTTGTTATTTTTGACTTTGGTCGCAAGCCTTAGCTCATTTTGAGCCTTGGCTTTCCTCACTTCAACTTTGCAGGCTCAGGCTATTTGCTGATATTCTGATTAATTATGTTCCCCTCTTTCCACTTTCTATACTTGTCCTTTTTATCTTTCAATTTGTCAGAGAGTTCTTTATGCAGCCACGCTGGTTTCCTTTGAGAGCTGTTGTTTTTTCTCTTTGTAGGTATTGTGCTAGACTGTGCTTTTATTATCTCATTTTTCAAAATTTCCCAAGCTTCTTCAGTTGTTTTCCCCTTGAGGATTCTCATCCATGGAATCCTTCCTAATTTATTGAAATTAGCTCTCTTGAAGTCCAAGACTCTAATTTGACTGTGTTCTATTGCTTGTGCTTCTATAATGTTGAATTCTAATATTGCATGATCACTTCCTCCCAGGGTTCCTATGGCTTGAACACCTTCTATCATTTCATCTCTGTTAGTGAGAATTAGATCCAAAATGGCTAATCCCCTCGTTCCCTACTCTACGTTTTGGGAGACAAAGTTGTCTGCTAGGTTTGCCAGGAACCTGTTTGATCTTCCACTTGGTGCAGAGTTTGTCTCCCAGTTGATGTCAGGGTAGTTAAAGTCCCCCATTACTATTGTGATGTGCTTCCTACATACCTTAGTTTGCTGACTAGCAAAATGTTCATCTATTTCCTCTGTTTGATTGGGTTGTCTGTAATATACACCTATGGCAATGTCATTTCCCCCCCCCCTTTTATATTGACCCAAATGCATTCAAGACAGTATCATTGTTGTGCTCTATTTCTGTAGAGATGTAGTTATTTCTTATATAGAGAGCAACTCCACCTCCTCTTTTATTTGGTCTGTTTCTTTTAAATAATTTAAATCCCTCTAGCTTTGTGTTCCATGTGTGGGTTTCATCCCACCATGTTTCCGTAATGGCAACAATATCATATCTACCCTCATTAACCTGAATTTCTAGTTCACCCTGTTTGCTATTCATACTCTGTGCATTGGTGTATAAATATTTGAGTCCTTTGTGAGTGGGCCTGTGTTTACTTTCTACATAACCTGTGTGGTGCCTGAGTTCCCCTATTGTCTTACCACCTATTTGGTTAGTGCACTTTGTGTGGCACTCGCTATTAGAGGCTTCATTTTGCTTGATAGCAAGGTTGGTATTCTTGTCCACACACACATCTATGCTTTACTCCCCTTCTCAAGCCCTCTGAGTCTTCAGTGGGGAAGAACAGCTTGTCACACTGAATAGGGAGTCAACCTTTTCTCCATGTTCTTGAGCGCAAGGTACACATTGCAAAGAAATTAATTTGAACTTGGGGAGAAATAATGCTAGGGCCCTCCATCTTATAGCTGGACTGAATTCATCTTCCCATCTCATTATTCTGATGGTTTGTAATACCATCCTTCATGAGGCAATTATATCCAACATAGAGAAGGTCTGTCTTTTGTCCTGCCAAGACTGGCTTCCCACCAATCTCCTGTTAATCCTGGGCAATTCTAGGTCAGTGGAGCGAATTTCTTTGAGAATCCCCAACAGAAAGAGTTCCACATTCTGAGACATTAAAAGGGCCCTTTCTAACTGGGGGCCATCCACATATATCAGTGTAATCATTTCTAGCCAGCAAAAGTCAAACTAGTCTAATTTATTGGATTTATAAAGCCACCTAATTCAAAAGGACTCTGGGAACATGATAGGGTGCCAGAGTGGGGAAAGGTGCTTGAGAAAATAGGGCAGAAGATGTCAGCCATTAAGATCTCCACAGCTGCATATAATAAAATGTGTATTTTTATCAAGATGATCAGCCACATTTCCTTAACTGGACTGAAAAGTTGATTTTGCAAAAGTCAATACTGATATTGCATATCAGTTCACAGAAATGTCCTGCAGAGTTAGGGAGAGGAGGCTTTGTCATACACTGACTGACAGCAACCCTGTTTTCTGACAGCAGTAAAACTAATCAACTAATTTGTATTGATCTGTTTTACGATCAACTCTTAGAATGTTGGCAATGAAATGGCAGAATAAACATCTCTCTAATTTTTGTCCTCTTGCAAGCAAGACCTATTCCCAAAAATTATCAACATGTCCTGGGCTTGGCTTTTGCCATCCAGGAGATCAACACAGACCCCCGGCTTCTCCCCAACATCACCCTGGGCTTCCGCATCCACGAAGAGAATGAGTATGCAAGCATGGCTCAAGATGTCAGCCTGTCTCTGCTCTCCAGCCGGGGAAAATTGTTCCCTAACTACAACTGTGACACACAGGACCACCTTCTCTCTGTCCTTGGGGGTCTCAACTCCAGAACCTCATACCAGATGGCAAGCATATTTGGCAATTTCAAAATTTCTCAGGTATGTGGACATGTAACACGAGGAAATGGTTAATGCTGTAAGTTCTGCCTTGCGTGGTTACTGCCAACAATTCCAAGAGCCAATTCTGTGGCTGGTAGAAAACATCTCATGAAGGTGCAAGATTGTGGGGACATCTAGAATAGGATACCCTATTAATCTAGATGGTCTGAGATTAGTAACAAAAAATACAGGTACCCTTTTCCTTGCTTAACCTCTTCCTTTCCCTCCATCTCCACCTTCCCTTCAGCTAGGTTACCGCTTCTCTGATCCTGTTTTGAGGGATAAGAGCCGATTCCCCACCTTCTACCAGATCGATCCTCAGTTTCACCTACAGAATGCAGCCATTGTCCAGCTCCTTCTCTATTTCCAATGGAACTGGATTGGGATTATTGTTCAGGACTCCGAAAGCAGTGACCACTTCCTACAGATTTTTGATGCCACCCTTGCCCACAATGATATTTGCATACAATTTGTAAAAGAGATCTTGCCCGTAATCTTAATATTTAATGAATTGCATAGCAATCAAATAGATGTGCTTTGGACAATTTTGAACAGTGATGCTCAGGTTGTGATTGTCTCCGGGGATTCAAGTGCTCTGAAAAACCTTATAGTATCCCTCTATACTTACGAAGAAGAGAACTATGCTACTTTGGGGAAGGTCTGGATCCTGACCACCCAATGGGAATTTTCAGCTATTGGCTATCACTACGATTGGGTGAAATTAAAATCCCTCCATGGCGCTTTATCTTTCACAGTCCACACCAACCCAGTGCCAGGATTCAAAGATTATCTCTGGGCTCTGAATCTACATGAACCCCACAGAGACGTCTTTCTTCCTGAATGGTGGGAAGTTGTATTTGACTGTGAGGTTTTGAAGGCAGGTCTGGCCTCACCTGACGGCCGAAGGGTTTGCACAGGTCAGGAGAACATGGACACCCTCCCGGTCTCTGTCTTTGATGGACAAATGACCAGTTTCAGTTACTGCATCTACAATGCTGCCTATTCTGTGGCACACGCATCGCATGCTGCGTATACTTTGGAATCACAACAGGCATTGAAGAGGGACAGAAAGAAGACACACCTTCATCTCTCTGTGAAGCCCTGGCAGGTAACTCTTCAGATCTTCCCTTCTGGTCAAGGAAACAGCATTACACTCTTAAGTTTCATGAACTTTTGCCTGTCTTTTCCCTAATATTTCCCCCCTTTATTTAAATCTCATACAAGTCTTGAAATTCTTAATTCCATTTCTACGTTTAATAATCATACCTGGAAGAGGGGGGAAAAAGAGTCTTATACTGTTTTTCCCTAATTATGCCAGTTGCTGGAGACCTGATTGATTTTCCATTGAATTTTTATTTCTCTATTTCGATAGTTCAATCAACTGTCATGTTCCAACTAATGGAACACTTCATGGAAATTCCAGGCATATTTATTCTGTAAAAGTCTTTAATTATGGACACATTGTCGGCTCATATTGAGTGGATGCCAGAATTTGAATTTCTCTTGCTTTCGTCTGACTTTTCTTGCTAAACCCCTCTCTTATTTTGCAGTCATAAGTTGCATCTTCCAATTAGCCTGGAGAGCAAAGATTCACTTCCGTTCCTTTTCCCGGGCTTTCCTTATAAATCTCCTCCCTTTCTCTGTCATCTGAATTAACTCTAAAAATACAGACAGTTCTGAATATCTTGTCAAAGCAATAATATCCTATATTAACAGCATTGACATCAACATTGTGTAGCCAGTTAATCATGCAATCTTTACCTTGGTCAGATTCTCAATAATTTTTTCCTAGCAATTTATAAATTTGGATCCTAATAGATATCTAGATATATATTGAAACATATCAAGATATATCTTGAAGAGGGGGTAGGATCTCCAAAGTCCCTTCCAACTCTGTTATTCTTCTGTTATACATTTCTGGTTTTTCTTGAGGCTCACATGTATCCTCCATACTTCTGCATGTTTGCATATTGTGTAATGCTAGCCCACAAATATTGAAATCAATTAAGAGCTTGGTCCATTTTTTTCCAAACATTTTATTGAGTTTTAGGGGGGTGGGGATAAAATAGGATTAGGATAGGGATTAAGGATTAGGGTGGGGTTAGGATCAAGATTTGGATTAGGACAGGGTTGGGGTCAACATTGGGGTTATCCCCCAATAACATTTTCAATCTTTAGCAAACAGACTATTGTCTGGGTACATATGTTCAATTAACAATAATAGATATAGTAATAAATAACTGTAGTAATTGTAGTAAATGATAATCATAAACAGTATCAGTTAGTCAATGCATATCATTCTTCTTACTAATATATATTCAGAATAGCATATAACATTCATTTCTCACTAGTTCGTTTTCCTAACCATTGATAAAAAATTATCCCATGTTCTAAAGTAAACTGAATCTTCTTTCTCTTTAATCTCTAAAGTCAATCTATCCATTTCTGTACATTCTAAGATTTTTTTAATTAAAATCTCTTCAGTTGGTACGTTTACATTTTTCCAATAATGGGCAAATACCATTCTCACTGCTGTCAATACATGCAATATTAAATATTCATTTTCCTTCTCATAATTAGGTCCTAATATTCCTAACAAAAACAGTTCTGATTTAAATTCTATCTGTCTTTTAATCATCTTTTCCAACCACATATGTATCTTAACCCAAACCTTTTTTTGCTTTAGGGCATGTCCACCAGATACGATAGTAAGTACCTGGCCTTGTTTACATTTCCTTCAATTATTCAAAGTATTTTTAAACATTTTCACTAATCTTACTGATGTCATATGTCATCTATAAAACATTTTACACAAACTTTCTTGACTGCTTTAGTCAATTTGATATTTCTATCCCATAATTTTTGCCAGTCTTCCAAATCCATAGAATATCCAAACTTTTTTGCCCATGCTATCATTGTTTCTTTTACTTGTTCTTCTTCCATCTTTAAATTTAGCAGAAATCTATAGAATTTCTTAATCAAGTTTTCATCTGTTTTTAACACTATTTGATCAAATTTATAAAATCCAGTTGTCTTTACATCTTTTTCATATCTCGTTTGGATTTGCAAATATGGCCACCATGCTAAATCAATACCTTGTCATTGTAAATCTTGTCTATCTTTCAATTTTCCTTTGTTATCCAAGATATCTTTATAATTCACGACTTTGTCATAGTTAATTAAATTTGGATGTACAAATGCTTCCATTATTGAAAGCCATCCTGGAATTTTCAAATAAATTTTACATTTTATTTTTCCCCAAGTTAATAATAACGTGTTTCTAATGTAGTGGTTTTGGAAGTATTTATTTTCAAAGAGGTTTTTCTTTGCCCTTTTAATTTGTTATGCCAATTTTTCTAATTCTATTAAATTTAATTTAAGTTTTATTATTTCCATTTTTCTTTTCAATATTTTCTTTTGTGGGTTTGTTTGTAATTCAAGTTTTAATTTTTTAAATTCTTCTCTTAACAACTGACATTGTTGTCTCTTTTCTTTATTTTTTTCCGCCATATATGTTATCGCTACGCCTGGAAAATATGCTTTGGCTGTATCCCATACATTTTGTAATATTGTATCTTTTTTATTTTCTTTGAAGAAAAATTCCATTTCTTTTGTTGCTGAGTCTATAAATTCTTTCTCTTTTAATATGAATTGATTCAAAGTCCATCTTAATTTTTTCTGCATTCCTTTCCACACCATTTTAAGGGGTTATGATCTGCCCAAATACCTAATTCTATTTCAATTTCCTGCATATTAACCCTTAATTCAGGCATCATCCAAATTATATCAATTCTAGACCAAGATTTATGACTATTAGAATAAAATGTGTATTGTGATTTTCCTGGATTCGTTTCTTTCCAAATATCTTGTATACCAATTTCCTCTATCATATTGAAAAAAGTCTTAGGTAATTTTTTTCTTTCTTGTTTCCCTGATTTACTGCTTTTATAGTCTAATGTCCCATCTACTATTGCACTGAAATCCCCAATTAAGCATATATTTTGGTATTTAATTTCTACTATTTTTCTGTGAAGGTTTTGATAGAATTTTTCTTGTTTATTATTTGGTGCATATATTGCTATCAAAAGTATCTAGTTTTGATTTAAAAATATTTCTACCATTAATATTCTCTCTTCTTCACCTGCATAAATCATTTTGGAATCTATTGTCTCTTTAACATATATAACTACTCTTTTTATGTTGAGCTGATGTTTAATAAAGTTTTCCAAGTTTTGGATTTTCCAAAAATGTATGTTGTTGTTTTTTGTGTGTGTCTCTTGCAAACAAATTACATCAATATTTAATTTCTGTAGCTGTTTGAAAATTCTTTTCCTTTTTGATGGGGAATTCAATCCATTTATATTCACTGAAAAAAATCCATTTTCCTTCTCCATTTTGGTTTACTTATATTTAGGTCTTGTTGATCTCATAATCCTCTGCTCTCTTACTATTCCCTCATCTTCTTGATTCATCTTCTCTTTTTCCTCTTCCACCTGTGTAATTGTTTCCTCTATTGTTTGTTCTGTCTGTTTCTGGCTTTTTCCATCCTCTTGTTGATATTGTGTTCTTTCTCCCAAAAATGCTCTATATCTTTCATCAAAATCCTCTGCCTTCCACACTGAGTCCAAACGATATCTTGTGTTATTCCAATTGATTAAAATCCCTTCTGGCATCAGCCATCTAAAATTTACTCCTTTTGCAATCAGCTTTCTAGTCAAGAAATGATATTGTCTTCGAGTATCCCTTATTCTCTTGGGAATCTGTTTCAACATTACTATTTCTTTATCTTTATATTGTAATGGATCATCTCTAACTCTTCTTAATATCTCATTGTTTTCTTCATAAATCTTACATGGACTTCTCTGGGCAATTTGTGTTTCCTTGCATAACTTGAATTCATTCTAAATATTTCATCCACTTCTTACTGCATCTCTGATCTTTCCATTTCTAGGGCCTCTGCTAATAGATTAATAATCACATCTTCTATATTTTCCTCTTTATCTTCAGATATGTTCTGAAATCTCAAATAATGTACCACCTTCTCCATTTCCAGAGCAGCGACTGCTCCTTCTAGATTTTGATTTGCTTGTTCTAATCTTTCATTCTCTGTCATTAGTGCTTCATTTTTTTCCCCCAGTATCTTCTGATTGATCTTCCATCTTCTGAATTCTTTCTTCATTTTTAGGGATCATTTGTCGGTGGACCTCAAATTGTGTCTTTATGTCAAGCATTTCTTTGTTTAGCTTATCAAGGTTGCTTTTTGTTTCTTGATGATTCTTCTGCATCATTTTTTGCATTAGTTGTAAAGTCACGTACATCTCTTTTTGGAGATTGTTTGCCTTCTCTCATTGTAACATTGCTTCAATAGATCCCTGACTTGCTGGACTAGATGCTCCAGAAGAGGGTGCAGAAGCAGGTTTTTTTGTAATTTTAGTAAGGTTTGGTGCACTCATTGTTCAATCAGGCAGATTTTGTAAATCCATAGGGAGAGAAAAAAAAGCCAACTCCTTTAGGCTATAGTCCAAATTTAAAAAGAAGCCAACTGTTTTACGCTATAATCCAGGTTTAAAAGGGAACCAACTGCTTTAGGTTATATTCCAAGTTTAAAAGGGAGCCAACTGCTTTAAGATATAGTCCAATTTTAAAAAGACGCCAAGTGCTTTAGGCCATGATCCAGGTTTAAAAGGGAGCCAACTGCTTTAGGCTAGTCCAAGTTTTTTAAAAAGCCAACTACTTTAAGCTGTAATCCAGCAAAATAAAAAACACCAACTGCATAAATCTCATCCAAATATTTCTGTCAGTTCAAAGATATTAGAGAAAAAAAGAAAAAGGAAGAAAAAAAACCCTGTCTCAAGAGTTTCTATAATAGTTTGTCTAAAGTTGAAAGATGTACTTTAAAAAAAATTTTTGTTTTTTCTTTTGTAGAAACACAGGAGGTTCTTTGTTTAGCACAGGTGTTATTTCAAGGTCATCACTCTTCTGATTTTTTCTCTATTATTGTAGCATCTTCCTTCACCAATAGATGTCCTCATTAGTTATAGTAAAACTATAGTAAAACTTTTATTTAAAATGCTCTTTCACAACAAAGAAAAAAAAATCTTCCCAAATCAAAAAAATAGCCAAACAACAGATTAGCATTTTTTTCTTTTCAATCAGTCTTGAATCTTTTCCACATATTTTTATACTCCTTAAATTCATTCCCCCATTCCAAATTTCTCACCACTTTTAATTCTCTTCTTCCCAAGTCTTCCTGGGGTTTTTTACTTTTAAAAGTTATCCAATTCAGGGAATTATATTTTAAAAGTCCATAGGGAAGAGAAATAAAGAAGAATCTCACCCAGATCAAACATGTTGTTGACAGTCAGCTCTTCGGCAGCACTGCTGTGGCTCCTCACTTCTTCCTGGGCTGTCTGTGGCTTGGGCTGTCTGCGTATTTGCCGGCAGCCTTTCTCCCACCTGTTTAAAGAGTTTCCTCAGTCTGTTTGGCTCCGAACTCCCAAGATTTCCCTTCCTCCTTGTTGCCTCTCCAGGGTGACCTTCTGACCTCTTTGGGTCTCCAGACGAAGTGAAATCAGACTAGGCAACCAGAACTCCAGTTCTTTCATCCATGTCACCATGACACCCGGGGTGAACTCTCTCTTCACTTTCATGGACATTATGTTTGCTTGTTTACTTGTTTTGCAATTTCAGATCCACGCCTTCTTGAAAAACGTCCTTTTCAATAACACCGCTGGGGATGAAGTCTCCTTTTCAGAAACTGGGATGAAATATGCAGGATTTGATATCCTCAACTGGGTCGTCTTTGCAAATATGACGATCCTTCGGCAGAAAGTTGGATGGGTTGATCCAGAGGCTCCTTCAGCTGAAGGTTTCATCATCGACCCTGATACCATTGTGTGGGCTAAGCAGGTGGGGACTAGATGCTTCTTTCACAGTTAAGGAAAGCTGACAGGAAGGACCAGGTTGGTGGTGTGGTGAAAATTCTATTCAGTGGAAGGAAGAAGAGGGGTGCCTTTTATGCAGACCCTGAAGCCAAGCTGAATGTTTGCAATGTCTTCCCCCCACCTCTTCTAACCTGTCTCCTTTCAGACAAAGCCTTTCTCCCGTTGTGTGAAGCACTGCCTTCCAGGACAAGCCAGGAAAGTTACAGAGGGGAAACATTCTTGTTGCTATGGATGTGTTTCTTGCCCAGAAGGGACCATTTCTAATCAAACAGGCAAGTTACTGAAGGAGACCCTCAAAGAGGAATGACATCTAGAATAGCTGCATGGGAGGAATTAGAGAAAATATGAGGTAGCAAATTAGTTGAGCTAATCAACATGGAAATTGTTCAGAACTTTTAAGAGTGGTCCATTGAATGCATCTTTTTTAATTTATTAGCAGCAGTTTTAACTTTTATATACTTTTATGTTTTAATATTTTATTGAACACTGCCCAAAGTCCCCTGGTGTGGGAGATGGGAATTTCAAAGTATAATAATAAAATAAAACAAATCAATTAATTCATTAAATAATTACTCTCAAGAGTTAATAGCTGCTATTACATCTTCTGGGATTGATTCTTCTAGAGTCTTCTGTATTATGTGTAGCAGAAATAAAGAGACGGGGAGCATGGGACATTTCACTACTTTTACTGAGAAAACAATTCCCCTCAAAGAGAATCCCTGGTTCTCTGACTAATGTCAGTTGGCTCCTGTTCTTCCAGATGCGGCTCGATGCATCCCCTGCTCAGAAGACCAACACCCAAGCAGCAACCACGTCCTGTGCATTCCCAAGACTATGAACTTTCTCTCCTACGAGGATACACTCGGCTTCATTTTAGTTTGTCTAGCTCTTTTCTTCTCTTTGATCACAATCTTTGTGTTGGCAGCCTTCATCAAACACTGCAACACACCAATCGTCAAGGCCAACAACCGCAATCTCACCTACATCCTCCTTGTCTCCCTCCTGCTCTGCTTCCTCTGCTCCTTCCTCTTCATCGGGCAGCCAAGGAACCTCACCTGTCTCCTCCGACAAACCGCTTTCGGCATTGTCTTCTCCATTGCCATTTCATCTGTGTTGGCAAAAACTCTGACTGTGGTTGTGGCCTTCCTGGCTACAAAGCCAGGAAACAGAGCAAAAAAACTCCTAGGAAAACAACTGGTCATAGTCTTGGCTTGTCCCCTTGTGCAAACAGCTCTTTGTGCCTCCTGGTTGGCAGTCTTTCCCCCATTTAGTAATTTGGATTTTCATTCTGTGATAGGAGAAATTGTGATGGAATGCAATGAAGGTTCAACCATCATGTTTTATGCTGTTCTGGGCTACATGGGTTTTCTGAGTCTCATCAGCTTCATAGTGGCTTTTCTAGCCAGGAAGCTGCCTGACAGCTTTAATGAAGCCAAGTTCATTACTTTTAGCATGCTGGTCTTCTGCACCGTTTGGGTCTCCTTTCTCCCTACCTATTTGAGCACCAAAGGGAAGTCCATGGTGGCCGTGGAGATCTTCTCCATCTTGGCCTCTGCGGCTGGTCTGCTGAGTTGTATCTTTCTCCCCAAATGCTATGTTATAGTGCTGAGGCCAGATCTGAACAATAGAAGTCACCTCATGGGGAAAGTTAAGTAGGAAAGTAAGAAAAGATGTAGTCATGTTTATATAGATTAATATAGGAGTTTCCACTCCATCTATGTCCAAACACAACAAGCACATGCTAAGTAAAATGAAGCTGAGGTTTTCCTGTTTTTGTTGACTCTGTCTGACTCTGTGTAACCTACTTAGAAAGGTCTGCAAGAAGTCTTTTAATTTTATTTACACATACAAATATTTTAACCAGAAGGAACTCTGTTTAACCATATACCTCCCTCCCTTTTATCCAGAAAAACTCAGCCTTTAATTATTGCTTTGTAATGTTGCCTTAAATTTTCATCACTTGCAATTTTTCTTGAGCAACTGAACTGGTATTCTTACCACTTAATGACTTCTACCAATGACTTCCACATTTTTCCGCCAGGATCCCAGAATGGACATCAGACCCACTTTTTCCAGTCTTTATTTTTTAAAGGAATAGAATAGAATAGAATAGAATAGAATAGAATAGAATAGAATAGAATAGAATAGAATAGAATAGAATAGAATAGAACTGGAAGGGACCCTGTAAGTCTTCTAGTCCAGCCCCCTGCTCAAGTGACTGTCTAGACTCTTCTTAAAAACCTCCAGTGATAGAGCACCCACAATTTCTTTCTTTCTTTTTTATTGAAAATTTTTTAAAAGTTTTACAAAAAACAACAAAAAATAAAACAACCCTCCCCCAAACCCTCCCAAACCACCCCCCTCCTTCCCCCCCGAGCTTCCCAGAGCTGAATATAGGCTTAATTAAAGTTTTAAGAATTCTAAAAAAAAAAAATTAATCAACTTATAAGGTAATTAACAGTAAAATATATATAACAATAAAAACATATACATTAAAAAAAATACTTAGAAAGAAAGAAAAAAGAAAGAAAAAAAAGGAAAAGAAAAGAAAGAAAGAATACAATCTATAAAATATCAAATTTAAATACAAGTTATAAAAAAGCTAAATGATATTTTTTTATAGCCAATTTATATTGTATGAAATTTATCCATTTTTCCCATACGGCAAAAAATTTCTCTTGTGATTGCTCCTTTAAAAAAGCCGAAATCTTTGCCATTTCCGCCAGATAAGAAACTTTAAAAAACCACTCTTGCAAGGTAGGCAAAGATTCCTTCTTCCAATATTGCCCTACTAACAGCCTTGCGGCTGTAATTAAATTTAACATCAATATAATCTCTTTAGTATCACAATCAGTAACAATACCTAACAAAAATAATTGTGGGGTAAATTTTACCCTCCTTCTAAAAATTCTTTGAATATTCCACCATATCTTAATCCAAAAAGCTTTTATATTTTTACACGACCACCAGATATGATAGTAGGTAGCATCCAAACATCCACATCTCCAACATTTAGGCTGTAAGTCAGGATACATACGAGACATTTTTTGTGGATCAAGGTGCCATCTATAAAACAGTTTATAAAAATTCTCCCTTAAGTTCTGGGCTTGCGTAAATTTAACATTTTTCACCCAGGTAATTTCCCAGGTATCCAATAGAACTGGTTCACCAAAATTTTGTGCCCATTTAATCATACAATCTTTGATTAATTCTGATTCTGAATCCAGTTCCACTAGAACCCCGTAAATTCTCTTAATATGAGTTCGCCTTTGATCTTTTACTTGTTTAAAGAGATTCTCATCTTCTCTAAGCAAGCCTACATTGCTATCCATCTTCCATCTATCCACTATTTGTCTATATTGAAACCATGAATAGGTAATATTTTCATGTAGTAAATCTTCCAAAGATTTTAACTGCCAATTTTGACCATCCCATTTGAGTAATTATGTATAGGAAACCCTATCCATTTTAACTCCTCTCCTTATCCCCTCTATCGCATGCCCAGGTATAGTCCATAATGGTATTTTAAAGTCACCTTTATAATATTTCCTCCAAACCCGAAGTAGAGGAATCCTTATAATATGAGATTTAAAAACCCAATCCACTTTTTTATTAAAAATTAAATAGGCATGCCATCCAAAAAGTAAATCCCAACCCTTCAAATGGAGTATTTCTACATTTGTTAAGTTTACCCAATCACTAATTAATGTTAAAACCACAGCATCATAATATAATTTCAGATTCGGTACCTTGAGTCCACCTCTCTCACGGAAGTCCTGCAAAATTTTGAGCTTTACCCTTGGTTTCTTCCCTGGCCAGATAAATTTATTAATACCTTTCTGCCATTCTTTTAAATTAACCTCATTCTTTAAAATGGGTAGCATTTGAAACAAGAAAAATTTTGGTAGAACATTCATTTTAATCACTGCAATTCTTCCCATAAGAGATAACTGTAACTTCTCCCAATTTTTCAAGTCTTTCTGTACCCTGACCCACAGCCTTTCATAATTATATTTATACAATTTTGCATTAGAAACAGACAGAGTGACCCCCAAATATTTTATCTTATCAACAACCTCAAAGTCAGTCAAATTAACCAAAATCTGCTTATCCAGATTGGTTATATTTTTAGGTAATATTTTAGTCTTATTATTATTAATTTTAAAACCCGAAACCCGTCCATATTGATAAATCAATTGTAATAAGTTTACTGCAGAATAGGTAGGTTGAGACAAAGTAACCACCAAGTCATCTGCAAAAGCTCTTAACTTATATTCTTTTTTATTTACTTCTATTCCTTTTATTTCCTGCGACTCTCGAATTTTAATCAACAAAATTTCCAATGTTAAAACAAACAATAACGGTGACAATGGACATCCCTGTCTTGTACCTTTTTCTATTGCAAAAACCTCTGACAAACCCCCATTAACAATAATTTGTGCTGTTTGTTTTTGATATATAGAACCAAAAGCTTGTAGTATTTTTTCACCAAAATTCATCTCCTCAATTACTCTTAGCATAAACTGCCAATTCAATTGGTCAAAAGCTTTTTCAGCATCTAAAAATATCAGCCCAGCAGAAATTTGGTTATTTTTATCTAAATATTCTAATAAATTAATAACTTGTCTAACATTATTTTTCATATACCTACCAGTTATAAAACCCGATTGATCCTTATGTATAAGCTGATGCAAAATCCTCATAAGCCTGTTCGCTAAAATTTTTGTAAAAATCTTATAATCTACATTTAAGAGGGATATAGGCCTATAATTCTTTGGTAAGGTAAGATCTTGATCCTCTTTTGGAATCAAGGATATAAAAGCACTGCGCCATGACGGAGGAATCTCTGAACCCTGTAATATGTTATTAAAAAGCTCACATAAAGGTTGGGTCATCTCTTCTACTAAAGTTTTGTAATAAATAGATGTCAAACCATCCGTACCCGGCGCTTTACCTAGTTTTAATTGTTTAATAACTGTCACAATTTCCTCATTAGTAATTAAATCATTAATTTCTTGTTTCTGATCTTCTGTTAATTTAGGGAAATTAGCCTCACTTAAATAATTATTTATATCTAAAATTTGTACATTAGTACTCTTATATAGTTTTTGATAATAATCTAAAAAGGATTTCTTAATCAACTCCTTCTGATACACTAATTTACATTATAATTTATTTTATCTATAGTTCTCTGTCTCTGTTTCTTTCTTAATTGATAGGCCAACCATCTCCCTGGTTTATTAGCATTGCAAAATGTATTTTGTTTCATAAACAGTAAGTTGGTTGCAGTTTGATCAGCCATCAGCATGTTAAATTGTGTTTTTAACAACTTTATAGATTCTTTAATCTTTTCATCTGTAGGATTTAAAATCAGAGATTTTTCTTTTAATTTAATCTCATCTTCCAATTCCTTACATTTCTGAGCTGCGTTTGTCTATGGACATTATTCATTTTTATCAGAATCCCACGCATAAAAGCTTTACCTGCATCCCATACCATTGATATTGATGTTCTCTTATGCATATTTAAAGCAAAATAACCCTTTAAACACTCCTTTAATTTTTGAACATTCCTTTCTTGTCGAAATAAATTCTCATTTAACCTCCAGGATCTCCTCTCCTCTTTTTCATGAACTAGTTCCATCCAAACTGGACTATGATCCGTCAATGACCTAGGAAAAATTTTTACATTCTTTACCTTATTATATAAATCAGTTGTAATCAGGAAAAAGTCAATTCTTGAAAAAGATTGATGTCTATCTGAGAAGAAGGTAAAGTCTCTCTCCTCTTGGTTACGTTCACGCCAGTAGTCCCTCAACTCCCAGTCCTCTTTCAGATCAAAAAAAGCTTTGGGTAATTTAGCCTGTTTAAAAAAAATGGAAGAACCTTTTTTGTCCCTTTGTGTATCTAAAACACCATTCCAATCTCCCATTAATATCACAGATCTATAGTCCAACGAAATTATTTTCTGATGTAACAGTCTGTAAAATTGTTCCTGTTGTTGGTTTGGTGCATACAGTCCCACTATAAGTATTTTCTTACCATATAAACCCAATTCAATCATAACGTATCTTCCTTGAAGATCTGATTCTACCAGACAAACTGGTAGATTTTGCTTAACATAAATAACCACACCCCCTTTTTTCCCAGGGGCAGGAGATACAAAATGAGATCCCAAACGAGCATTGACTAAATATTTTTGATCTTTAAGTTGAATATGAGTTTCCTGCAAACAAATAATGTCATTATTATGTTGCTTTAAATAGTAAAAGATTTTCTTTCTTTTCTGAGGGGAGTTAAGGCCGTTAACATTCCAGGTCAGGAACTTTGCCATCTCCCTTAACCAAAAGCCTGGAGAAGACTGCCTGAAGCTCTGCCATTGAAGAATGTGTTGCAGAACTCTTGGGTCTTGCTCCTCCCACTGGCATTGAGACACTTTCATGAGAAGATTCTTTAACTTCTTTCTTCTGTTGTTCCTTTTCCTTACGTCTATATGCTGCACGAGTCATTCTTTGCTCTTTAACCTCTGTTTGGCGCAGCCATTCCACCTGTGATTTTCCAGCAACCATCAAACCTAATCCTTCAGACTGCTGTTCCACCTCCTTGCCACCCAGAGCTTTCTGAGTCATAGATGAAGATGAGCCTGCTCCCAGGACCGTATTATAAAACTCTTTAGCTTTAACAACTGTATTAAGTCTGTAACGTGTCCCCGCATGGCTCAAAATTTCTGAAGGCAAGCTGTTCCACTAGTTAATTGTTTTCACTGTTAAGAAGTTTCTCCTTAATTCCAGGTTGCTTCTCTCTTTTATCACTTTCCAACCATTGTTTCTTGTCCTGCCCTCTGGTGCTTTGGAGAATAGCCTGATGCCTTCTTCTTTGTGGCAGGCCCTCAAATACTGGACTGAAATCAGCCAAACTACACATCAGTTCCATCTGTGACCCCATTCTCTCTCTCTCTCTCTCTCTCTCTCTCTCTCTCTCTCTCTCTCTCTCTCTCTCTCTCTCTCTCTCTCTCTCTCTCTCTCTCTCTCTCTCTGGGATTATTTTTCCTCCTCATTTTTTTTAGAAAGTTTTATTAGTTTATAATATACAACACAGTGGAAATACAAAAGCGAATAGCAGAAAAGATGGGGAAGGGAAAGCGGAGTAGAGAAGTAAGATAAGGGAGAAAGAAAAAGAAAAAAGGCATTGTCTTCCAATTGGTGCAATAGAGTATCAACTTCAAACCTTTTTACTTTTACAAAATATTATAAACTAGCCATTTCAATAACATCAAATCTATCTAACTGATAAAGCCCAAAATCAAAACTTCACTTTTTTTCACCTCAAGAATCTCTTCTTTCTCTTCCAGACCCTTCTGTCTCCTCCGCCTTTTACCAACATGCCCACACTTATAACTTTCAGGGTGCTACAACTCCCTACCACCTTTTCATTAATTTTTAACATTACTTGCATCTTTATACATTATATATAGTGCTTTTATGCTTATAATATTTTATTTGAACACTATTCAGTGTCCCTATGTGAGTGAGATGGATAGTTTTAAATATGATCAATGAATAAATGAAAATAAGTCTTGCAGAGGATGAGAGCCACAGTTGGAAAAGGCCTCCATCCTGGATCCTTGCAGGTGGGATTCTTTTGCAGAGAGGACCCATAATTCACCCATCCTGGCAGACTAGAGGGGACACATAGATGAAACCAGGGAGAGAAGGTGCCTAAAAATGACCTCATCCCATCTATGTAGTGCATGAAAGGTCAAAACCAGCACCTTGATCTGAACCTGGAAGCAAACCAGCAACCTATGCACTTTGGGGAGCAGTTGTATAATACATTGTGTTCTAGGACAGGGCTTTTCAACCAGTGGTACAGGTACCACCTGTGGTACATTGGCACCTGGCAGTTGGTATGTGACCATCCTAGAAAAGTGGTAGCAGGGGAGGGGAATGAACTGAACCAGTGGCAACACCGCACAAGCCTGAGCGAGAGATGGCTGGAGCTGCAGGGCTGTCGGCTGAGCGGAAGCTCCAGGATCGCGCCAGGCTACAGCTGGAGCTCGGCGCTGATCCTGGTGCTTCTGCTGAGCCCTGAAGAAGCACCAATCAGCTGGAAAGCAGCACTGATCCTGGTGCTTCTGGTGAGCCCAGAAGAAGCGCCGATTAGCTGGAATGTTGCAGCCTCTCCAGGGTCTTGTGATTTACATTCAGATGCTTGGCAACTGATTCATATTTATGATGGTCACAGTGTCCCAGGTTCATGCGAAGTGACCAAAACCTGCTGCAACCACTCAGCAGATGGGGGGAATAAAACCCAAACACCTTCCACCCCATCCCTACTGCCAATCCTCAACAGAAATGCTCACAACAATGAAAACCTTGGACAGGAGGAAGAGCACCACTGGATGGGCAAGCAGGTGTCTTGCTCGGCTATGGCTTGGGGGGCACTTTTTCAGTGCCATTATAACTTTGAACGGTCACTAAGAGAACTGTTGTAAGTTGAGGACTACCTGTACTTTATCATTTTTCCTTTTGGGGGGGGTCATCAAGTTTTTGACACCTAGCTAGGCGACTGGTGGTACTCAGATATTGCCATATTCTAAAAGTGGTACAATAGGTGAAAAGGTTGAAAAGCCCTGTTCTAGGTGAAGTCATGGGCTTGTTCTATTATTATTATTAAGATCCATCCATCCATTATTCTCTTTTACTGGTTGTATAATATCTATTTTTAAATAATTACTATACAAAGGTTTTAAACAAGTATTGTCTTCCTTATTTACAGCTTTTACTGGATTGTTATATGCTGCCCAGAATGACCTTGCAAGAGATGGGTAGCCATATAAATTTGATCAATCAGTCAATTTCATCGTCTTTTGGGTATAACTCAACCAATTCTTTCATCTAAACATTGGTATGATTGCTCACACTTCCTAGGGTACAGATGACTGTCCCTCTCCCCATCAGCAACCATTCTATCTGGACATATTACAACACAGGCCAATCTCCATCTTGTGTGCAGGTGTTCACTTTCAAGTAGATCAAAACCTCAACTTCACTTTGACTTTCAAGTCCATCTGCTTTGTGGATTACCCACAAGAGACACAAACATGTTTTTCACTATCTGATATTCCAACAACATCCATTGCTGATTTGTAATACCATCCTTCATGCGTTCATTACATCCAATGTAGAGAAGGTCTGTCTTTTGTCTCACCAAGACTGACTTCCCACCAATCTCCTGTTAATCCTGGGCAATTCTAGGTCAGTGGAGCATCCCCTGGTGATTTGAACTCGTCTAGGGCGGACAGGTGCTCACTTACCATTTTCTTGCCTATCTTAACTTGTGTTTCTAATCTGTTTTTTACAGTTCTGTTTTTGATAGCTTGGACTTTTTTCCTTTAGAATAGAATAGAGTTGGAAGGGACATTGGAGGTCTTCTAGTCCAGCCCCCTGCTCAAGCAGGAGAACTTATTCCATTTCAGACAAGTGATGTTAGACTGTACTTAGACAGTAGTTTCTTGGGTCAAAAGGAAGGAAAGCTGTGAAGAAAGCAAGTTCTTGGAGAAGTGAGAGTCTGTTAGTAAAACAGAAGCACAGAAGGAAGTTCTGCTATTGGGACCCTGAACTCCTTGCTTCTCAGTACATTTTATCAAAACTGCTACTGCAAAACAACTGATTATGATTCTTTTTATTAAGGCAATAACTCTTGAGAATAGTAACAGTGTATGTGTTGGAAAGTAACCCAAGGATTTTTATTTATGAATATTTGTGTTTACATCATCTACTGTATTTTTTTATATGTACGATCATCATTTTGCACCATTTTCTAGATTTGGCCTGTTGGAACATATTAAGAGTTGAAATTCCCCTCTCTCACATTTCTACATTTCTTCTGGTCGTAAGCTGCTCCTTTGAGTTCAGGTCTGGCCTCAGGATAACAATGTAGCATTTGGGGATGAAGACACAACCAAGCAGACCAGCACTGGAGGCCAGAATGGAGAAGATCTGCACAGCCACCATGTATTTCCCTTTGGTGCTCAGATAGGTGGGCACAAAGGTAACCCAGACACTGCAGAAGACCAGCATGTTGAAGGTGATCAGCTTGGCTTCATTGAAGGCCCCAGGGAGATTCTTGGCCAGGAAAGCCACCATGAAGCAGATGGCAGCCAGGAAACCCATGTAGCTGAGGGTGAAGTAGAACATGACAACAGCCCCTTTGTTACATTGCAGGATGATCTCTCCAGGCTGGGAGTGGAGGTCAGAGTCAGGGAATGGGGGAGAAATTCCCAACCAGATGGAGCACATGATAACTTGGACAGCAGAACAAGAAAGGATAATGGAGTTGGCCAAGCTCTTCCCCAACCATCTCTTCAATCTATTCCCTGGTTTTGTGGCCAGGAAAGCCAACACCACCATGATGGTTTTGGCCAAGAGAGAAGAAATGGCAACTGAGAAGATGATGCTGAAAAATGTTTGTCGGAGAAGGCAAGTGGCTTTCCTTGGTTGACCAATGAAGAGAAAATTAGACAAGAAACATAGCAGGAGGGAGACCAGGAGGATGTAAGAGAGGTCCCGGTTGTTGGCTTTGACAATGGGAGTTTCCCGATATTTAATAAATATGAGTAAAACAAAGCCTGTGGTTAGGGAAAAGAATAGAGCAAATGATACCAGGGTGTTGCCCAAATGTTCTTCATAAGACAGGAAGGTTATAAATTTGGGTATACATTGGACTTGATCCCCATTTGGATATTGATTATCCGGACACTTGGTGCACTTTTCTGTATCTGAATGTGAATGAGTAGGCTTTAACTGTGTCTGCTTATATCCAAAATTATATGGAGGATGTCAGTGTTCTTAAGTCTATTATCATGTGAGCAAATGAGAATGGATGTCACAGAAGGTCTATGCAAACATTGAAGGTGAGAAACACAGTTTTCAAATCAGGTGATGCGGCAGCACTTAGAATAGCAAGAGCTGAGTTGAGGGATGCAATAAAGTCACCAATACCGGCCTATAGCCAGAAAGTGCAGAATTTCTTTTGCGATCCTATGGACCCGAGTGTAAGGACCCACCCCACTTTGCATCTTAAGAAGACAGAACTCTTGGAATGTTTCTTCCAAGAGGCATCCTTTATTAAGAGAAAATGGTTGCAGGCGTTCTAGACAGGACCTTGGGCCAAAGTCCTACGGTTCAAGGTTTTAAGGGGTCCCCAGCAGCCCACCCCACCCCACCATCTTTCCAGCGACAATCCCAGGCTTTACATTTCCACCTCCTTTTTCCTCACTGCCGGTGGAAGGGAGACTTCAGAGAGGAGTAGGTGAAAGCTGATGGCCCCATTGTTATGATTAGTCCTTTTGGTGGTATCCACCTTCAGTCCCTTTGAAGTTGTACCGAAGGAAGTGAGGGCCATAAAACCTTTGTTCACCCTTCCCTTCATCGTATGACAGAATCCAGAGAGGGCAGAAATGGGGTTTTCCATAGTCTATAACTAGAGATGAAATATAATTGGATTCTGACATCCTGCCCCCTTAAAAATAAGATAGATCCACCTGAAAGAAAACAAAACAGGTATAAAATTTAGTCAGCTTGTTAGGATACTCTGTGTGAAACTTCTTTAATAGCTTCGGGGCTCTGACAATTAAGCTATTTTCCAAAGCACCTGAAGGCAGGAGAAGAATCAATGGGTGGAAACTAATCAAGGAGAGAAGCAACCTAGAACTAAGGAGAAACTTCCTGACAGTGAGAATAATTAATCAGTGGAACAGCCTGCCTCCAGAAGCAGTAAATGCTCCAACACTGGAAGTTTTTAAGAAGAGACTGGACAGCCATTTGTCCGAAATGGTGTAGGGTTTCCTGCTTGAGCAGGGGGTTGGACTAGATGACCTCCAAGGTCCCTTCCAACTTTACTACTATTACTATTATTATTACTACATGATGTTTATGGACCCACTCGTTTTGTGAGGCAGGGAGGTGTTTCCATGCAACTAGGTACTGAGCCGCTCCATGATATCTCCTAGAGTCTAGGATTTCCTTTATTTCGAAGTGTTGTTTGCCCTCCACTATGATTGGAGGTGGTGGGGGGGGATTTTTCACCGTAATGATGACTGATGCTCTCTTTTGAGCAAGCTGCAATGAAAAATTGGGTGTATTTGCCTGAGATTTTTGGGTAATTCTAATTCTACTGTTACTGGGTTTAGGATTCTTTTAAATAGAAAAGGCCCTATATATTTTGGTCCAAGTTTTTTACAGGGCTGTAGGGACTTTAGGTATTTTGTAGATAAGTACACCATTTCTCCTATAATGAATGGTGTAGGCTCAACCCTTTTTTTATCTGCTTGTGCTTTGTATTCCTGCCTAGCTTCATCTAGTGCTTTTCTAACTATTGGCCAGGTGTTTTGTAATTGTTCCATCCATTCTTTCAGTGATGGGATCGCCGGTTTGTTTGGGGTTAATTCTGGCATGGGGTTGAAACTTTGACCGGTGGCTATTTGAAAAGGAATGTAACCTGTGCTGGAGTGGACTGCATTATTGTAGGCAACTTCTGCGAAAGGGAGTAGGTGCATCCAATCGGACTGCTGGAAACTAAGAAAGCATCTTAAATATTGCTCAAGTACTGAGTTCAATTTTTCCAATTGACCATTCCCCTGAGGATGATGGCAAGATGTCAGTCCCTGAGTGGTCCCTAAGAGGGATAAAAATTCCTTCCAAAATGCAGACCTAAATTGCACTCTCCTATCAGAGATGATGTGTTGGGGTGCCCCATGCAATCTGTAAATATGCTGGACGAAAAGTTTCGCTAAGGCTTTTGCAATGGGAATCTTTTGGCAAGGGATAAAGTGCACCTGTTTGGAAAACAAGTCTGTCCAGACAACAGTATTCCCATTGCTTTCTGGTAATTCCACTATAAAATCCATGGCTATTTCCCTCCAGAGGGCTGAGGGACTTGCCACTGTTTGTAACAGTCTGGGCGATTTCCTTTGCAACCTCTTTGCAGTTGCACACTTTGAGCAGCTGGCCATGTAACTTTCTATGTCCTTTTTTATGGATGGCCACCAAAATTGCTGTTTAATTAAGTGTAATATTTTTACAAATCCAAAATGCCCTGCTGATTTTGTGTCGTGGCAAAGCTGCATGAATGTGACTCTTTGGGTTGTTGGTATATATAACTTTTCCCCCACCCAAGGCAGCCCATCTCTCATTGTGCACATATTTTTGTTTTTCTGGAACCATTCATCTGTTTCCAAACTTTTCCAGAATTCAATTCCTGTTTGGCTGCCCAGCTGTGGTTTTAATTTAGCTTGGACTCTGGTCGTTACTGGCGCTGCCAGTTGTGATTCTACCATCATCGGTTTAGAGTCGGTGGCTCGCGTGCTGTTATATTGGGGCATGCAAGTGCATTTGCCAGGAAGTTCTTTCTCCCCGGCAAATGCTTGAGCGTAAATTGGAACTGGTGAAAATGCTGGGACCAGCGGGCTTGCTTGGGGTTGAGCTTCCTGGGCGTTTTCAGGGCTTCCAAATTTTTGTGGTCAGTCCACATCTGGAAATGGATTTTGTTGCTTTCAAGGAACTGGCGCCATGTGAGTAATGACCAACGTATCCCGTATGCCTTTTTCTCCTATACGGGCCAGTGCTGTTCCGTTTCTGTGAGTTTCTTGGATGTATATGCACAGGGTTGCAATACCCTTTCATCGTTTTCTTGTAATAGTACAGCCCCCACTGCCACATCTCTTTCATCCGCCTGTATTACAAAGGGCTTATCCATGTCTGGGTGCTCAGTACTAGTTCGGCAGAGAAAAGTCTCTTTAATCTCTCAAACACTGCTTGGCACTCCATTGTCCATGGTAGAGGCTGGTTAGGTTTTACTGAGGATGCTCCCTTCATTTTTAGTAAGTTAGTGAGGGGCAGGGCTATCTGGGCAAATGAGGGGATGAATTGGCGGTAAAAGTTTGCAAAGCCCAGGAAACTTTGTAGTTGCTTTCTTGTCTAAGTAAACCAGGACCCCCTTAAACAGGTGCTCCCTCAGAACATCATTGATTAATTGCATAAATACTGCGGGAGCCCCTTGTAATCCAAATGGCAAGACTTTGAATTGGTAGCACCCTATGGGGCAGTTAAATGCGGTCTTCTATTCATCCCCTTCCTTAATTCTCACATGATAGTAAGCTTCCCTTAGGTCTAGTTTAGAAAATTTTTTCCCTTTCGAGAGGTGTGACAACATGTCCTTCATGAGGGGCAGAGGGTATAGGTTGCTTTCACTGATTGTATTCAGGGCCCTATAATCCATGAATAAGCGTAAATAGCCGTCCTTCTTCTCTCTAAAAAGGACCGGGGCAGCCACTTTAGGCTTGGCTGGCTCAATGAACCCCCTTTCTAGGTTTTTCTTTATGAATCTTTTCATTTCCTCCTTCTCCTTTGGGCTCATGGAGTATAATCTGGGCTTCGGGAGTTTTGCCCCAGGCTTGAATTCAATGGCACAGTCCTGGGTCGGTGGGGGGGGGGAGCTCATCCACCCTCTCCTCACTGAAAACTTCAGCAAGGTCTCTGTATTCCTCTGGTATTTCTGGTGGTCCCTTTCCCTCTCCCATAGATGCTTTTTCTGTTCTTGATTCTGGTAGCCCCCCTTGGGATTTTAAGTCCATAGGGTCCCCCTTCGGGAATTTGATTTCTGCCGTCCTCCAATTCACCCAGGGGTTCCATTTTTTTAACCATTCCATCCCTAGGATCATCAGGCATTCCATGCCTGGGGTCACCACAAACGTTATGTCTTCCTCATGTTTGCCCAGGGAGAGGTGTATTGGTAAAGTGTCTAGGGTAGCTGGCACACCCCCTGCTATGGATCCATCTAACTGGCCAAATGTGATTGGTTGGTCCAATCTCCTCGATGGAATGCCCAGATTCCCCACTAGCATCGGGCTAATGAGGCAGCGGGTGCAGCCAGAGTCTATTAAGGCTTTCACCTTCACGGCTTCGGGCATGGGGGGAATTAATATAGTCACTGTCTTGAGGATGGGTGCGATGCGTCCACTTACCAGGAATTCGCCCTCCGAGCTGTCGTCTGAGGCATCCACCAGCCCTGCAGTGAAGGCTGGAGTTCTTTCCCCCTGATGAGCAGAGGTGGGGGATTCAACAGCCTCCAACATTCTCATGGCAGGTTCTTTTGGCTTAGCTGGAGACTTTCCGGATTTGCTGGCCGGTGAGCTGTCTGGGTTGTGCTGGGGGGCTTTTGAGCGGCATTCTACAGCTTGATGCCCTTCTCTTCCGCATTTCACTGGTTCGTGTGTCAACTCAGGCGGTGAGCGGCTCCATTGTTTTCCTTGGCGGTGCCTTTTCAATATGTTGATCTCTCCTTCCTCTGCCAAGACGTACCATTCCTCAAGTTGGTGTGGGTCCCCTCAGGGCAGGCAAGCATCATATAGGTCATAATTTAGTCCGTCTTTGAGATGGCTAAGGAGAATGTTTTCCAGCCAGTTCAGTTTGCTGGCAATGGCCCGGAATTCTTGCATATATTCGGCCACCGGGCGTTTGCCTTGCCTCATCATTTTTATTCTTTCGCGGGCTTTGCGATCAGCCAGGGGGTCCTCAAATCGCCTTCTCAGAGAGGACATGAAACAGTTGAAGTCGTTGAGCTCTGGGGCATTGAAGTCGTGCAAGTTAACCACTCAATGATTGAAGCATGGCTGAAGACATCTACAGGATTTCTGTTTTCTCTTTTAGAAGGTGCCCTTTGCCAGATGTGGCATGAAGAGATGCCAGGCAGGAGAGAGGAAAAGTGTTCCAGAGGGTGAGGAGGTTTGCTGCTACCAATGTGCCCCTTGCCCAGAAGGGACCATTTCTAATCAGACAGGTAGAGCACACTTTCAATGTAGCTTTTCCAGGATCAAGGAAGCCAATCGGTAGAAACAAATATTAATTTGTTTAATTAATTAATGGGGGACTTCAATGCAAAAGTGGGAGAAGGAAGTGATGCTGGAAACTTTGGCTTAGGAACCAGAAATGGTAGAGGTGACAGATTTGTAGACTTCTGCAGGGAACATAGGCAATGTGTGATGAATACTTTTTTCAAGTTGCCAAAAAAACGCCTCTACACTTGGAGATCACCAGCAGATACACGAAATAATGCAATACGGAACCAAATTGACTGTTTTACAATAAACAAAAGATTTAGAAACTCAGTAAAATCAGTAAAGACATACCCAGGTGCAGATGTACTATCCGATCATAATCTACTACTTGCTGAAGTCCAGCTGAAACTAAAAAGGATGAAAAACCCGAACCCTGCTAAACCAAGAATCGACAGAGACTTCATCATTAAACATGGAGGTAATTCTTATAACCCTTATAAGAATTATTCTATTGGAATTGGATGAAGAAATCATGATACAAACACCCCATAATAAAATCTTTTTGCAATGGGGGTCACTTTGTCATGCCCCACGATACATTCCTGTGATTTGATGCTGTTCCTGATGTCACCGCTGTGACAATGGATGTCAACGCTCTGACAACTGAGAACCAGCAGCCATTTTTACTTTTGCTTTTAATGTGCCTTTTATATTCTCTTAGAGTTGATATGTTGAAGGGGGGGTAGGGTAAATGCCTGAGGGTTTAGCTAGCCATAAAAATATAGAAATGTGGGAAATCAAGGATGTGTTCTGATAAGGTTTTTGTGGGCTGAGGGGCCAGAGTGAAAAGCCCACAATTTTTGCTAATTGGGGAATGTGATTTATGACAGCCTTTGTGGGGTGGGAATTGCAATTTGTTACTTTGTATCTGGGAAAAGGGAATCTCATTCTTGGGTTCAACCATGTAAGTGCCGATACTTTGTTTCCTAATAAAATGTTCTTTAAGGAAGAATTCTTGCCTTGAAGTTCTTTTAGTGGTTTCATCTATCGGAACTATGACATCTGATATCTAGATTCACAGGCTTGCAATTATCTCGTAATGCAATGGTCACCATAGAATGCTGAAAGCCATGGTTTCTCATTCCCAGCCACCCCAGTTGCTAAAAATCTATTTTTTCTTTCAGCTTCTTGCCTATCTGAAGAATATCCAATTCAATGACAGTACTGGAAATAAAGTCACAATCTCAGAAAATGGACCAGCAATAGCTCAGTATGATGTTCTCAACTGGCTTTCCCCCCACAATCAGTCTTTTGTCCCCATAAAAGTTGGACAAATGGATCCTAAGTTTCCCCCAGGCCAGGAAGTTACCATCACGTCTGATGCAACGACCTGGGCCAGAAAGGTGGGCTAGAAGGAAATGTTCTGATTTCAGAAAATGATTCATTCTCTCTTATGGATGCAGAATTTCTTTCTCATTGGAAAAAAGGGTGGATTGAATCAGAAAAATTGATAGCGATGGTGAAAAGTGGTGAAAAGATATTTTCATGAAACAGATTCAGGTCTGATGTCAATGCTGCTAATATTGGATATTCTTGCTTTGACAAAATATGCAGAACTGTCTGGTATTTTTAGAGTTAATTTAGATGATGTTGGGAGGGGAGGAGAAAGAATATGTGTAGAGAACGGGCTTCAGAATGGTAGTGAACTTTTGCCCCCTGCCTGATTGGAGACCGTGATTTATGACAGCAAAGTAAAGGAGGGAAAATGCCAGTTTGAATGCCTTTCAGGAGAATGCAAGAGAGTCGCAGGAGTCTTCTCCAGCAGCATCGTTCAAAGGCCTCCATTCTTTGTCGTTCAGCCTTTCTTATGGTCCAATTTTCACGTCCATACATTGCAACTGGGAAAACCAAGGCCTTGACTATACGCACTTTTGTTGGCAGGGTGACGTCTCTGCCTTTTAGTATGCTGTCTAGATTTGCCATAGCTTTCCTCCCAGGAGCAAGCATCTTTTAATTTCTTGGCTGCAGTACCCATCTGTGGTGATCTTGGAGCCCAGGAAAATAAATTCTGTCAATACAATGATTATTGTATAAAGGTTTTAAACAAAGATTGTTTTCCTTATTTACAGCTTTTATTGATTTGTTGTACACTGCCCATGACTTTGCTAGAGATGTGTGGTCCATTTATTCCCTAACTAAATCTATAACTAAATCCTCTAGGCATTGGTATGATGACTCACACTTCCTAAGATGCAGCGGACTGCCACTCTGCCCCATCAGCAACCATTCTATCTGAACATATGATGGCACAGACCAAACTCCATCTTGTGTGCAGGTGTTCACTTTCAAGTAGTTCAAAAAGTCAACTTCACCTTGACTCTCAAGTCCATCTGCTCTGTGGATTAGCAACAAGAGACACAAACATGTTTTTAACTATCTAATGGGCAAACAATCTCTATTGCCCAACAGATAGGACAATTGCTTTCCCCTCAAATTATCAGAAGAACAGTAATTCTCAATGTATCCCCTGTGGACGCCAACCCACAAAAGTCTTCCAAGGTTAAACCTGCTATAAAATATATTCTATAAAATATATTCTCTGAGTTCTCCCAGCGATGGAGGACTTTGCCTTGTCTTCCAAAGAGCTAACTGTGGGGTTTGGTGAGACTCAGCTGGCCTTTGTGTCAAAGCCCAAACGCAGGTAAGAGAAAATATGATTGATACAGTATTTTATTGATGGATTAGTCTTGCAACCTTATTATTAAAATAAAATACAGCACACAGTCTCATTTCAGAATAGGACAGATAGGAAGAACTAAAGTGATAAAATACAAATGGCTTAATACATAGTGGCATCAGATAAATTAACCCTGAGGCCATCCAGGGTTGTGTCTGTGGTGCTAAAGCTCTGATGGTATTTCTGATGCTCCCTGAAATTCAGCTTCCGCACAAACCTTGATTTCTGATCTGGGAGGGACGGTGACAAGGATGACTGGGCTGCCTCTCCTGTTGCTTCTGCTGATCCTCTGGCTCCTGACTCCAGTTACTGCTAAGAAGATTCAAACCATCTGTCCATTGAAAATACACATGAAGTTTCGAGGTCAGTGGGAATTTTACAGGCCTGGTGATCTGATTATTGGAGGGAATTTGCCCCTGATGACTTTTGTGGAGTCCAGAGCCCCAGATTTTCAAAAAGACCCATCGCAATTTATTAATGACATCACGTAAGTTTCACCTGGAGGGGAAAAAAAATTCGTCGACTGTTTTTTTTCCTTTGGATTTTAAGAAATGCTCATTCTAGGGATCTTCAGCTCTTTGCCCTTTTCTCAATAAAGAGGAAAATTCAAGAAATAGGTTAGAATTCTCTGTCTTTAAAGAACCGTTCCTGAGGACAGAGAACAACAACAGTATATACACAAATTATATGTGGGGGCATGACCTGCCTTTCCAGAAGTTCTCATCAGGATGATTATCAAGTATATAAAAGTAGATAGTGAAGAAGTTGACTTATAACATTCATTTGGACATAAAATCATAGTAAAAACAACTCAAAGAAAAGTTTGATCTTTTTCCAATGTGGATATTGTAAAAACAAAACAAAACAAAACCCTCCTCAGCTTTGGAATGAGCAGTGCTTGTGAATAATGTTCCTTAGTGAATCTGGGCTGTGACCCTCACTGGAGTTTTTGCTCAGACATGAAGAAGCTGCTCTGAGAGAGGAAGAAACTGGTTAGGGAGGAAGAGGAGCAATTGGGGAGGATTTCAGCCAATGGGGGAAAGTGAAGAAGGGAGGGAGAATAGAGGGAGATAAGATAATCTGGGATAAGGATGGCAGGTGTTTCTCCTTTCTCAGAGATCCATCCAAGCACAATCAAGGAACATCCCTCAAAAGCCAGAAAGAACCCAATGGAACTTGTCACTTACTGCTGCAAGGACACACACAAAATGTTTTTCTCACTATAGACTCTTACTCAAAAAATACCATCAATTCCTGGCCTTGATGTTTGCTGTCATGGAGTTGAACAAGGATCTGCTTCTTCTCCCCAACATCACCCTTGGCTTCCGCATCTATGAAAATCAGAAGATGGAGAGGAAGATTTTCTTATACAGCCTCTCCTTGCTCTCCACACGAGGTCAAATGGTTCCGGGTTACAAATGTGGCAGGAAGGACCCTCTGCTCTCTGTCATTGGAGGTCACAACTCCGAATCCTCAAGGCAGATGGCCTCCATCTTCAGCATCTACAAGGTCCCACAGGTAAGGGGTTTGTGTGTGGAGTACACAAACAACCAAAGCACACACAGAAGCCAAGGAAGAAAACAAAGGTGTTTGGTGGGAAGTGGCATACACCAAGGGTGTATGACTTAGATAGTCGATCCTAAAGCTGAATTGGTTTTTCTATTTTGTATGTCAGGATACATTTTTATTTAACTGCACAAAGATACTGGCATAATTCAGAAATGCAGTATTTGCTAAGAGGAATCACTTCCTGACTTTCATAAAAGTTTATCATCTTTCTGCACTTTTCAGTGCAGTTTAATCAGGTTGATGATTTGTTCCTTTGACTTCTGATCTATCACAACTAGACAACACAAGTCAATGTTGGCTCTTCCTAAGAAGGGAGCAAGATGAAGCTGAGTCACTCTGACTGGTGAGTCAGTCTGACTGGTAGGGCAATAAACTACACAACGGGGAGCCTTAAAGTCACCATAAAACTTAACTTTGTTTTTGAAAGAAGAATCTCACTTTCTCCAGCTTGGTGTTGGCTCGGAGTCCACTCAGGGAGACAGAAGCGTTCATCCTTCCTTCTTTCGGATTAACCCCAAGGAATCTGCTCAGTATGAGGGTCTAGTCCATCTGCTCCTGCAGTTCCAGTGGAACTGGGTTGGGCTGGTGGCCAACCAAGATGACGGTGGGGAACATTTCATTTCATCTCTGCTGCCAATGCTGAAGGAGAAGGAGATCTGCCTGGCCTTCACTCAAATAATGAAATTTGATTTTTACACTGATCCAGGTACAAAATTACATCATCTTTTCAACACTTGGTCTAAAGCTGAAGTGATTATTTTTTTGGGAGACTACAGTGCTACCACAAATATGTGGATAGTTGTGTTTGTTCACCAAACACAGAGTAATATATTTCAGAAGGTGTGGATCTTTACATCCAGTTGGAAATTTAATGTGATAAACTCTGGAGATATATTGCTTTTTATGAAGACCTACCATGGTGCTTTGCAATTTAGGGAACACACCAGAGATGTCTCAGAGTTCAGCCATTTTCTCATGTCTTTAGACCCTTTGAAACCACAAGGGGATTTTTTTCTCCCTGTATGGTGGCAACTGATCTTTGGCTGCAAGTTGCAGAAACTAAGAGTGATCTTTGAAAAGTGGGAGAAAACCTGTACTGGAGAGGAGAATTTACAGAGTCTGCCAGCTTACCTGTTTGAAACAACTATGACAGGTGAAAGTTACAACATCTACAATGCCATTTATGCTGTGGCACAATCATTACATGTAATTTATGGATCAGGAGGACGACCAGCTATGATGAGACTTGGAAAGAGGATCTTAGATGTCCCACCATGGCTGGTAATCTCTGTTTTTTTTTTAAATCCAATCCACAGATCCTTAGAGCTAACATACAGAGGAAGTTGCCCATGTGTAGAACATAGAAGAATAGAGTTGGAAGGGATCTCAGTTCTAACCCAAACCCTGCTCAAGCAGGAGACCCTATATCATTTCAGCCAAATGGTTCTCCAGCCTCTTTGAAGGTCTCCAGTCCACCCACAAATTCTGAAACCAGTTCCATTGGTTTTGCTCTCACTGTTAGGACATTTCTCCGAAGTTCCAGGTTCCTTCTCTCAATAGTAATAATAATAATAACAACAACAATAACAACAACAACAACAAAGTTGGAAGGGACCTTGGAGGTCATCTAATCCAACACCCTGCTCAGGCAGGAAATCCTATAGCATTTCAGACAAATGGCTGTCCAGTCTCTTCTTAAAACCTCCAGTGTTGGAGCATTCACAGCTTCTGGAGGCAGGTTGTCATTGTTCTAACTGCTTCACTCTTTGGTTAGTTTCCATCTTGTCCTTCTTCCAGGTGCTATGGAGAATAGCTTGACTCCCTCTTCTTTGTGGCAGCCAGTGAGATATTAGAATACTGCTATCATGTCACCCCTGGTCCTTCTCTTAATTAAACTAAACATACTCAATTCCAGCAACTGTTCCTTATATGTTTTAGCCTCCAGTCCCCTAATCATCTTTGTTGCTCTTCTCTGTATTCTTTCTAGAGTCTTAACATCTTTTTTACATTGTGGTGACCAAAACTGGATGCAGTATTCCAAGTGTGGCCTTACCAAGGCATTGTCAAGTGGTATTAACACTTCACGTGATCTTGATTCTATCTCTCTGTTAATGCAGCTTAGCACTGTGTTGGCTTTTTTGGCAACTGCAGCACATTGCTGGCTCATATTTAAGTGATTGTCCACTAGGACTCCAAGATCCCTCTAACAGTTACTACCATTGAGCGAGTTGTCACCTATATTGTACATGTGCATTTGTTTTTTTCTTGCCTAAATGTAGAACCTTACTTTTTTCACCATTGAATTTCATTTTGTTAGATAGCACCCAATGTTCAAGTCTGTCCAGATCCTTCTGTATCTTAAGCCTATTTTCTGGAGTGTTGGCTATTCCTGCCAGCGTGGTGTCGTCTGCAAATTTGATGAGTTTCCCATCTATCCCCTCCTCCAAATCATTGATGAAGATGTTGAAGAGCCCTGGGCCAAGAACAGAGCCCTGGGGCACCCCACTACACACTTCCCTCCATGTAGATGTGGTTCCATTGAGGACCACTCGCTGAGTATGCCCTGTCAGCCAGCTACGAATCCATCTGATGGTGATACTGTCTAACCCACATTTTTCTATCTTATCAAGTAGTAGGTTGTGGTCTACTTTATCAAATGTCTTACTGAAGTCAAAGTAAATTATATCCATAGCATTCCTCTGGTCCACTAATTTTGTCACCTGGTCAAAGAATGCAATAAGATTTGTCTGGCATGATCTCTTTTTGACAAACCCATGTTGGCTTTTGGTAATGACTTTGTGTTCTAAGTGTTTGCTGATTTGCTGCTTGATTATCTTTTCCAAGATCTTCCCAGATATTGAGGTCAGGCTGATAGGTCTGTAGTTTCCTGGATGATGTCAGAATCCAATTATATTTCATCTCTAGTTATCGATTATAGAAAACCCCATTTCTGCCTTCTCTGGATTCTGTCATACAAGAAAGGGAAGGGGGGAACAAAGTGGCTTTATGGCCCTCACTTCCTTCAGTACAAGTTCAAAGGGATTGAATGTGGATAGCACCAAAGGGGCCTAATCATAACAAAGGGGGCTATTACCTTTCATGTAGTTTTCTCTGAAGTCTCCATCCAGCCGGCAGTAAGGAAAAGGGGTGGGAATGTAATGCCTGAGACTGTTGCTGGAAGTAGGGGGGGATTGGGTGGGGCTACTGGGAAACCCCTTAAAACCTTGAATGGGAGAGCTTGGACCCCAAGTCCTGTCTAGAACGCCTGCAACCATTTTCTCTTAATAAAGGATGCCTGTTGGAAGAATTATTCCAAGAGTTCTGTCTTCTTAAGATGCAAAGTGGGGTGGGTCCTTACAGATCCCCTTTTCTTCCTTTTTTGGAGATGGGAACTAATTCAGCTCTTTTCCAGTCCTCTGGTAGTTCCCCAGTGCACCAGGATCTTTGAAAAATAGTTCAGTGGTTTTGAGATCACATCTGCCAGTTCCTTGAGTACTTTGGGGTGTAATCCATCTGGTTCTGGTGATTTGAACTCGTCTAGGCTGGACAGGTGCTCACTTACCATTTTCTTGCCTATCTTAACTTGTATTTCTAATCTATTTTTATGGCATTTTTTTTTTTGATAGCTTGGACTGTTTTTTCCCTTTGTGTAAAGACAGGTGCAAAAAAGGAGTTAAATAGTTCTGCTTTCTCCTTGTTGTTTGTCACATTCTTGCCACTTTCATCCACTAATGGACCAATCATTTCCTTAACTATTTTCTTGTTTTTTACATGTTGCAAGAAGCTTTTTTTGTTATTTTTGACCTTGGTCGCAAGCCTTAGTTCATTTTGAACCTTAGCTTTTCTCACTTCATCTTTGCAGGCTCGGACTATTTACTGATATTTTGCTTTACTTATATGCCCCTCTTTCCACTTTTTATATTTGTCTTTTTTATCTTTCAATTTATCAGAGAGTTCTTTCTGCAGCCATGTTGGTTTTTTTGAGAGCTATTGTTTTTCTTCTTTGTTAGTATTGTGCTAGACTGTGCTTTTATTATTTCATTTTTCAAAATTTCCCAAGCTTCTTGAGTTGTTTTCCCCTTGAGGATTCTCATCCAGAAAATTGTTCCAAAGCTCGCTCTACGTTTATTGAAATTAGCTCTCTTAAAATCCAAGAATCTAGTTTGACTGTGTTCTATTGCTTGTGCTTCCAGAATGATGAATTCCAGTATTGCATGATCACCCCCCCCCAAGATTCCTGTGGCTTAAACACCTTCTATCATTTCATCTCTCTTAGTGAGGATTAGATCCAATATGGCTAATCCCCTAGTTCCCTTGTCTACTTTTTGGAAGACAAAGGTGTCTGCTAGGTTTACAAGGAATATGTTTGATCTTCCACTTGATGCAGAGTTTTTCTCCCAGTTAATGTCAGGGTAATTAAAGTCCCCCATTTCTATTGTGATGTGCTTCCTACATTCCTTAGTTATCTGCCTAGTAAAAAATTCATCTATTTCCTCTGTTTGGTTGGGTGGCCTATAGTATACACCTATGACAAAGTCATTGTGCTGACCCAGGGCCCTGAACGAAGGCAAAGCAATTAGCTGGTCAGAACAATTGTCTTTGTAAGCACTGCCAATGTTCACCCAACAGCCCCCACATATGCTGGCACAAGTTCAATAAAACAGTCAATGAAGTTAAAAGGTTCGGTAAAGTAAAACAGATAACAAACTAAGTATGATCTTTTCAACGCCCAGCTTGCCTGTGACCTGCAAACTGCAAAACTGAGGACAGCAAAGAGAAATCAGAAAAAAGCAAACTTGGTCCAAAATACAAAGAGTCCAGGTACAGGAACGCACATCACAAGAGTTCACATTTGTTCCCGGCAAATGCCCCATCGCACAGTGTCTCCTTAAATACCTACTCCCCAGGTGTGCCTTGTGGAATGGGGCGTGACGCTCTTCTCCTGAGCAAGTGAGCCTGCCTCGGTTGTTCCCTCCTCCTCTCTGCTCTCCTTGCTCTGGGATCAGGTGGGGAGGGGCCTTGCTCCTCACCTGAACTCCGCCTTCCCTGTTCCAAACTTAAAGGGCCCTGGCCTGCCTCAGCCTGCTCCTCCCCACAGTCCTCCGAAACCATAGACACCCCCTCCTGGGCCTCAACAGGGAACTCCATGTCGCCCTCAGAGTCAGGCTTGGATGGAGGCATGACAGTCATTTTTCCCCCTTTTATGTTTACCCAAATGCAGTTTTTGTCATTGTTGTGCTCTATTTCTGTAGAGATGTAGTGATTTCTTATATAGAGAGCAACTCCACCTCCTCTTTTATTTGGTCTGTTTTTCTTAAATAATTTAAATCCCTCTAGCTGTGTGTTCCATTTGTGGGTTTTATCCCACCATGTTTCCGTAATGACAACAATATCATATCTGCCCTCATTTACCTGAATTTCTAGCTCACCCTGTTTACTGTTCCTACTCTGTGCATTGGTGTATAGACATTTGAGTCCTTTATGACTGGCCCTATGTTTACTTTCTATATAACATGTGTGGTGCCTGAGTTCCCCTGTGTTCTTACCGCCTGTTCGGTTAGTAAACTTTGTGTGGCTCTCGCTATAAAAAGCTTCATTTTACTTGACAGCAAGGTTGGTATTCTTGTCCACACACACATCTATGTTACATGCACTGATAACCTGTAATTTTTTGATTGCTGGGGACAGGGATGTTCTATATCAATTAACTCACTGTCCCTGTTGTTTAGTTAAAGCAGATTAAAACAGCTATATTTTTTAAAACAACAATAGTACAGATTAAGTATAATATTTGATTCAATATAGGTAGAAGGGGGGAAGGAGAAATAAAACAAACTAGTTGTACATAAGATTCATGTATGTATGACCTTCCCAAAAGGTTTTCAGAAGTATTCAAAGCTTGTCAATTTCATGGAATGACCATTACACAGAGTGATCCAGAGTAAGATGACAATTCTGCCAGATGCTGTAATAGGTCAACTGAAGTCCTAGTAGATATATTTGCAGAACCACCTCTGTTTCCTTCATATTGTAGACTGAATCTAGTTGTAGAAAGACACTTGACTCAATCCATTGTAACCCTGGTTTTTGTTACTATGACTTATGCTGTGTGATCCCATCCCATATATTTAATTTGCCATTTGTTGCACTGAACTGCTTGTTGCGTGAAAATACTTTCTGTTGACTTTAGCACACACAACAGGATTCACTGTAGTTTAAAATTCATGAAACTGTGTTTTTTTCTGCATCAAACCATAAAGAATGCACCTTTATGTCTGTTGAAGTCACAAATCAGGGCAGGCACTGCAAGGAAAACAAATTCATGGAAGAGTGGAAAAGTGTTAGTAATTTCTGAAGGTCTCTTTCCATTCAGCTTCTTCCTTATTTGAGGAACATCAAGTTCAACAACACTGCTGGAGATGAAATCTACTTCTCAGAGAATAGACTGGGGTCTGCTCGTTATGATCTTTTCAACTGGGTTCTCCTCCCCAATCAATCTTTTCTCCCTGTGAAAGTTGGACAGATAGATCCAGGGGCTCCTGCAGGACAGGATTTCACCATTAACTCTGATGCAATTGTCTGGGCAAAAAAGGTGAGTTGGAAGGTAAAATAAATCCAGTAAAAGGGTCATTCTCTTCTGGGGATTCAAAACATCTCCTTTACTGGAGAATGGGTTACTGAATCAAAAATTTGGCAACCATTTGATGAAAAGCCTGTTTCATATGTAACATATTTGAGGTTTGATTTGTGATAGATCAAAAAGGGTTGAGATCAGGAAGAAATTCTTCTTGAAACACAGGATGCAGTTAGAGCAGCCAAGAGTGGTTTCCATGGATGATTCCCATAAAGCTGGACCTCCATCACTGTTTGCTTCTGAAAATCTGTAGCTCAATTCACAATCCTTCTTTTGCATGTCAAGCCCCAGTTCCAAACCCCAGAATCCATTGGTGGTTTAGAGTGGCATTAGCCTTAATCCTCCAAGAGCTTTTCCTGGTTTGTGCTACACTTGAGTTAAAGATTGAGTCTGAAGATATTCTAAGGATGGAAAGAGAACTATACAAATGAATGAGTGAAGCATGGCTGAAAACATCTACAGTATTTGTCTTTTCTCTTTTAGAAGGTGCCCTTTGCCAGATGTGGCATGAAGAGGTGCCAGGCAGGAGAGAGGAAAAGTGTTCCAGAGGGTGAGGAGGTTTGCTGCTACCAATGTGCCCCTTGCCCAGAAGGGACCATTTCTAATCAGACAGGTAGAGCACACTTTCAATGTAGCTTTTCCAGGATCAAGGAAGCCAATCGGTAGAAACAAATATTAATTTTGTTGTTCTTTTTAGTCAATTGATATTCTTCAACATATTCATGCTTTTCAGCAGAATTTCTATTCATGGATCTAAACTGGCCTTCTGCCCTCCTCCTCAGCCACCTTTCCTGCTCCTCAGCAATTTAATGCAGGGTAGTTTCAGGGCACAATTAATGGGTTCCCTACTAGATGTTCTAGTCCTACTATTGCATCCAACTACATCCAGGAAAACCAGCTACCAAACTTTTTGTGAAGCAGTGGGGTGTAAAGTTGAAGCTTTCATTATTTAGGGTGTGCTTTTCTGTCAGTGCTATCAGTCTCCCAGAAGATAAAAGAGCTGTTGGAGAAATGGGAGATCCATCTAAGTCTGCCTGCCCTACCCTGCAAAAAATTGTCTGAATGAGTTGATGCAAAATAGAAGTAGAGAACTGGATCCCAAAAGGTGGAAACGTCCTTGTTTCAAGCTAACCTATCCTCAGGATAATTGAAGTACTCTTGATTTCAGATTCTGCAAACTGTGACCCCTGCCCAGAAGACCGATATTCCAACATGGACAAGGACCACTGCATTGCCAAGAAGATCCACTTCCTGACCTATCAGGAGACCCTGGGATACATTTTAGTTTCTCTAGCGCTTTCTCTCTCTGTGATCACTTCTGCAGTGCTGGTGATATTCCATAAACATCGTGACACACCAATTGTCAAGGCCAACAATCGAGATCTCACCTACCTCCTCCTGGTCTCCCTCCTGCTTTGCTTCCTCTGCTCCTTCCTCTTCATTGGTGAACCTGGGAAACTCACCTGTCTCTTACGACAAACTACCTTTGCCATTCTCTTTTCCATTGCAGTTTCCTCTGTCTTGGCAAAAACTGTCATGGTGGTTCTGGCCTTCATGGCCACTAAGCCAGGGAACAAGGCAAGGAAACTCTTGGGAAAACCACTGACCAACTCCATTGTCTTAGTCTGTCCCCTGGTCCAAACAGTTCTTTGTATTATCTGGCTGGTAACCTCTCCCCCATTTCCCAACATGGACTTCCATTCTTTAGTAGCAGAGACCATCTTGGAATGTAATGAAGGCTCAACTTTAATATTTTATGCTGTCCTCGCCTACCTGGGTTTTTTGGCCCTCGTGAGTTTCACAGTGGCCTTTCTGGCTAGGAAATTGCCTGACAGCTTTAATGAAGCCAAGTTCATTACTTTTAGCATGCTGGTCTTTTGCAGCGTTTGGATCAGCTTCCTCCCCACCTACCTGAGCACCAAAGGAAAGTTCATGGTGGCCGTGGAGATCTTCTCCATATTGTCCTCTGGGGCTGGTCTTTTGGTTTGTATCTTTTTCCCCAAATGCTACATTATCCTACTAAGGCCACATCTGAATTGTAGAGAGAATATAATGAGGCACAAAAATGTCTGATTTGTCCTGGGGTTGGGAAATTTTACTTGGAATGGGACATTTTGGCAGTTGTCCCTGGTAAAGGCCCAATCATCTTCTGCGTAATATACATTGATATCAAAGATATGGATATTTATTAAACAAATTTATGTAGCCACCCAACTCACACACAGGTGACTCAGGGCAGCTGAAAAAATATTTTTTTAAAAAAAATCCATCCTATAATAAATCCATGATATAAAAAAAACATAACCCACAATATACAGCAGGAAGGTTTCCCACTTTAATCAAAGTCAATAAAATGTGCTGGATTGTGTTGGGTGGCTGGGGAGCAGGAGGTGAAGACTTTTATTTTACAAAAGTAAATGTTGCAAATTTTAAAAGATATATATTAATTTTCATTTTCTTTTTCTGGTCTGTCTATAATGTCCTTTAGTATTTTCTGTTTATTTGTTCGTGGAGAGCTTTCTTCTCCTCTTCCGGCTCTCGGCTCCATCTGAGAAAATGGTTGGAAGAACATTTCCCTCTGTCAGGTTCTGAAGGGAGAAAATCAATTAGTCCCCCCCCCGTTACTTTTCTCATTTTCTGTCTTCGCCTCTATTGCCTCTTCTCATCAGAGCAGTCTATCTGTTAGTTTGCCTGTTTATCTGACTCCTGGCCTTTGGCTCTTTTTATTCAATATCTTCCTCATGAGGCTGGTGGTGGAAGAGCTTCCCTGAAGCCATCTTGTTTTCCCTCCTTCTTGTCTCTTGCTCAGCACTTCAACTGTTCTCTTTGTTTATTCCTTCTTAATTCTTCATCTGAACCTTCATTCCATCTGAGGGAACTCTCTAGAAGACGTTCCAACACTTCTTTCCATGATTCCCTTCCATCTGATCGTAAATAAAACATCTGCCACATCTAGCATTATTGCTCACACTTACATGGCTACAACTGACTTCCATGCTGAAAGCTCTCAGTCTGAAAGTCAAGTGTTGTGTCACAATGTACCTTTTGAACAGCAGTAAACCCCCACTATTTTACTTTTCATGGATATCCCTTGTCCCCAGTGAGTAGTTTTTGTCCTCCTGACCTGGTTTCTTGGCTTGTATCTGATCCCCCCACAAATGCTACATTCCCTGCTGAGGTCCAAACAGAATCACAGAGAAAATATAACAGGGAACAAGACTCTCTGACTAATGAAGGGATTGGAAACTGTTAGTTTGACTTTGGGGCTTGCTTAGAATTTAAAAACATTTGAGACAAGTGAAGAAAAGAAGGTGGGAGTTATCCACTTCACAGCTCATATTCAACCGTGTGACTGGTCACAATATACTTGTTAGCCACCCAGAGTCATCTTGTGTAGGGAAGATACCACAAAAGTGTAATAAAAAGGTCTGCAAGAGTCTCCCACCCCCTTTATTTTTTACGAAAGCCACTTGTTTCAACTGAGGCCATGTCCCAACGTGATAATTAACACAGATTGATCTTGAAGAAATGGATGTGGATTTACAGTAGGACTTTTATCCCTTTATTTGTTTTAATGAAGAATCTTTGAAAAGAAGCATCAAGTTGCGTTACAGTTACAGTGGCAAAGAATAATCATAGAGAAATAATAAAGAAATACTAATACTGACAGCATACTTGTACACATGGGGCCTTGGAGCTTTGCAGAATTCTCTATTATTTCTCCAGTATTTCTTGTTGTATATTTTTAATGCAAAACATTAAATTATTCTCTATCCATACCAGCATCAAACAACATCAATTCAATTGGAACAACACTAAAATCATTGGCTACACTTCCACCTGCCACGCTTGTGAGTTCCTCGAAGCCTGGCATGCCACAAGCAATTCCATCAACAAACACACTGACCTACAACCAATGTACAAACCCCTTAGGATCTAAATCAACCACACAGCTAACCAGAGACAGCATCGACCCTCAGCCAACCCATGCAAGCCCCTTCCCCCCACCAGCAGTTCACCTTCTAAGGACCCTTACCTAATGTAACCTCCCCATCACAAGACCCATCACAAGCCCCTCATTTATGACTCACACCTGACCCACCACAAGACCCATCACAAAAACATCACTTGACACACCCACGCCTGAAGCCCTTATAAACAGAAGAACACTGATGTTCTGTTTTCGATGTAAAGGCATTGAGACAAGGCAGGAGTAACAACAGTCTTACCTTTATTCAGAACACAACAGAACCAATATAAAATGGCGTGGATTCCTCTTATACCCCTTTGCAGGGACAGTGTCAGGCAATCAACGCAACGGATTCTCCTGCCTTGCGCAATAGGCTGGAGACAGCCTGTCTGGTCCCGGGCATCCACGTAGTCTGCCCAGGCCTCTCTGCAGCTTCCTACACCTGCTGAATCACTCAGCAGGCCCAGGACATAACAACTGACATCTTCTAAACTCTGCTGAAGATGTTACCTAGCCTAATAAGGAAATGTTTGGAAACCAATCCACAAGCTTGGAGAACAAACTTTCACTCTCACATTAAATTATATAGAGTGTTCTCTTCATTATGACTAGATAAACATGCTTCATTAATAAACTAGATCATGTGAAGTGGATACTAAGGGATCTTCTCAAGTCCCTGCTATTTTTTTATGCTCTCAGTGTATTATGGGTAGGGATTGATGGGTGTTAATTAATGGAATAGTTCAAAAATTGTTCTATCTTGGGCAGAGAGGAAGGAAAACAATGTTGTGTGACAGTCTTAAATGTTTCCTGAACTTACAAGAATGCTTAGGGATAGAGAGGGGTGGGAGAGAGGGCAGACCCTAAAGCACCCCACATAGCTAAGCCCCTGGCAGACCCTGAAGCACCCCACATAGCTAGGCCCCTGACCTTTCATCTTCCATCATCCCAGACTGAAACTGTCCTTAAGTGGAACTAGTGCATAGCCAGGTCTCCAACCTTTAAACTTTCTAGGCGGACCAGCTAGATGCACTGCTTGATGGCAGGAACACAACATGGATAATGAAGAAAGAGGATGTATAATTGGGCATCTATCATCTCTTGGGGCCACTGCAAATGGAGGATTTGTCTGATATGGTGATGATTGGGTATTATGCTTGTTACTCAAAGAAAGTTAACCCTACCTGGTGCAAACCACAAATAGTTGGGACTGAAGGATAGAGCAGATTGATGCACTTGAGGGAAGCTCTTGATTCTGTCCTCAGGAAATCCTCCATCAGGCAGAGTGGTTGGCTTTGAAATACTTGTTTAAAATGTTGATGACCCACTCAAGTGACAGGGAGGTTGGGCAGAGTACATCTAAGTCACAAAGGAAAGAAGAAAAGAAGAAAGTGTGTCATTATTAAAAACCATCCAGGTTCCTCGTAGCTGAAACACATCTCCATTGGCCGGTTTGGGGAACACAGCTAGGACAAAGGCCATGGTGAGTTCTTCCGGGAAGCCCCCAGGGAGCTTCTTAATCTGGAAAGAGTTTGGTAGTGGTGGCAGCAGAAACGGTCAATTCCAAAGAGATCTCAGAGATTTAAGAGTTTGCCTTGTGTGTGTCCTACATTAAGGGGATTGGACCAAGTCACCCCCAAGTTCTCTTCCAACTCTAAAGTTGAATCAGTCTCTAATCACAGTTGCCCAATGCACAGAATGAGACACAAATTGTCATTTCAGAAATAAGTTTTCCTCTTGCCAAAATGCTACAGACTCCAGAGTTATGGGAATAATGTGGTTATTTCTCTCTCCCTGGGTTCATCAAAACTAGTAATTCTTACTTCATCTCAGTGGATTTCCAGAGACTAACCCTCCCTAAATGCAAAGAAGTTTGTGTCCAGTCAAAACATGTTTATCTACATGCTCTGAATGCTACAGCTGGGTCCCTTTAGAGTTGGAGCTGAGATGAATGCTTATCTTGAAGACTTCAAACCCCACTTGAGGCCTCTGAAGTCATCAGAGCATCCCATTCCCTACATCAGTCTCCATTGACTCGCTCTAGGAAGAAGGCCTCTTTGTCTGGACAATGTGTTGGCTTTTAATGTTGCTATGGACCTTGCCTGCGGCCGTCCAGATGGATCTGAGGCCAATCTGCTTCTGTAGGAGACCTCTCCAAGCACAGAAAGACTACTACAGGCCTGGAGATCTCATTATTGGTGGAAACCTGCCTCTCTCCATTACTAAAGTCCTACAGCTTCCTTTACATGAGCCTCCTAGTGATTGGGATGCCTATTCTCTGTAAGTGTTTCCTTGATTGTCTTTTTTCTCAGGGCAACGTGGAAAGGGAAGTCTTGAAGATGGGGCAGACTTAAATCCAACCCAGCTTCTGTTGATGTAGAGCCTTCCTCATTAGGACAAATTGATTCTCTTTGATGAATCAATTTCCCTTTAATCCCTTTCTCAAGCCCTCTGAGTCTTCAGTAGAGAAGAACAGCTTGTCACACTGAATAGGGAGTCAAACTTTTCTCCGTGTTCTTGAACGCAAGGTACACGTTGCAAAGAAACTAATTGGAACTTGGGGAGAAATAATGCTAAGGCCCTCCATCTTATAGCTGGACTGAATTCATCTTCCCATCTCATTATTCTGATGATTTGTAATACCATCCTTCATGAGTCCATTATATCCAACATAGAGAAGGTCTGTCTTTTGTCCCGCCAAGACTGGCTTCCCACCAATCTCCTGTTAATCCTGGGCAATTCTAGGTCAGTGGAGAATCCCCAGCAGAAAGAGTTCCACATTCTGAGACATTAACTGGGGGCCATCCACATATATCAGCGTAATCATTTCTAGCCAGCAAAAGTCAAACTAGTCAGACATTCAATTTAATTCAATTTAATCTAATTTATTGGATTTATAAAGCCACCTAATTCAAAAAGACTCTGGGAACACGATAGGGTTCCAGAGTGGGGGAAAGTGCTTGAGAATGTAGGGCAGAAGATGTCAGCCGTTAAGATCTCCACAGCTGCATATAATAAAATGTGTAGTTTTATCAAGACGATCAGCCACATTTCCTTAACTGGACTGAAAAGTTGATTTTGCAAAAGTCAATACTGATATTGCATATCAACTCACAGAAATGCCCTGCAGAGTTAGGGAGAGGAGGCTTTGTCATACACTGACTGACAGCAACCCTGTTTTCTGACAGCAGTAAAACTAATCAACTAATTTGTATTGATCTGTTTTACGATCAACTCTTAGAATGTTGGTAATGAAATGGCAGAATAAACATCTCTCTAATTTTTGTCCTCTTGCAAGCAAGACCTATTCCCAAGAATTATCAACATGTCCTGGCCTTGGCATTTGCCATCCAGGAGATCAACAAAGACCCCCGGCTTCTCCCCAACATCACCCTGGGCTTCCGCATCTACGAAGAGAACGAGTATGCAAGCATGGTTCAAGATGTCAGCCTGTCTCTGCTCTCCAGCCGGGGAAAATTGTTCCCTAACTACAAGTGTGACACACAGGACCACCTTCTCTCTGTCCTTGGGGGTCTCAACTCCAGAACCTCATACCAGATGGCAAGCATATTTGGCAATTTCAAGATTTCTCAGGTACGTGGACATGTAACATGAGGAAAGGGTCAATGCTGTAAGTTCTGCCTTGCGTGGTTACTGCCAACAATTCCAAGAGCCAATTCTGTGGCTGGTAGAAAACATCTCATGAAGGTGCAAGCTTGTGGGGATGTCTAGAATAGGATACCTTATTAATCTAGAGCAGCGGTTCTCAACCTGTGGGTCGCGACCCCTTTGGGGGTCGAACGACCCTTTCACAGGGGTCGCCTAAGACCATCGGAAAGCACATATTTCCGATGGTCTTAGGAACCGAGACACTGCCAAAGCTGCCACCGCTGCCGCCTCAGGAACACACAGTGGATGAGCCAAGGAGAGGAACTGAATGAGGAGAGAGGGCGTGCCCACCTGCGTGTTTGTGTGTGCTTTTGTGTAGAGTCACTATTTTCAACTCCCAATATTACAAAGAAAAAAAAGATTGACATGAATAAAATGTAGTGGAAGACAAGCGCTGTGTGTGTGTGTGTGCGCGCGCGCGTACGTGCAGTGTTAATCATATTCTTTCCCTCGTCATGTGCCAATAACCATCTGCTCTCAGTTCGTGATGAGCGGGGCTCTTCTTTTTTTCCATCCCTGCTTCGAGCGAAACGTTGAAAACTGTACGACACCAAGAGGCGCGCGTCCCGCTGGCAAGGCTCAGGGGAAGCGCCAGGATCAGCGCCCCTTTCTGCCTGATCAGTGCTTCTCCGAGGCCGGGAGAGCTCAGGGGAAGCGCCAGGATCAGCGCCCCTTTCCGCCTGATCAGTGCTTCTCCAAGGCCGGGAGAGCTCGGCCCCTTTCCGCCTAATTGGCGCTCCTCCGAGGCTGGGAGAGCTCAGGGGAAGTGCCAGGATCAACTCCCCTTTCTGCCTGATTAGCGCTTCTTCCGGAGCTGATCCTGGTGCTTCTCCTGAGCCCCGAAGAAGCACCAATCTCCTGGAAAGCAACATTGATCCTGGTGCATCTGCTGAGCCCTGAAGAAGCACCTATCACCTGGAAAGCAACATTGATCCAGGCCAGTGCACTCACACACACACAAACACGTGCGAGCAGTTACAGCTGAAGGCATTTCAGCCTTCAACTATGGCTCCCAGTCCTCTGGCACCTCATTGGCTCAGGCCAGCCGTCCGTCAGAATCTACGTCCCGTGGTTAGCTGGTTCCCTCAACGCGTCCCTCCCTTGCAGAAAGGGTTTGGCTCTTCATGCCGGCTTGCCCCCTCGCGGGGCTCCTGATACTGTAGGCCCCGCTAGCCGGGAAAGCGCACCGGAGTCCCAGCTGCCAGTAAGGTGATCGACCCACTCCTCTCCCATTGCCCACTCTGCCCAGCTCAAGCCTGGCTGGAGCAGCCTTGGTGCTTCCAAAGGTGGCCACTTCAAAGTCACACAGGCAGCCCTCGGCTGCTCCCCTCCCCTCCGCGCCTCCAAATCGATCCCCAATCAGAGAGAGAGAGAGAGAGAGAGAGAGAGAGAGAGAGGGAGGGAGGGAAGGAGGAAGAGAGGGAGGGAGAAAGAAAGAGGGAGAAAGAGAGGGAGAGAGAAATAGAGAGGGAGAGAGGGAGGGAGAGAGGGAGGGAGAGAAAGACAAAGAGGGAGAAAGAAAGAGAAAAAGAGAGAGGGAGAGAGAAATACAGAGAGGGAGAGAGAAAGAGGGAAAGAAAGAGGGAGAGAGAGAAAGAGAGGGAGAAAGGGAGGGAGAGAGAAAGAGGCAGAGGGAGGGAGAGATAGGGAGAGAGAGAGAGAAAGTGGGAGAGAGAGAGAAAGAGGGAGAAAGAAAGGGAGAGAGAAATAGAGTGAGGGGGAGAGAGAGGGAGAGAGAAAGAGAGGGAGAGAGAAAAAGAAAGGGAGATAGAGAGAGAAAAAGAGGGAGAGACAGAGAAAGAGGGAGAGAGAAAGAGGGAGGGAAAGAGGGAGAGAGAGAGAAAGGGAGAGAGATAGAGAGGGAGAGAGAGAAATAGAAGGGGAGAGAGAGGGAGAGAGAAAGAGAGAGGGAGAGAGATAAAGAAAGAGGGAGACAGAGAGAGAAAGAGGAAGAGAGAGATTACATTAGTAACATGGTTGTTAAGTGAATCTGGTTTCCCAACTAACTTTGCTTGTCAGAAGGTTGCAAAAGGTGATCACATGATCCTGGAACAATGTGACCATCATAAATATGAATCAGTTGCCAAACATCGAAATGTAAATCACATGACCCTGGGGATGTTGCAACGGTCATAAGTGTGAAAAATGGTCATAAGTCACTTTTTTCAGTGCCGTTGTAACTTTGAACAGTCACTAAGCAAACTGTTGCAAGGCAAGGACTACCTGTATTTTATCACTTTTTCCAATTTTTTTTTTGGTCAAGTTTTTGACACCTCGCTAGGTGACTAGTGGTACTTGAATATTGCCATATTCAAGTACCACTAGTCACCTTTTCACAATCGGTGAAAAGGTTGAAAAGCCCTGATCTAAATAATATTATCAGTAGGAGTGAATCCACTGTTTTTCCAACAAGATTGGAAATACTTTTATTTTTAATGTGATGGTGTAATAAATAAATAAAGTTGGACCATAAGAAAGGCTGAGCGCCAAAGAATGGAGGCCTTTGAACTATGGTGCTGGAGAAGACTCCTGCGAGTCCCCTGGACTGCAAGGCGTTCAAACTGGTCAGTCCTAGAAGAGATCAACCCCGACTGCTCTTGAGAAGGCCAGATCCTGAAGTTGAAATTCAAGTCCTTTGGCCACCTAATGAGAAGGAAGGACTCCCTGGAGAAGGGCCTAATGCTGGGAAAGATGGAGGGCAATAGAAGAAGGGGACGACAGAGAACAAGGTGGCTGGACGGAGTCACTGAAGCAGGAGGTGGGAGCTTCAATGGACTCCAGAAGATGGTAGAGGACAGGAAGGCCTGGAGGAACGTTGTCCGTGGGGTCGCGATGGTTCGGGCACGACTTCGCAATTAACAACAACAAATAAATTCTAATCCAGGGACTCTCAGTTTCATTGCTTAATTTTCTTTCCATCTTATTGCTTATCTTCAAACCCAGTTTGTTTTTGTGATTAATCACTATGCTTTAATTATGTTCAGTTTGTAACAATGAAAATACATCCTGCATATCAGATATTTACATTACGATTCATAACAGTAGCAAAATCGCAGTTATGAAGTAGCAACGAAAATAATTTTATGTTTGGGGGTCACCACAACATGAGGAATTGTATTAAAGGGTCGCGGCATTAGGAAGGTTGAGAACCACTGATCTAGATGGTCTGAGGTTAGTAACAAAAAATACAGGTACCCTTTTCCTTGCTTAACCTCTTCCTTTCCCTCCATCTCCACCCTCCCTTCAGCTAGGTTACCGCTTCTCTGATCCTGTTTTGAGGGATAAGATCCTGTTCCCCACCTTCTACCAGATCGATCCTCAGTATCACTTAAAGAATGCAGCCATTGTCCAGCTCCTTCTCTATTTCCAATGGAACTGGGTTGGGATCATTGTTCAGGACTCCGAAAGCAGTGACCACTTCCTACAGATTTTTGATGCCACCCTTGCTCAGAATGATATTTGCATACAATTTGTAAAAGAGATCTTGCCCCTAATCTTAATATTTAATGAATTGCATAGCAATCAAATAGATGTACTTTGGACAATTTTGAACAGTGATGCTCATGTTGTGATTGTCTCCGGGGATTCAAGTGCTCTGAAAAACCTTATAGTATCCCTTTACACTTATGAAGAAGAGAACCATGCTGCTTTGGGGAAGGTCTGGATCCTGACCACCCAATGGGAATTTTCAGCGATTGGCTATCACTACGATTGGGTGAAATTAAAATCCCTCCATGGCGCTTTATCTTTCACAGTCCACACCAACCCGGTGCCAGGATTCAAAGATTATCTCTGGGCTGTGAATCCACACAAACCCCACGGAGACGTCTTTCTTCCTGAGTGGTGGGAAGTTGTATTTGACTGTGAGCTTTTGAAGGCAGGTCTGGCCTCACCTGACGGCCGAAGGGTTTGCACAGGGCAGGAGAATCTGGACACGCTCCCGGTCTCTGTCTTTGATGGACAAATGACCAGTTTCAGCTACAGCATCTACAATGCTGCCTATTCTGTGGCACACGCATCGCATGCTGCGTATACATGGGAATCACAACAGGCATTGAAGAGAGGCAGAAAGAAGCCACACCTTCACCTCGCTGTGAAGCCCTGGCAGGTAACTCTTCAGATCTTCCCTTCTGGTCAACGAAACAGCTTTACACTCTTAGGTTTCATGAACTGTTGACTGTCTTTTCCCTAATATTTCCCCCCTTTATTTAAATCTCATACAAGTCTTGAAATTCTTAATTCCATTTCTACTTTTAGCAATCATACCTGGAAGAGGGGGGGAAAGAGTCTTATACTGTTTTTCCCTAATTATGCCAGTTGCTGGAGACCTGATTGATTTTCCATTGAATTTTTATTTCTCTATTTCGATAGTTTAATCAACTGTCAAGTTCCGACTAATGGAACACTTCAAGGAAATTCCAGGCATATTTATTCTGAAAAAGTCTTTAATCATGGACACATTGTCGGCACATATTGAATGGATGCCAAAATCTGAATTTCTCTTGCTTGTGTCTGACTTTTCTTGCTAAACCCCTCTCTTATTTTGCAGTCATAAGTCGCATCTTCCAATAAGCCCGGAGGGCAAAGATTCACTTCCGTTCCTTATCCCGCGCTTTCCTTATAAATCTCCTCCCTTTCTATGTCATCTGAATTAACTCTAAAAATACCAGACAGTTCTGAATATCTTGTCAAAGCAATAATATCCTATATTAACAGCGTTGACATCAACATTGTGTAGCCAGTTAATCATGCAATCTTGACTTTGGTCAGATTCTCAATAATTGTTTTCCTAGCAATTTATAAATTTGGATCCTAATAGATATCTAGACACTTACATCTATTGAAACATATCAAGATATATCTTGAAGAGGGGGTAGGACCTCCAAAGTCCCTTCCCATTCTGTTATTATTCTATTATACATTTCTGGATTTTCTTCAGGCTCACATGTATCCTCCATACTTCTGTATGTTTGCATATTGTGTAATGCAAGCCCACAAATATTGAAATCAATTAAGAGCTTGGTCCATTTTTTTTCAAATATTTTATTTATGGGGTTGGGGATAAAATAGGATCAGGATAGGGATTAAAGTTTAGGGTGGGGTTACGATCAAGATTTGGATTAGGACAGGGTTGGGATCAACATTGGGGTTATCCCCCAATAACATTTTCAATCTTTAGCAAACAGACTATTGTCTGGGTACATATGTTCATTTAACAATAATAGATATAGTAATAAATAACTGTAGTAATTGTAGTAAATGATAATCATAAACAGTATCAGTTAGTCAATGCATATCATTCTTCTTACTAATATATATTCAGAATAACATATCACATTTATTTCTCACTAGTTCGTTTTCCTAACCATTGATAAAAAATTATCCCATGTTCTAAAGTAAACTGAATCTTTTATTTATTTATTTATTTATTTCTAAATTTATATGCCGCCCAATCCCAAGGGACTCAGGGCGGCGTACAAAATTAAAACAATAATCTAACAATAAAACAATAAAATAAATACATTCATACAGCGTGTCCCATCATATCCCCCCCCCGGGATATCAGCCCCAGGCCTGCCGGAACAGGAGAGTTTTAATGGCTTTCTTAAAGGCTGGCAGGGTGGGAGTAGTTCGAACCTCGTTGGGAAGTTGATTCCACCAGGTCGGAGCCACCACAGAAAAGGCCCTTCCCCGAGGGCCCGCCAGCCGACATTGTCTGGCCGACGGGACCTGAAGGAGGCCCAATCTATGGGACCTCACCGGTCTCTGGGAACTGTGCGGCAGTATGCGGTCCTGTAAGTAACCTGGCCCTATGCCATGAAGGGCTTTAAAGGTGATAACCAACACCTTGAATTGCGTCCGGAGACCCACAGGAATCCAGTGCAGCTCGCGGAGGATAGGTGACACAATCGCTCTCGCGGCTGCATTCTGAACCAACTGCAGCCTCTGAACGCTCTTCAAGGGTAGCCCCATGTAGAGTGCATTGCAGTAATCCAGTCTTGAGGTGACAAGGGCATGAGTGACCGTGAGTAAAGCCTCCCGCTCCAAATAAGGCCGCAACTGGTGCACCAGGCGAACCTGGGCAAAGGTCCCCCTGGCCACAGCCGATAGATGTTGTTCCAAATTTAGTTGTGAGTCCAGGAGGACACCCAAGTTGCATGCCTGCACTGAAGGAGGTAAATTTGCCCCCCCCCCAGGACTAATGATGGACCATCCAGTTGACCTTTGGGAGGCAAGACCCAGAGCCACTCGGTCTTGTCAGGGTTGAGTCTAAGCCTGTTCACCCCCATCCAGACCCTCACATCTTCCAGGCACCGGCACATCACGTCGACTGCTTCACTGAAAGGACACGGGGTGGAGACATACAATTGGGTATCATCCGCGTACTGATGATATCTCACCCCGTGTCGCCGAATGATCTCACCCAGCGGTTTCATGTAGATGTTAAAAAGGAGGGGGGACAGGACCGAGCCCTGAGGAACCCCATGATCGAGGCACCTAGGGGTCGATCTCTGTCCGCCCGCCAACACCGACTGCGACCTGTCAGAGAGGTAGGAGGAGAACCACCGCAATACGGTGCCGCCCACCCCCACCTCTCCGAGACGACGCAGAAGGATACCATGGTCGATGGTATCGAAAGCCGCTGAGAGGTCAAGAAGCACCAGGATAGAGGAATAACCCCTATCCCGGGCTCGCCAGAGGTCATCGGTCAGTGCGACCAAAGCAGTCTCAGTGCTGTAGCCGGGCCTGAAACCAGATTGAAAAGGGTCCAGATAATTATTTCATCCAAGGATCGCAAGAGTTGGGACGCCACCACCTTCTCTACAACCTTCCCCACAAAGGGGAGGTTGGAGACAGGACGAAAGTTCTTCAAAACAGCTGGGTCCAGGGAAGGCTTCTTGAGGAAGGGCCTCACCACCGCTTCCTTTAAAGGTTGCGGGAAAGACCCCTCCATCAAGGAGGCGTTGATTATCGCCTGGAGCCAGCCTCGTGTCACCTCCCTACTGGCAGAAACCAGCCAGGAGGGGCACGGGTCCAATAAACAGGTGGCGGCATTCATTGCCCTCACGGCCTTGTCCACTTCATCAGGGGTCACAGGCTCAAACTCGCTCCAGATAACATGACTAAGACCAGCCCCCGGCAACTCGGCTGGCACTGCCCAGTCATAGTCCAGGCCTCTCTGAATCTGAACGATTTTGTCCGAAAGAAACTGAACAAACTCTTCAGCTCTCCCCTGCAAGGGTTCCTCCGCCTCCTCCACTTTAAGAAGGGAGCAGGTCACCCTAAACAAAGCGGCCGGTCGAGATTCTGCAGACGCAATTAATGCAGAAAAGTGAACACGCTTTGCCGCCTTATCGCCACTAAATAAGTCCTAAGATAGGCTCTTAATAGTGATCAGTCAGATTCAGAGTTACTGTCCCTCCAACGTCGCTCTAGACGTCTCTTGTGGCGCTTCATCTCCCGGAGCTCCTCAGTAAACCAAGGCGCCCTCCGGGGACCACCACCACAGAGAGGTCGCAAAGGCGCAATTCAATCCAGGGCCCCGGACGCCACCTCATTCCAGGCCGCAACCAGGGACCCGGACGAGTTGTGGACAAGGGAGTTAGGTATTTCCCCAAGCTCCTCCTGGAACCGATCTGGGTCCATTAGGCGCCTGGGGCGGAACCACCTAATTGGCTCCACCTCCCTGCAGTGGGGGAGTGATGCTCTGAAGTCCAGCCTCAATAGGAAATGATCTGTCCATGACAAGGGAGAGGTGTCTGTTCCCCTTAATTCCAGATCATGTCTCCATTGCCCCTAGAGAAACACAAGGTCGAGAGTCGGATCCTGTCTGTGGCTTGGGCTGTCTGCATATTTGCCGGCAGCCTTTCTCCCACTTGTTTAAAGAGTTTCCTCAGTCTGTTTGGGCCAACCGCCATTGGCTCCGATTTCCCAAGATTTCCCTTCCTCCTCGCTGCCTCTCCAGGGTGACTTTCTGACCTCTTTGGGTCTCCAGATGAAGTGAAATCGGACTAGGAAACCAGAGCTCCAGTTCTTTCATCCGTGTCGCCATGACACCCGGGGTGAACTCTCTCTTCACTTTCATGGACATTATGTTTGCTTCTTTACTTGTTTTGCAATTCCAGATCCACGCCTTCTTGAAAAACATCCTTTTCAATAACACCGCTGGGGATGAAGTCTCCTTTTCAGAAACTGGGATGAAATATGCAGGATTTGATATCCTCAACTGGGTCGTCTTTGCAAATATGACGATCCTTCGGCAGAAAGTTGGATGGGTTGATCCAGAGGCTCCTTCAGCTGAAGGTTTCAGCATCGACCCTGATACCATTGTGTGGGCTAAGCAGGTGGGGACTAGATGCTTCTTTCACAGTTAAGGAAAGCTGACAGGAAGGACCAGGTTGGTGGTGTGGTGAAAATTCTATTCAGTGGAAGGAAGAAGAGGGGCGCCTTTTATGCAGACCCTGAAGCCAAGCTGAATGTTTGCAATGTCTTCCCCCCACCTCTTCTAACCTGTCTCCTTTCAGACTAAGCCTTTCTCCCGTTGTGTGAAGCACTGCCTTCCAGGACAAGCCAGGAAAGTTACAGAGGGGAAACATTCTTGTTGCTATGGATGTGTTTCTTGCCCAGAAGGGACCATTTCTAATCAAACAGGCAAGTTGCTGAAGGAGACCCTCAAGCAGGAACGAGATCCAGAATAGCTGCATGGGAGGAATTAAGAAAATATGAGGTAGCAAATTAGTTGAGCTAATCAACATGGAAATTGTTCAGAACTTTTAAGAGTGGTCCATTGAATGCATCCTTTTTTAATTTATTAGCAGCAGTTTTAACTTTTATATACTTTTAATATTTTATTGAACACTGCCCAAAGTCCCCTGGTGTGGGAGATGGGAATTTCAAAGTATAATAATAAAATAAAACAAATCAATTAATTCATTAAATACTTACTCTCAAGAGTTAATAGCTGCTATTACATCTTCTGGGATTGATTCTTCTAGAGCCTTCTGTATTATGTGTAGCAGAAATAAAGAGATGGGGAGCATGGGACATTTCATTACATTCACTGAGAAAACAATTCCCCTCAAAGAGAATCCCTGGTTCTCTGACTAATGTCAGTTGGCTCCTGTTCTTCCAGATGCAGCTCGGTGCATCCCCTGCCCAGAAGACCAACACCCAAGCAACAACCACGTCCTGTGCATTCCCAAGACCATGAACTTTCTCTCCTATGAGGATACACTCGGCTTCATTTTAGTTTGTCTAGTTCTTTTCTTCTCTTTGATCACAATCCTTGTGTTGGCAGCCTTCATCAAACACTGCAACACACCAATCGTCAAGGCAAACAACCGCAATCTCACCTACATCCTCCTTATCTCCCTCCTGCTCTGCTTTCTCTGCTCCTTCCTCTTCATCGGGCAGCCAAGGAACCTCACCTGTCTCCTCCGACAAACCACGTTTGGCATCATCTTCTCCATTGCCATTTCATCTGTGTTGGCAAAAACTCTGACTGTGGTTGTGGCCTTCGTGGCTACTAAGCCAGGAAACAGGGCAAGAAAACTCTTGGGGAAGCAACTGATCGTAGTCTTGGCTTGTCCCCTTGTGCAAGCAGCTCTTTGTGCCTCCTGGCTGGCAGTCTCGCCCCCATTTAGTAAGTTGGATTTTCATTCTGTGATAGGAGAAATTGTGATGGAATGCAATGAAGGTTCAACTATCATGTTTTATGCTGTTCTGGGCTACATGGGTTTCCTGAGTCTCATCAGCTTCATAGTGGCTTTTCTGGCCAGGAAGCTGCCCGACAGCTTTAATGAAGCCAAATTCATTACTTTCAGCATGCTGGTCTTCTGTAGTGTTTGGGTCTCCTTTCTCCCCACCTATCTGAGCACCAAAGGGAAGTCCATGGTGGCCGTGGAGATCTTCTCCATCTTGGCCTCTGCGGCTGGTCTGCTGAGTTGCATCTTTCTCCCCAAATGCTATGTTATAGTGCTGAGGCCAGATCTGAACAATAGAAGTCACCTCATGGGGAAAGTTAAGTAGGAAAGCAAGAAAAGATGTAGTCATGTTTATATAGATTAATATAGGAGTTTCCACTCCATCTATGTCCAAACACAACAAGCACATGCTAAGTAAAATGAGGCTGAGGTTTTCTTGTTTCTGTTGACGCTGTCTGACTCTGTGTAACCTACTTAGAAAGGTCTGCAAGAAGAATTTTAATTTTATTCACACATACAAATATTTTAACCAGAAAGAACTCTGTTTAACCATAAACCTCCCTCCCTTTTATCCAGAAAAACTCAGCCTTTAATTATTGTGCTTTGTAATGTTGCCTTAAATTTTCATCACTTGCAGTATTTCTTGAGCAACTGAACTGGTATTCTTACCACTTAATGACTTCTACCAATGACAACCACATTTTTTTCCCCAGGATCCCAGAATGGATATCCAGTCCCACTTTTTCCAGTCTTTACTTTTTAAAGAATAGAATAGAATAGAATGGAATGGAATGGAATGGAATGGAATAGAATAGAATAGAATAGAATAGAATAGAATAGAATAGAATAGAATAGAATAGAATAGAATAGAATAGAATAGAATAGAACTGGAAGGGACCCTGTAAGTCTTCTAGTCCAGCCCCCTGCTCAAGTGACTGTCTAGTCTCTTCTTAAAAACCTCCAGTGACAGAGCGCCCACAATTTCTGAAGGCAGGTTGTTCCACTGGTTACTTGTCTTCACTGTTAAGAAGTTTCTCCTTAATTCCAGGTTGCTTCTCTCTTTTATCACTTTCCAACCATTGTTTCTTGTCCTGCCCTCTGGTGCTTTGGAGAATAGTTTGATGGCTTCTTCTTTGTGGCAGGCCCTCAAATACTAGACTGAAATCAGCCAAACTACACATCAGTTCCCTCTGTGACCCCATTCCAAACTAAGGATAGAAAATCATTGGATCCTAACTCGAATGTCCTAATTGGAATGTCCTAGACCCAAAAGATTCACAAAAGCACTGGACCCTGGACAGGCAGATGTTTATAATGTTTGGGGAGATGTTTCATTTTGAAAAAAGTATCAAAGACACAAAAGTGAAAGATAGAAACATAAATTTATGAGTTCTTTCTATGCATATTGTCTTATATTTCTAGCACTATTGATAATATGTTACTATTACCTCTATATTATACTATGTCTATTATTGTCGTACCATTGCTACTATTCTACTATTAATATCCAACAATGTTTACACTCAGGTCTGTCTTTCAATCTTCTCTCTCTCTCTGTGTGTGTGTGTGTGTGTGTGTGTGTGTGTGTGTCTCGGGTTATTTTTCCTCCTCATTTTTTTTAGAAAGTTTTATTAGTTTATAATATACAACACAATGGAAATACAAAAGCAAATAGCAGAAAAGATGGGGAAGGGAAAGTGGAGTAGAGAAGTGAGATAAGGGAGAAAGAAAAAGAAAAAAGGCATTGTCTTCCAATTTCCTTTGGTGCAATAGAGTATCAACTTCAAACCTTTTTACTTTTACAAAATATTATAAACTAGCCATTTCAATAACATCAAATCTATCTAATTGATAAAGCCCAAAATCAAAACTTCACTTTTTTCCACCTCAGGCACCTCAATTTTTCCTCTTCATTAATGGGCAGCAGATAAAGCAAGGGCACCTTCCCAACCTTGGATCGGCTGTGCCTCTTCTTTCTCTTCCAGACCCTTCTGTCTCCTCTGCCTTTTGCCAACATGCCCACACTTATAACTTTCAGGGTGCTACAACTCCCTCCCACCTTTAATTAATTTTTAACATTACTTGCATCTTTATACATTATATATAGTGCTTTTATGCTTATAATATTTTATTTGAACACTATTCAGTGCCCTATGTGAGTGAGATGGATAGTTTAAAATATGATCAATGAATAAATGAAAATAAGTCTTGCAGAGGATGAGAGCCACAATTGGAAAAAGCCTCCATCCTGGATCCTAGCAGGTGGGATTCTTTCGCAGAGAGGACCCACAATGCACCCATCCTGGCAGACTAAAGGGGACACATAGATGAAACCAGGGAGAGAAGGTGCCTAAAAATGACTTCATCCCATCTATGTAGTGCATTAAAGGTCAAAACCAGCACCTTGATCTGAACCTGGAAGCAAACTAGCAACCTATGCACTTTGGGGAGCAGTTGTATAATACATTGTGTTCTAGGACAGGGCTTTTCAACCAGTGGTACGGGTACCACCTGTGGTACATTGGCACCTGGCAGGTGGTATGCGACCATCCTAGAAAAATGATAGCGGGGGAGGGAAATGAGCTGAACCGGTGGCAACATCACACAAGCCTGAGCGAGAGACGGCTGGAGCTTCAGGGCTGTCGGCTCAGCGGAAGCTCCAGGACCAGCGCCAGGCTCCAGATGGAGCTCGGCACTGATCCTGGTGCTTCTGCTGAGCCCTGAAGAAGCACCAATCAGCTGGAAAGCAGCACTGATCCTGGGGCTTCTGCTGAGCCCAGAAAAAGTGCTGATCAGCTGGAATGTTGCAGCCTCTCCAGGGTCTTGTGAGTTACATTCAGATGCTTGGCAATTGATTCATATTTATGACGGTCACAGTGTCCCAGGGTCATGTGAAGTGACCAAAACCTGCTGCAACCACTCAGCAGATGGGGGAATAAAAACCAAACACCCTCCACCCCACCCCCGCTGCCAATCCTCAACAGAAATGCTCACAACAATGAAAACTTCAGACAGGAGGAAGAGCGCCACTGGGTGAGCAAGCAGGTGTCTTGCTCGGCTGTGATTTGGGGGGCACTTTTTTCAGTGCCATTATAACTTTGAACGGTCACTAAGCGAACTGTTGTAAGTTGAGGACTACCTGTACTTTATCACTTTTTCCTTTTGGGGGGGTCATCAAGTTTTTGACACCTTGCTAGGCAACTGGTGGTACTCGGATATTGCCATATCCTAAAAGTGGTACAATAGGTGAAAAAGTTGAAAAGCCCTGTTCTAGGACTATGTATAACTGCCTGCACTGCCCCATTTGGCACCAGCTGAAACTTCCAAATGCTGTTCAAGCACCCTCATGTAGAGTGCATTACAGTAGTCTATTCAGGTGCTGAAAAGACAATAAATAACTGTGAGCAGAGCAGAGAAGCAACACAAAGTCACAACTGTCATCTACTCTGTAAATAAAGGGACCCCTGGAGTCAGGTGAACTCATGGGCTTGTTGTATTATTATTATTATTAAGATCCCTCCATCCATTATTCTCTTTTTCTGGTTGTATAATATCTATTTTTTAATAATTACTATACAAAGGTTTTAAACAAGTATTGTCTTCCTTATTTACAGCTTTTACTGGATTGTTGTATGCTGCCCAGAATGACCTTGCAAGAGATGGGTAGCCATATAAATTTGATCAATCAATCAATTTCATCCTCTGTCTTTTGGGTATAACTCAACCAATTCTTTCATCTAAACATTGGTATGATTGCTCACACTTCCTAGGGTACAGATGACTGCCCCTCTCCCCATCAGCAACCATTCTATCTGGACATATTACAACACAGGCCAAGCTCCATCTTGTGTGCAGGTGTTCACTTTCGGGTAGATCAAAACCTCAACTTCACTTTGACTCTCAAGTCCATCTGCTTTGTGGATTACCCACAAGAGACACAAACATATTTTTCACTATCTGATATTCCAACAACATCCATTGCTGATTTGTAATACCATCCTTCATGCGTTCATTACATCCAATGTAGGAGAAAGTCTGTCTTTTGTCCCACCAAGACTGACTTCCCACCAATCTCCTGTTACTCCTGGGCCATTCTAGGTCAGTGGAGCATCCTCTGGTGATTTGAACTTGTCTAAGGTGGACAGGTGCTCACTTACCATTTTCTTGCCTATCTTAACTTGTGTTTCTAATCTGTTTTTTACAGTTCTGTTTTTGATAGCTTGGACTGTTTTTTTCCTTTAGAATAGAATAGAGCTGGAAGGGACATTGGAGGTCTTCTAGTCCAGCCCCCTGCTCAAGCAGGAGAACTTATTCCATCTCAGACAAGTCATTGTCTAACCTCTTCTTAAAAATCTCCAGTGATGGAGTGTCCATGATTTCTAGGGGCAAGCTATTCCACTGGTTAATTGTCCTCGCTGTCAGGAAGTTTCTCCTGAATTCCAGGCTGATTCTCGCTTTGTTCAGTTTCCAACCACTGTTTTCTTGTCCTGCCCTCTGGTGCTTTGATGAATTACATGACCGCCTCATGTAATTCCAACTTTACTACTATTACTATTATTATTACTAAATCTTTGTGGCAACTCCTCAAGTACTGGAATACTGCTAACATGTCTCCCCTGTTTCTTCTTTTCTTTAGACTAGCCAAACCCAAGTCCTGCAGCCGTTCTTCATATGTTTTAGTCTCCAGGCCTTTGATCGTCTTAGTTGCTGTTCTCTGAATTTTTTTCCAAACGCTCAACATCTTTTTTGTGATATGATGACCAAAATTGGCTGTAGTACTCCAGGGTGGTCTTACTAGGGTTTTATAAAGCAGTACTAATACTTTGTGTGACCTTGATTCTATGCATCTGTTTATACAACTCAGGATTGTATTAGCTTTCTTGCCTACTGCTGCACACTGCTGCTCATGGTTAAGTGATCGTCCACTAAGACTCCAAGGTCCCTCTCACAGTTATTGTTTTTAAGCCAGATCTCACCCAGTCGGTACCTTTTATTTTTCCTGCCTAAATGTAAAACGTTGCTTTTCTCCACATTGAAATGAGCCGAGGTGGCGCAGCAGTTAGGGTGCAGTACTGCAGGCCACTTTAGCTGACTGTGTTCAGCAGGTCAGCGGTTCAAATCTCACCGGCTCAAGGTTGACTCCGCCTTCCATCCTTCCGGGGTAGGTAAAATGAGGACCCAGATTGTTGGGGGCAATGTAAATATATATATATACATTGCTTACTGGTGTACACCACTTAGAGAGTGCTTGCACTTAAAGCGGTATATAAGTCTCATAAATAAATAAATAAACTCATTTTGTTGGACAGGGCCCATTGTTCAAATTTGTCAAGATCTTTTTGGATCCTGCGTTTGTCTTCTGGGGTGTTGGCTACTACTGCCAGTTTGGTGTTGTTGTGTCCTGAGCCTACTGAAGTATTCAGCAGGCTCAGAAATGTTGCAAACGGGGCCGGGCAGACCAAAAGCTGCCTCGGACCAGACTGGCTGTCGCCAGCCTTGCGCGCATGTGCAAGGTGCAAAATAGCTAGATTCCTATTGGCTGTTATTGTCTGGGGTTCAGACACTATAAAAGGCCTGTGTGCCATTTTGCAATTGCTGGTTGTAAGAAGAAGTCAATAAAAGAAGCTTGCTTTTCACCATGTGTCTTTGTTTAATGCCTGAGACCCGAAAACACAAAAGGTGTCATTTGCAAATTTGTTGAGTTCCCCTTCAATTCCCTTGTCTAAGTCATTTATGAAGATATTGAAGATACCCCACTGCTTACTACTCTCCATGTGGATGTAGTGCCATTGAGGACTATTCGTTGAGTACGGTTTGCCAGCTCGCTACAGATCCATCTAGACCAAGGGTCTGCAACCCAAAACACTCAAAGAGCCACTTGGACCCGTTTCCCACCAAAAACAAAACACCGGGAGCTGCAAAACCCTTTTGATATCTAAAATGAAGATAACACTGCCTATATCCTTTTTACCTTTATTATAGGTGTGTGTGTGTTTGTGTGTGTGTGCGCGTGTGTACGTGTGTGTGTGTATATATATGTATGTATGTGTACACACACACACACACACACACACACACACACACATATTAAAAATAAAAGTAAAAATATCACTCTTGGGAATATCCATACTATTAAAACAATGATCACCAAGAGAATGCTTTAAGAGAATAAAATTACATACACACAGAGGTAAAAAAAGGATATATGCAGTGTTATCTTCATTTTAGATGTCAAAAGGGTCTCTCTCCCCCTCCCTCTCTATCTGCCCTTGGTCTGCCACTCCTCTTCCCCCACTCTCTCTCTCTCCCTCTTTCTCTCTCTTCTCTCTCTCTCTCTCTCCCTCCCCTCTCTCTATCTGCTGCTCACCTGGCAAGCTTCAAGCTGTTGTCCAACAACTCAGGGGTAGGCAACCTCATCTCTTTTATGACTCATGGACTTCAACTCCCAGAATTCCTGAGTCAGCCTAGCTGGGCTAGCTAGCTCTCTCCTGCCCTTCCTGCTTCCTGCTTCCTGCAGAGACGCAGCAAAGGGAGGAGCTCCACCCAGTAAGCTTTTCAGCTCCTCGGAGAACACTGTGAGTGCATTCTCTTTTACACATACACACACACAACACACACACACACACAGAGAGAGAGTGAGTGAGGGAGTGAGAGTGAGAGTGAGAGAGAGAGAGAGAGAGAGAAGAGAAGCGCAATTGCCTCTCTCTGTCTCTGTCTCTCTCTGCAAAGGCAGAGGAGGCTGGGAGCCACAGGGGAAGGCTCAAAGAGCCGCATGCGGCTCCGGAGCCGCAGGTTGCCAACCTGTGATCTAGACTTACTGAAGTCTAAGTATACTACGTCCACAGTATTTTGCTGGTCTATTAGTTTAGGTACTTTATCGAAGAATGAAATAAGATTGCTTTGGCATGATATGTTTTTGACAAACCCATGCTGGCTACTGGTAATAACTTTCTTTGTTTCTAGTTGTTCACAGATCCGTTTTTTTATTATCTTTTCCACGATCTTCCCGGGTATTGATGTTAGACTGTACTTAGACAGTAGTTTCTTGGGTCAAAAGGAAGGAAAGCTGTGAAGAAAGCAAGTTCTTGGAGAAGTGAGAGTCTGTTAGTAAAACAGAAGCACAGAAGGAAGTTCTGCTATTGGGACCCTGAACTCCTTGCTTCTCAGTACATTTTATCAAAACTGCTACTGCAAAACAACTGATTATGATTCTTTTTATTAAGGCAATAACTCTTGAGAATAGTAACAGTGGATGTGTGGGAAAGTAACCCAAGGATTTTTATTTATGAATATTTGTGTTTACATCATCTATTGTATTTTTTTATATGTATGATCATCATTTTGCACCATTTTCTAGATTTGGCCTGTTGGAACATGTTAAGAGTCAAAATCCCCCTCTCTCACATTTCTACATTTCTTCTGGTCATAAGCTGCTCCTTTGAGTTCAGGTCTGGCCTCAGGATAATAATGTAGCATTTGGGGATGAAGACACAACCAAGCAGACCAGCACTGGAGGCCAGGATGGAGAAGATCTGCACAGCCACCATGTATTTCCCTTTGGTGCTCAGATAGGTGGGCACAAAGGTAACCCAGACACTGCAGAAGACCAGCATGCTGAAGGTGATCAGCTTGGCTTCATTGAAGGCCCCAGGGAGATTCTTGGCCAGGAAAGCCACCATGAAGCAGATGGCAGCCAGGAAACCCATGTAGCTGAGGGTGAAGTAGAACATGCCAACAGCCCCTTTGTTGCATTGCAGGATGATCTCTCCAGGCTGGGAGTGGAGGTCAGAGTCAGGGAATGGGGGAGAAATTCCCAACCAGATGGAGCAGATGATAATTTGGACAGCCGAACAAGAAAGGATAATGGAGTTGGCCAAGCTCTTCCCCAACCATCTCTTCAATCTATTCCCTGGTTTTGTGGCCAGGAAGGCCAACACCACCGTGATGGTTTTGGCCAAGAGAGAAGAAATGGCAACTGAGAAGATGATGCTGAAAAATGTTTGTCGGAGAAGGCAAGTGGCTTTCCTTGGTTGACCAATGAAGAGAAAATTAGACAAGAAACATAGCAGGAGGGAGACCAGGAGGATGTAAGAAAGGTCCCGGTTGTTGGCTTTGACAATGGGAGTTTCCCGATATTTAATGAATATGAGTAAAACAAAGCCTGTGGTTAGAGAAAAGAATAGAGAAAATGATACCAGGATATTGCCCAAATGTTCTTCATAAGACAGGAAGGTTATAAATTTGGGTATACATTGGACTTGATCCCCATTTGGATATTGATCATCCGGACACTTGGTGCACTTTTCTGTATCTGAGGAAAAAAAAGAAATGTTTCTTTAATATACTATCCCAGTGGTGGTGAACCTATGGCACACGTGCCAGAGGCGGCACTCAGAGCCCTCTCTATCGGCACACATGCCATGCCCTGGAGATGGCAACCGTCCCTTTTCCACCAGCTGCCCGCTAACTCACTGAGGTCCCACATGGCCGGATGCATCCCAGCACAGCTGATTTCCCTCCTCCCTGTCCCATCCCTCCTGGCCTTGCATGCTCTCCTTTTCCTGGGCACGACCCACTGCATCGCCTCCTCAGCTGTCGGCCATCTCTCCAGTTCAGAGGTGGCTTCTCTTAACTTCTGGTGGTGGCTACGGAGCCCCAGAGTGTGCCGGTTGAGGGGCTGGCAGGCTGTGGATGCTGACAGACACTGTTGGTCCCATTGCGCTCGCTGGCCTCTGTCTGTGGGGGCCGCCCTGGCCCCTGCCTCACCTTGCCCTGTGACAATGGCACACCCACCCTGCCCTGCCTTGCCTTGCCTTGCCCCGCAGGACAAGCCTCCTGCCCACTGCCCCACCTGCCAGAGAACCCCTGGATCTCCCCCAACCCTGCCTGGCCCCCACAGGTGTCCTTCCCCACGAGTAACATCAAGTAACATACCCACCTTGGCCACACCCACCCACCCAGTCAGCCACACCCACCCAGTGGGCCATGCCCACCTGGCACCCGGTGATAAATAAGTGGGTTTTCGATTGCAGTTTATCCTTTCACCTTTGAAGAAATTCATTCTTGAGATAAGATGCATTTCTTACCATCTTACCATCACCACAGAAAGATCATAAAAAGAATACCATCTTCTAAAAAAAATATTTCTAATGGTTTATTAAATTGGGAGACGCCCTAGGACAAGGGTAGGCAACCTTGGCTCTTTTATGACTCGTGGACTTCAACTCCCAGAATTCCTGAGCCAGCTATGCTGGGAGTTGAAGACCACAAGTCATAAAAGAGCCAAGGTTGCCTACCCCTGCCCTAGGACATTAACGATTTCTGTGTAATGTGCAGAATCTTCATAGGAATTCCATTATTAAAGGTAAATAATAGATCAGTTAATATTTCTAGATATACTTCCTGAGTCCTTCACATGGCACTTCTTAATATACTGGACTCAGAAGATGCTAATTTATAAAATCAGAGACATTTTGTTTAGAACTAAAGAAGCTTCTTAGAGGAGGTGAAAAATGCACCTTTTGGGACAGCCATGACCTGGATGATTGACAACATCCATAAACAATGCATTGCAATCATCCTTCCCAGAAATGGACCTAAAACAATTCCTCAAGTTTCAAAGAATTCACAACTTCCTAGAAAGGTTAAAAACTATAAGGAGATTTCCAAACTGAAAACCAGAAGAGGGATTTTCTCTGATAGTAGTGAAGCTTGTGCAATCTGTCACATCCTCCTATCTGTTACCAGCCCCTCCTTCAAAGTTTTTTTGTTTGTCATCCCTTAGATAAGAAATGGTTGAACTTCGATCTTTTAACTTTCACTTCCATGAAAATGCTGTGGATGAATCCATTTCCACAAGGCCTGCCTTTTTCTTTGGTGTCACCCACCTTCCTTAATGGAGATGGTCCCCTCTGGACAACGAATGCAGTCATAGCAGCAAACTGGCTCTCCTTCTCGAGCCCGTTTGACAAATCCAGGATGACAATTTTCCACACATTTGGACTGAGGCAGAGACTAAGCAGAAAAGAAGGAATGCCAAAGTAAATATCTCAGAATTAACCAATAAACCTTAATGAAGTAGTTTCTGGGCCTCAGTTAAATGAATATGATGTCCCACTCCCTTGGGTCTCATCTATCAAAGAATGGTGCTTTGTGGGATCCAGGAGAAAAGCCTGTTCTGCTGTGGCCCACAACTTCTGGAATATTCTACCATTGGAGGTGAGGTAGGTCACCACAATCCTGGCCTTTCAGAGGAAACTTAAAACCTGACTCTTCTGGCTAGCCTGAGGCCTCCGTAGGAGTGTGCTGTTCTTGGGGTGGCTGAAAGGGTAGAGAGAAGATCCTCACCCCCATGTTGCCTGTCCTCTTGGTTTTTAGCTACTAACTTAATTATCTTAATATTGATCATGTTGTATTAACTTTTTAACCTTTCTATCATTTTGTAAGCTGTCCAGAGTAGCTGCAACAGTGAGAGATCTCATTTGCTCCAAATAGTTGGAGGAGATACAACTACTGGCAAATTTTTCATTTAGTTCCTTCCTTTTGCATCTGGCATATTACATTGAAATAAAGGTTTTTTCTACCTGATAAAGTCTGGAGTGATGGAACTGAGAAAAGATTTAAACCTTCAGTGACAACCAGTGGCTTTCTCCTATGGCCATATTAATAATTAATATTAATTAATTCCTTCATTCTTTGTAAAGTCATGATTTTCAGAGATGATGATTTATCCATTACATTCTATAATAAACTTTATTCTACAGGATTTATTAATTTTTATTAGGTTTTTTTTAAAAAAAATGTTTAAGTAGAATAAAACAATAATGAAGAAAGAATCTTCTGCACAGCAGGATACTAAATTGCAGAGAGGAGACAAAAAGGCCATGATCTAGGTCATAAAATTTAGTTGCCCAGCATCTCGTGTTGGACATGGCTGAATCAGCTGAAAACAGTGTTCCATTTTATAGGATCTGAAGGACACCTTGGCAGTGATGGGATTCAAATATGTGAACAACCGGTTCTCTGTGTGGGTGCTGCTTCCAGAAATCCATCCATCCATTCTGCTTCCGGAAATCCATTTTTGTTGCCTGGGCAACAAAAAATTAGCTACTGGTTCTGCCGAAGTGGTGTGAACCAGCTGAATCCTATCACTGTACCTTGGTCAATAGTACTGAAGCTTCCCAAGCCATCTAACAAAATGATAAGAATACTACTCCCCACACTCAATTCTCATTGAAAATCATCTGTCTTGATGACTGGGTTTAGCCCACTCAAAATGGATTCTAGGGTTTTGGAAATCAGAGAAAAGTCTCCAATATTTTCCCCACCTTGTTGAGCAACTTTAGCCTTGACAGAGCCTCTTGGCTGATAATTATTCTCTGTCTTTCAAAGCTCCCCAGTTTCAGTTTGATGGGATCCTTCTTGGACAGAATCAACAAGCACCCGAAGTCCAGATCCGCTGTTACATCTCCATTTTGATCGAAGTAGAGTTGAAAGTTCGAAAGGTTCCAAAATTCATTCTTCTCAAGAAAGGGGTGGAACTGGAACGAATGCATTCTCAGACTTTAAAAGTAGAAATCCCTGGTTTCTTATCCCATGTGGTCTTTAAACATTTGAATCTTTCTTTAATAGTTGTCCAAGTTACAAATATGCTTGGCTACGGAAACAAGAGTTACCACTATCTTCAAAAGTGGAAAAAGAAGTTCAGCAAATTTGTCAATCATATATTGAGAAAATATAGATTGAGAAAATAAATAATATGCAAAGCTTATCAATTATATGGAACATTCCTGAGCAGGTCACAAGTAAATTAACAAACAAGAGATTATGTATACACTTCCTGAAAACAACAGGGTGATTATAAGGGATTTGTCAAGAAGAATTTAATTTTCTCTCTGCTGGTCAACAGAAAATACACATCCTGATGAGCTAATTCTACTTTATTGTAAAGCTACATCAATAAAATCTTGCAAGTCTGAAAGTACAAATCTCCCACCACACCTTTTGACTGCCTGAAAAGTTCATCATAAAACTGGTCAGTTATGAAAAACAATTCGCCCTTTGTCATCTATTCATGGCCTGGAGGAACGTTGTCCATGGGGTCGCGATGGTTCAGACACGACTTCGCAATTAACAACAACAACATCTATTCATATATTTTCAGTAATAAAGATATGTAGAGTTTCTATGGGAGAGGGAGCTGGATGGGAAGAGGAAGGCTAACAACTCATTGTACCTTCTACAGACACAACTCCAAAGTCACCCAGATGGGAATGGCATGTAGCTTTGCACCACCCAATCTACAGTTCAAGGGACCATTCCCAAAACAATTTATTTGACTATGATTGAGCAATGGGAGACCAGCAATGGGAACGGACAATGGGAGGAAAAGTTAACTGGGAAAGTTTTGGCCTGCGAACCTCAGTTCTGGCTTTGCTATACTATAATTCACTATGGGGCTATAGGCTAAAACATATAAAGAACGGTTGCTGGAATTGGGGATATCTAGTTTAATGAAGAGAAGGACCCAGAGTGACATAATAGCAGTGTTCTCAGCAGGTCAGCGGTTCAAACCTCACCGGCTCAAGGTTGACTCAGCCTTCCATCCTTCCGGGGTAGGTAAAATGAGGACCCAGGTTGTTGGGGGCAATGTAAATATATATATACATTGCTTACTGGTGTACACCGCTTAGAGAGTGCTTGCACTTAAAGCGGTATATAAGTCTAATAAATAAATAAATAAATAAATAAATAAATAAGAAGCAACGAATGGAAACTAATCAAGGAGAGAAGCAACCTGGAACTAAGGAGAAACTTCCTGACAGTTAGAACAATTAACCAGTGGAACAACCTGCCCCCAGAATTTGTGAATGCCCCAACACTGGAACATCTTAAGAAGAGACTGGACAACCATTTGTCTGAAATGGTATACAGCTTTCTGCCAGAGCAGGGGGTTGGACTAGAAGACCTCCAAGGTCCCTTCCAACTCTGTTATTGTATTGTATCTTTGTTGGAGAAGGGAGAATAGCACACTCTTCCCATAACTAAAAAATGTTACACAGAAGATTAAGAGCTGTCTGTTTATTGTTATTCCGTAGTTTATAGATATGGAAAAATGAACTCGGTCACAAGAGAGGAGATTCTGGCTGAATAAGAAGAAAAACATCATAAAAGAAGGAGCAGTTTTAGCACTGCGTGAACCTGAGAAATTCAGTCTCCTCTTGTCTTAATGCAAAGACTGAGCAGATACAGGCCAACTCAGCTTCAGCTGGGGATTCCTGCAGAAAGGAGTGGTTAGGCTAGATGACCTCAGGGTATCCATTAAATTTATAAAGGTAAAACTCTACAGTGCTAATCACAAACCACATACCTACAGGAATTTATTTAAAACTGCATGCATCCTTTTAAAAGTAGCAGTGTTGAATATCAAAATGCAGGGCTTTTTTTGTCATAGAACACCCAGAATAGAGTTCCGGCACCTTTTTTTGGATAGAAACTTGTAGGGTAGGCAAGGCGGGTTGTATGACGTGTGTGAGTTCCAGCACCTTTTTTTTTTTTACAAAAAAAAAGCACTGTCAAAATGTATCTACCATGGCATAGCCTCTTTGAAATATTAACCCCCAGTCAATTGGATTGGCCAAAAGATGTCAGAATCCAATTATATTTCATCTTTAATTATCAAATATAGAAAACCCCAATTCTGCCTTCTCTGGATTCTGCCATAAGAGGGAGAGAAGGGGGAGAACAAAAGGGCTTTATGGCCCTCACTTCCTTCAGTATACTTCTAAGGAACTGAATGTGTTTATTGCAACCTCAAAGAGTTTGAATGTAGTTAGCACCAAAGAACCTTACCATAACAAAGGAGGCTATTTACCTTTCATGTAGTTTATCTGAAGTCTCCATCCAGACGGAAAAAAGAAAAAAAGGGGTGGAATTGTAATGCCTGAAACTATCACTGGAAGGGGGGGTGATTGGGTGGGACTACTGGGGAACCCCTTAAAACCTTGAAGGGGAGAGCTTGGACCCCAAGTCCTGTCTAGCACGCCTGCAACCACTTCTTCTTAATAAAGGATTCCTGTTGGAAGAATTATTCCAAGAGTTCTGTCTTCTTAAGATGCAAAGTGGGGTGGGTCCTTACATTAAAAGTGTTGGACTTTTATAGCATAACGAGGTTGAGATAGTTCCCCACCTTTCCATTAGATTTCTTCTCAAACAGAGCTGAGATTAATGGAGAGTTATTTCTCCTTTTCTAGCACAAGGAGATTAAAATTGTTCTCCTCCTTCTCCTTTCTTCAAAAGAAATTAAGTTTGACGGATCCTTTTTGGAACCACATACCTGCCATGGCTGCAGCCTTGGAGCTCCCAAACTCTCTTCGCCCTCCTTCCTTCTCCTCCTGCATCTGGAGGAATATGCAGCATTCAAGGCATGCACCAGAGTCTTAACAATACTGTGAACATGGATGCTATTTGAGATCCGTGAACTGTTCCTTCCCTGTTGGGTCTCCAGTGATGCTTTCTGGGTGCATCTTCTCCGGCCTTTGACAGAAAAGACACGATTTGAAAAAGAACAGCGAAAATACTGATCTTCATACTGCTCATCTACAAACAAGTAGGGTTCAAAGGCATCCTCTTTTGGCCTTTGTTTTCCCTGAAAGCTAAAGGACCAAATACTGTGGATGTATTTGAGAAGACTGGATTTTTTCAATCTATATGTTCCCAAATTTGTGGTGATCCAGACTTTCCCTTCAATGGGTCCTGGCAAATCTTCAAGTGTTGAATGGAAAGGAAGGATTCTGTCTGAAATGGAAACATATTCTAAGAAGTGAACAAAGACGTTGACTTGTCTCCACTTAGCGATGGCGTCTCTGAGGAGTGCCGGATGTCTAGTCATTGAGATTCGTTGTGATATTACAACACAAATTCCATTCCTGGCAAGCATAGGAGTGAACGTCCTCATGAAATTCTCTCCCTTCTCTGTGTCTGAAGCAAAGAGACCACTCAAGGTCCATCTGAAATGGAGGAGCAGAGAGACAATTGCTGGGTCCTGGAAGCCTTCTTTGGGGAGCATCTGGTGGAAAAAAGGGAACTGACTTTTATCACTCAGAGCCTCTGAAGCAGTCAGATAAGTGATCTGAAAAGACAACGAAGAATGCTTATATTGGGGCTCAGATCAAGTCCAAAACATTAGCTTTTGATAAATCCAACATCATTCTCTTGAACTTATTAGAATAGTTTATTCTGGATTAGTCATTAAGCCTACAAAAACGCAGAATATAAAACACAGAACATTAAGAACACAATATATCAACACAGAATAAAAACAATTAAGAAAACAAGAATACAAATAAAGAATGAAAATCATACTTCTGTATCACCCTTATAATTTACCACAATCAGACCCAGATTTCAAGCGAACCATTTTGCTTCAACAAAGAGCCGTGTTATGTACAATTTTTGAATTCTGATAGCAGAGGAAATAAGTTGTTTTAATATAAAGATCCCAATGGTTCATTTTTCTAAAGTGCAGTCCAAGCTATTGAATGCTTCCTTTCTTATATAATTGAGATTGAAAGGATGAACATGTTATGTCTCTCTCTGGAGCTCCAGTAAGACAAGCTTGGTGGGACTTGCTTAAATCTTCCATATTTAACCTCTGTGTCCAGCACACTCACACTAAAATACATATCGCCCTGAGATGCGTAGGCACTTTTACATTTAAATACTTGCTTTTTCATTGAATTTTTGTCTGTTAAAAAAGGCAGAATTCTGTCAGTTTCTGCCTCTTAATTTTATACCAATAATTATACACCCCAATTTTAGACAAAGAACAAGTTGTATAAATTCCCAACTCAACCCTGAGGATGGAAGAGCTTTTACTGTATCCACCCCCAAAATCCTTCTCAGATGATGTCATTGTCCTTATTTTAGTGATGATATATGTCTTAAACTTCACATCTCAGCTCCATATAAGAGCTTAAGGGTAATCTTGGCATTATATACTTTAATAAATGGGGCTAAGGAAGTTGGATAGCTATGATTTTTTAAAATTTACGTAGTAGATTCACTCATGTCCTTGCTCTGAGCTCCTTTGATGTAGAGTGAGCAAAGGTCCAGTCTTCAAAAAAACTACCTTGGATAAGGAAAGGTGTTACTTGCTCTATTAGCTACCACTGAAGAGCCATCTAGGGACATGATGTCATTTCTAAGAATCATAACTCTTGACTTTGATTTATTAATAATCAGATAATTTTTACGGGAGTTGGAGCCAAGTCTTCTTAACATCGTATGGAACCCAACAAGGTGGTCCTGGGTGCTCTCTGAGCTTGCTTGTTTTCTTGCAGATGTTTCATGACCCCAACTAGGTAACATCATCAGTGCTAATCATCCTCATCCTCATCACTAGCACTGATGATGTTACCTAGTTTGGGTCATAAAACATCTGCAAGAAAACAAGCAGCTCAGAGAGCACAAGGGACCCCTCGTGTCAACCCTGAGCTACAAATATTCTCCTTTATTACAACCCAACTTGCAAGAATAATAATATTAAAACCATTCTCAGGGTATAACAAGGTGATAATATGTGTACCTAGCACCTTAGGCATGTGTGTCTGAGGGTCCTTTATTAGTCCTGGTAAGTCATTCAAGTCTAGACTGAATAATAAGGGTGCAAACATGCCCCCTTCATCAGTTTTGATCCTATTTGATACATATGTCCAGCAGAATCCCCCAAAGCAATGAGGAGGGTGTCATGAGAGGATATGGCTGTTTTGATGGTTGCCCCCTTTTCAGTATGGATCCCAATCACCAGCCTTGACACCCACAATGGCCACAGTGAAAAGCAGCTCCTGAATTCCATAGAGAAGATATAAGTAGATATATTGATCACCCACCACTCCGCACTCACTTTACCAGATACAGAAACAGACACACAAACCTGTGGGATTTTGTAAGTGCCTACTAAAGTTGACATCTGGATGGAGATGTCCCTTCTAGCTGCATCGAGGAGAGTCAAAAGACCGTCCTTCTTTCCACAGCTGTAGTTGGGAACATTGGCTTCTCCAGTAGAGAGCATGTCCAGCATAGCATCTGAAGTGGTCAGTGTGCTCAGTGAGTTGTCATGAATGTTGTAACCAAGTGTGAGATTGTGCAGGAGCTCTGCATTCTTGTTAACCGTATGAATGGCAAAAATGAATCGGACCATTCTGAACTTATCCGTAGATAAGCTACCAGAAGGTGCCAACCTATAGAAAAATATTCATATTATCAACATCATGCAACTGTAAGTCATTTAAACAAAAGTCAGTTTTCAACTGATGAACTCAGGATTGAATGGAGAGGAAGAAATAATCTGGAGTTCTTTGGATCTGAGTTGCTTCCAGGAAATTTGTCAGGTCCTGCAATACAGGAGTAAGTGAAATAAGAAGAAAAAAAGAAGAGTATTACAAGTGCAAATGGAAGGAATGCAACTCCTTCACCCTGATTGACTTACAAATGATTTTGACTAGAAGGAGCCATGTTGAAAGGCAACGTTATATTTGAGCTTAAGGTCGCAGTGGTGACCACACTGATGAGATGGTCTCCCGGCCTGTAATAGCTTGGTGGGTTTTTTCCATCCTGATGCTCCAAATAAATCGGGCACTTCGTTCTAAGCTTTCCAGAGACTGGCTGGAACACCGGCAGCATCAGAAGCACCAGCAGCAGAATCAGGAGGTCCATAATTCATTGGGCTGAGTCAATCCCTTTCTAAAGAAGGACACCAAGAAGATACAGGAGAACTCAAGACACTCCTTCAAGATGGAAATGCCAGTGGTTCTCCTGATTGAGACAGAGACAAGCCGAGCTTCATCTGGAAAGGAGAGAAAGTACATTTGAGAGCACAGCCCCTGCCTGTCACAAAAATTGGGCCACACAGAGCCTGACCTGAGACATTTATCCTTTCCTGATGCAAGATCCCTTCCATGCTGCTTCAGTCTGATGTTTGCATCAAGGCAGTGGCTGGAGAAGTGACAGAAGAGGTCTCAAAGAACAGGATGGTGATAATTACACTGTGAAGCAACTTCACCTCTGGGAATCCTGAAGTTCTTCCTGGGCTCCACGTGAGGAGAGATAGCCGGATAAAAGCATGTCAGTGCAAAATCACAGATATACTCCTGGGGACACTATTCAGTAGTGGTTGTGGTCTTTCCTGTCAGGATATGCCCAGAAAATGATGCTGGACGAAGGAAATTTATTTATTATTTATTTATTTATGAGACTTATATACCGCTTTAAGTGCAAGCACTCTCTAAGCGGTGTACACCAGTAAGCAATGTATATATATATATATATATATTTACATTGCCCCCAACAATCTGGGTCCTCATTTTACCTACCTCGGAAGGATGGAAGGCTGAGTCAACCTTGAGCCGGTGAGATTTGAACCTGCTGAACACAGTCAGCTAAAGTGGCCTCCAGTACTGCACTCTAACTGCTGCACCACCTCGGCTCTTGACTTCTGCTGTCCTTCAACTTGGCACCTTATCTCCAGAGATGCTTGGGAAAGGTTACCATAGCTATAGATTGTGGTACCATTCTAGATTTGATGACCCTTAACTCTAGTGCTGTCTGTCTTCTAATGCCATGGAAGCAATCACGACCCTTGAATCCTGATTAATTTTGGAGTAGAGCCAGTTTGTGATTTTTTTCCCCCTATTAAATCTCCATATATTAATCCTCAATTGCAGCTGATTTTAAAATTACTTATTCCTGAAGTGAAATTTCATTTCCTCTCTGTTCTAGAATTACCAATTTTTTAAAGGCTATTGTTTGCTTTAATGTATGGATGAGGGGATTGTTGGGGACAGGTTGTTCTATGTTTAAACAAAAATTCATCCAACCTGAAGAAGTTACAAATGACTTGAGCTTTTGGTCCAGCTCAGCTGTATTCCTTTTTTTTTTTTTAACTTTTTTATTGTGTACAAAGGAAAAAAAAGATTAAAAACATTGAACATGATAAATCGTCTTTGACATACATCTCCGTCTTGTCAGTTCATATTGTACAATAATTACATATGATATATCTATATACAACTGTACATTCCTAGTCTCTGTCTTAACTTCTATCTTTCCTGTTGACCCCCATTTTTTTTCCTCCATTTATAAAATTTATTCCAGATTCGATAAAATTCTGTTTCTTCCTGATTTTTTAATCTTTTAGTTACCTTGTCTAGTTCTGCGCAATACATAATTTCATTTTTCCTCTCTTTTAGAATTACCAATTTTTCAATGAGATGTAACAGACTGGAAAGTGACTAGTTGGGGGGTGCATTGTTGGGTAAATGGGAAGAAGGTTATAGGATGGATAGAGCATAAAAAAGTCTATCCCTTCACACGCCTTCATTAAGAATAGAACTGGAAGGGACCTTGGAGGTCTTCTAGTCCAACTGCCTGCTCAAGCAGGAGACCCTATACCATTTTAGACAGTTGACTGTCCATTCTCTTCTTAAAAACCTCCAGTGATGGAGTACCTACAACTTCTGAAGCGATTCCAATTAATAATTGTCCTCACTGTTAGCAAGTTTCTCCTCAATTCCAGGTTGCTTCTCTCCTTGATGAGATTCCATCCATTGTTTCTTGTTTTTTGGAATATATATGGCATTTCTTCAAAAACTGGAATACTGCTATCATATCACCCCAGTCCTTCTTTTCTCTAGACTAGTCATACCCAATTCTTGCAAGCATTCCTCATATGTTTTAGTCTCCTTTAATCATCTTAGTTGCTCTTTTCTGAAATTTTTCCCAAAGTCTCAACATCTTTTTTATAATGTGGTAACCAAAATTGGATGCAGTATTTCAGGTGCGGTCTTACTAAGGATTTATAAAGCAGTACTAATACTTTACATGATTTTGATTCTATACCTCTGTTGCTGGAATTGGGTATGTCTAATTTAATGAAGAGAAAGACGAGGGGGGACATGATAGCAGCCTTCCAATATCTCAGGGGCTGCCCCAAAGAAGAGGGAATCAAGCTATTCTCCAAAGCGCCTGAAGGCCGGACAAGAAGCAACGGATGGGAACTAATCAAGGAGAGAAGCAACCAGGAACTAAGGAGAAACTTCCTGACAGAAGTTAGAACAATTAACGAGTGGAACAACCTGCAACACTGGAAGTTCTTAAGAAGAGATTGGACATCCATTTGTCCGAAATGGTGTAGGGTTTCCTGCCTGATCAGGGGGTTTTGACCAGATGATCTCCAAGGTCCCTTCCAACATCATCATCATCATCATCATCATTATTAAACCAAGAATTTTATTAACATTTTTGGCTGCTGGCGCACACTGCTGACTCATGTTTAAGTGAGTGTCCACTAGACACAAAGGTCCCTCTCACAGTTACTGTTTTTGAGCCAGTTTGTGCCTTTGTTTGTTTTTTTTCCTGCTTAAGTGTAAAACCTTGCTTTTCTCCCCATTAAATTTCATTTTGTTGGATAGGGCCCATTGTTCAAGTTTGTCAAGATGGTTTTGAATCCTGAGCTTGTCTTCTGGAGTGTTGACCATTCCTGCCAGCTTAGTGTCCTCTGCAAGTTCGATGCATTCCCCTTCTATTCCCTGAGCAGTTTATGAAGATGTTGAAGAACACTGGACCTAAAGACGTAGCCCTGTGGTATCCCACTGCTTACTTCTCTCCATGTAGATGTAGTACCATTGGGGATGGTTTGTCAGCCAGTTACAAATCCATCTGGTGGTGAAGCTGTCCATCCCACATTTTTCTAGCTTGCCAAGAAACAGATTGTGGTCTACTTTGTCGAATCACATCTGTACAGATTAATATAGAAGTTTCCATTCCAACTATGTCCAAACACAACTAGCACATCCTAGCTAAAATTGACATTGAATCATCTTAAAATTAAAATTGAGTCATTACGCTGACTCAGATTCATAGTTAGAGTCTGATTTAACTATGAGGCCTACTTAGAAGGGTCTGCAAGAATCCTTTCAATTTTATTCAAGCCTGCAAATGCTTTAACCAAAAAAAAAAACTCTGTTTAGCCTTATACCTCCCTCCCTTTTATCCTAAAAACTCAAGCTTTAATTATTGTGCTTTGCAGTATTATGTTAACATTTTCATCATTTGCAGATCTTCTGACCTTGAGCAACTGAGCTGATATTCTTACCAATAATAATAATAATAATATGATTTGAAAGGGACCTTGGGGGTCATCTAGTCCAACCCCCTGCTCAGGCAGGAAACCCTACACCATTTCGGACAAATGGTTGTCCAGTCTCTTCTTAAAAACTTCCAGTTTTGGAGCATTCACCGCTTCTGGAGGTAGGTTGTTCCACTGGTTAATTGTTCTCACTGTCAGGAAGTTTCTCCTTAGTTCTAGGTTGCTTCTCTCCTTGATTAGTTTCCACCCATTGCTTCTTGTTCGGCCTTCTGGTGCATTGGAGAATAGCTTGACTCCCTCTTCTTTGGGGCAGCCCCTGAGATACTGGAACACTGCTCTCATGTCCCCCTCGTCCTTCTCTTCGTTAAACTAGACATACCCAATTCCCGCAGCCGTTCCTTATATGCTTTCGCCTCCAGTCCCCTAATCGTCTGCTAATTATTCCCGTCACAAGCTGTGAGGATTCCTCATCCAATCAGGACAATGTCTTTGACTTTACCAATGCAAACCATATGTTTTCCCCAGGGTCCAAGATTGAACTCTCTGGCTGGTTTACAACATCAGCACATGTCCCCCAATAATCTGGGTCTTAATTTTACCAACCTCGGAAAGATGGACAGCTGAGTCAACTTTGAGCCCATCAGGATTGGACTCCTGGCAGTGAACAGAGTTTTCCTGCAATGCTGCCTTCTAACCACCAGGACTCTATACTGGATTAGAGGGTATAAAATGGTCTGTGATATGAAGAGAGATACTTTTCTCCTGTCTCCCAAAGTCATCCAAGTTTCATCAAGAAACATCCTTAAAAAAAACTCCAAACCGGTGAAACATGGGACTTCCAAACCCAAACGACCACCAAAAAAGGCAAGACAAACTCCTCCCACAGGACCTTTCCTGAAAATTTCCCCAATACTTTTCTCACTGTAGGGCAGTGGTTCTCAACCTGTGGGTCAGGACCCCATTTGGGGTCGAACGACCATTTCACGGGGGTCGCCAAACAACGCAGTCCGCCATTTTTTCCCCCTTTTCCTTAGCTGGGCTACTCCCTTTTATTCTATTGGCTTTTGAAAGCCAATAGAATAGACTCTCTTGAATAGAGTCTAATTCTATTGGCTTTCCAAAGCCAATAGGAATTGTCCAGGCTGTCTCTGCCCTGCTGAGCCCGCCAAAAGTCCCATTCTGCAAATGGTACTGCACCAGTTGAGTAGTCCTCAACTTACGACCGGTTGGGGGTCGCGGCATTAAAAAGGTTGAGAACCACTGCTGTAGACTCATACCCAAGAGCTACCATCAAGTCCTGGCCTTGGTATCTACGGTCAGAGAGGTCAACAAGGATCTGGTTCTCCTCCCCAATATCAGGCTCGGCTTCCAAATTTCTAACAATATCCAGACTGAGAGAAACATTTCCATAATCAGCCTCTCCCTGCTCTCCACATGGGGGCGAATGGTTCCGGGTTACAAATGTGACCGGCAGGACCCTCTGCTCCCTGTCATTGGAGGTCTCAAGCCCAAATCCTCAAGGCAGATGCCCTCCATCTTCAGCCTCTTCAAGGTCCCACAGGTAAGGGGGCTCCATTTGATACCGCATGAATGAGACAAACAACAGAAGCATCCATAGAAACCAAAGCTGCTTAGAGGGACGTAGTAGTCTCCCTAAATATATAGTAGTATGTTACTTAGAGATTCTACATGATACTTGAATTCATTTTTCATATAATTTATATAAATGTATATAGAGAATACTCTGGGAGAAGTGTAAAACAGCTGTTTATTGTTAAAAACAATAAAAGCAACTATTTGTAAAACCTAAAAATTGATTGTCTTAGCTTTCACTGGTCCACTGCCAACATCATCAGAGTAAACATTAGGGTGGGGAGTTTGCTTATAAATCTAATTGACTAATTAGAACAGATAGGCCCATCACACGATTAATGGGTAGAGTGTGGAGTCAATAAGATTTATAAGCAAACTCCCCAGCCCTAATGCTTACTCTGATGACGCTGACAGTGGACCAGTGAAAGCTAAGACAGTCGATTTTTAGGTTTTATAAATAGTTGCTTTTATTGTTTTTATTGTTTTTAACAATAAGCAGCTGTTTTATACTTATCCCAGAGTATGAGGACTTTATACCAGAATACATTTTTATATAATTTGAAAGTGATAGATAAATTTTTCCTAAATGCTGTATTTGGCAAGAGGAATTCTTTATATAGGAATTCCTCCCTAACTAACTAATTAATACTTCCTATAAGTGTAGCCACCCGTTCAGTGCAATTTATTCTCTGTATCAGGTGGATGATTTGTTTTCCTATCTTCTGGCATGTCGCAACCAGATAAAATATGCTAATTGTTGGCTCTTTCTAAGAGGGGAAGAAGCTTAAGCTTGCCATTCATAGTGAGTCCAGCTGACTGGTGGGGCAATCAACCACACAATGGGGACCCTTAAAGTCACCCTAAAACTTTATCTCACTAACGGGTGCAGGATGAGGGTGAAGGCTAGTTCTCCAAGTTTGTGGGTTATTTTCTGAATGTTGCGTTACCAGGCTAGGTAAACTCCACTGAAGATGTTACCTAGCCTGGTAAAGAAACATTTGGAAACCAACCCGCAAGCTCGGAGAACGAACCTTCACCCTCAAAAATGTTTGTACTTCTATAGAAGAATAGACGCTTAAAGTGTCAAACTTAGCAGAAATGGCTGAAATTTCTGCTTATTTGAAGGATCATTCACAAGAAAGATACATTTCGGTCTGGAGAAGATGGGCAGATTATATTCAGAATAAATATGGGACTAAAAAGTTCCACTTAGTTTATGAGTAAATCTTAGAGTATTATTAATAGTTTATTATAGTGGAATTTTTTATTAGTTTTAATTATATGATATTATTATTATTGTTAGTATTAGTGTTGTTTAACAATTTGGATATTGTATTGTTTAATAATTAGTTTAATAACTAGGATATTATGTTTGTTTATGTTTTTATTATGATTATGTTTACTTTTAATTTGTTTATATTTATGCTAAAGGGGAGTTAAAGCGCATTATGGACTTGGTTATTTATATAGTTGGTTAATGTTAGTTAGATTACGATTATTATAATTGTAACCCTGTATTCAGCTCTGGGAAGTGGGGAGGGAGAGGGGGGTTTAAGGTGGGTTGGTTTTGGGGTTTATATTGTAACTTTTATAAAACTCTTCAATAAAAAAAAATGTACATTTGGGGAAGGAGTCAATTATTTGGTGTTACTGCTGATTGCTCAGATCTCCAGCAAGGGAACACATTAGCTTTTCAGACATACAGTCATTGCTTAATATGCTGACCATCACAGATGATAAAAGTCAAGATGTCTCATTTTTGCTTTCAACTGATTTCTGATTTATTTTTTTTCAGATGCTTCCCTATTTGAGGAATGCCCACTTCAACAACACTGCTGGAGATGAAGTCACCTCCTCAGAAAATGGACTGGGATCCGCTCAATATGACCTTCTCAATTAGGTTCTCTTCCCCAGTGAATCTTTTGTCCCTGTGAAAGTTGGGCAAATAAAATCTGGGACTCCCCCAGGACAGGATTTTATGATTAACTCGGATGAAATCATCTGGGCCACAAAGGTGAGCTGGGACAAAAAGTTGTAACTTTGGGTAAAGATTTATTCTCTCCTGGAGAATATCTTTCTAACTAACTCCATTGTTGTAGCCTGTCCCCTCATCCAAGCAATTCTTTGTGCCACCTGGCTGGTAACCTCTCCCCCATTTCCCAACATGAATTTCCGCTCACTAGTGGGAGAGACCATCTTGGAGTGTAATGAAGGGTCACCTTCAATGTTTTATGTTATCCTTGCCTATCTAGGGTTTCTGGCTCTAATCAGTTTCATAGTAGCCTTTCTGGCTAGGAAATTGCCTGACAGTTTTAATGAAGCCAAGTTCATTACTTTTAGCATGTTGGTCTTTTGCAGTGTGTGGATCACCTTCTTTCCTACTTACCTGAGCACCAAAGGGAAGTCCATGGTGGCCGTGGAGATCTTCTCCATTTTGGCCTCTGGAGCTGGTCTCTTGGTCTGTATTTTTTCCCCAAAATGTTTCATTTTCCTATTTAGGCCCAATCTGAATTGTAGGGAAAACATTGTGAGGCACAAGAATCTTTGATTTATATGGGGATTAGAAACTTTTATTTTCACTTTGGGACAAACATTTATTTTGTATTTAATCTGATTTCTTAAAAATGATGCATATTAAATAATTGGTAATCACATTATTTGCCTGATCACAAAGTATCACTTAATCATCAACAATAACCCATTATTTTATTTTTCATTTACTCTTGTCCCCAGAGAGACCCAATTTCAAAATACACCTTGATAGCAAATATTTGGATATTAATGATAAGATTTCTAAGGTTAAAACAATGACCTTGAAAGATATGTAGATTTTGCATTTCTAATATCAGCTGATCTGAGAGCTCTATTATTTGTGTGTTCTGAATATCCAATTAAAAGTTGGGAAGGTGACATGACCTCATATCATCAATTTTGTAGCCAAATGGTTTTTCCCCAAATTTTTCTAACCCTGGTTGTGGGCTGCATGTGGGTCAGATGCAAGGGGAAGAGTTGGCAAGGAATTTTAAAGGGTGCTCCAGAAAGGTACCAGGGAGAAAGGGAGAAAAGGAATGCCTGCTGGAATGTTTTTAATGTATTTAGTTTTATAGTTTAATATGACCTTTATATTGTTTTGATGTTTGATTAGCAGTTGTCCAGAGTTGGTTATAAGATTCTTGGCAATATAAATGTTTTACTTTGTAATTAATTGATCAGAATATAAAACACAAAGGAAAATAAAAGTAGTGGAAACTAGAGGAGGGAAAAAGAGAAAAAGAAAAATTGTGAGGTAGAGAGGTTAAAAAAAAGCATTGACTTCCGACTTTTTTTTTTTAGCACAGTAGAAAATAATACATATTGCAGGACTTCTGGTTTGCCATGACCACCACGAACATCTGGGAGATGAGCTTCGTCTCCCCTGTCCAGTTTCGCATTGTTGGGGGGGGGTCCTGAAAAGGGTCAAAAGTCACCCCGTAGAGGCAACCAGCAAGGAGGAGCTCTCACTGGATCACAGGATAGCGGTAGCTCTCCTGCTAGAGCCAGCGAATACCTCCAAACTGGTGGATGAAAGGCCGGACATAGAAATATGGCTTGTCACTAGGCTGCAGACAGCCAAAGTCACACTCACCATCTGGCAACTTCAAAGCAGTGTGTAAAAGACTGTGTGAGATGTACCTCTCTTAAATCCTAATTCAGTGGTTCTCAACCTTTTTAATGCCGCGACCCCCCAACCGGTCATAAGTTGAGGACTACTCAACCGGTCGTAAGTCGAGGACTACTCAACTGGTGCAGCACCGTTTGCAGAATGGGACTTTTGGCAGGGCTCAGCAGGGCAGAGACAGCCTGGACAATTCCTATTGGCTTTTGAAAGCCAATAGAATTAGACTCTATTCAAGAGAGTCTATTCTATTGGCTTTCAAAAGCCAATAGAATAAAAGGGAGTAGCACAGCTAAGGAAAAGGGGGAAAAAATGGCGGACTGCGTTGTTTGGCGACCCCCGTGAAATGGTCGTTCGACCCCAAATGGGGTCCCGACCCACAGGTTGAGAACCACTGTCCTAATTGCTTTTTTGTACCTATTCAAGCTACTAAAGTACTTTCCCCCCTGTGGAGAGGGAAGGGGGATTTTAGCCCTCCCTCCAGAAACAGAGGCGATTGAATATTCAGGGAAGTTTTGAAAACGTTGAAAAAATAATTGGATCCCAATTGGAACTTTATTTCCTAAAGCTTGTGGATTAAAAGAGTTTTGATTATCTACTTTTTACTTTCTATTTTTATTTGAAAGTCTGGGTTTTTCCTCTTAAAATAGAAGAAAAAAACTGAAAGGATTAAAATAACTTTGAGATTTAAAGGAATTCCTTAAACAGTGGGGTGACATCTTGTGGCTAAACCTGAAATTGCAATTTATTATTCTTAAAGAAAGGAGACTTGGCTGGCAGTTCAGAAAACAAGATAAGATTCATGTGACCTTGAACACCAGCTGTGAGAGTTTTAGCTCTGTTTCTTATTCACTGGGGGGGGGGCTGTAAAAGTTTTCAATTCAACTCATCACTATGGGAGACCAAGAACAGAGCTTTTCTATGGAAAAAAATGCAAAAACAATTTTTTGCTATATTGAAAATAACTTACCAAACTCACAAACTCTTCTTACAGCTGGTGATGAAATAAGAGCTTTCAGGGGAAAAACCAGAAAGCGTTTTAGATATGCAAACTAAACTTTAACTATAACTAAATCATCATCATCATCATCATCATCATGATTAGGCTGCATTAATAAAGGGATAGAATCAAGATCATGTGAAATGTTAATACCACTTTACGAGGCCTTGGTAAGGCCACGCTTGGAATACTGCATCCAGTTTTGGTCACCCCTATGTAAAAAAGATATTGAGACTCTGGAAATAGTACAGAGAATGGAAACGTAACATGGCGCCAGCTAAAGACATATTGCCAGTTGTAAAGCCCTTTCATGGGACTTTGTAGTTTAGGGACCACACTGGGGATATCTCAGAATTCAGCCATTTTCTCATGTCTTTAGACCCTTTGAACCCACAAGGGGACATCTTTCTCCCAGAATGGTGGGAAAAGGTCTTTGAATGTAAGTTCCACAAACTAGGAAAGATCCCTCAAAAGAAGAAGAAACAATGTACAGGAAAGGAGAATTTACAGGATGTGCCAACTCACATTTTTGAAAAAAACATTGTCTATCCACTGCAGGATGAAGGCCGCATGTTTCCAAACAATGTTCCTGAGTTTTCCTTTGCCAATTGGGCCCACAATACTTGCTCCATCTTGTTTTAGGTCTCAAGTGGGATCCAGTCTATGACTGCCTTGGTCCACCTGCCATCAGTTCTTCTTGTTCTGTGACCAGCCCGTTTCCATTTTCCATTCTTTTACTCTCCTAATGATATCATATATTTTTATTTGTTCTCTAATCCAAGCGTGGATCTTTTTATCTTGTCTTGTGATGCCGAGCATGTCTCTTTGTGCCACTCATAGCTTTTGTGTCAATTGTGAGGTTATTGTCCGTGTTTCACTGGCATACGTTAATGCAGTTAATATATAAAGAACCAATAAAAGTGAGAAGAAACCTTGCCCAGAAAACCCCCTCTTCTTCTTCTTCTTGTGCCATATCCGTTATCGGACATTGGCGATCCTGTTTTTATCAGCAGCCTCACGAAAAAGTGCTGCTGAGTTTTGTCCAAACCGATCCCTTAGATTTTGAAGCCACAATGTTCTTCTTCTGCCTGGACCTCGTTTGCCTTCAATCTTTCCCTGGAGGATTAAACAGAGTAGGCCGTATTTTTCTGGGTGTCGCATCACACAGAGCCGAGGTGGCGCAGCAGTTAGAGTGCAGTACTGCAGGCCACTTTAGCTGACTGTGTTCAGCAGGTCAGCGGTTCAAATCTCACCGGCTCAAGGTTGACTCAGCCTTCCATCCTTCCGGGGTAGGTAAAATGAGGACCCAGATTGTTGAGGGCAATGTAAATATATATATACATTGCTTACTGGTGTACACCGCTTAGAGAGTGCTTGCACTTAAAGCGGTATATAAGTCTCATAAATAAATAAATAAACCACATGTCCAAAATATTCTAATATTTCTAAATATTCTAATTTTCGTTTTTTAATTGTTTTGATGATTTCCCTTGGCTTTCCCAGACAACTTATCACCTCCTCTTTTCTGATCGTGTCAACCCAGCTTCTACGTAACAGCCGCCTGTCAATCCACATTTCAAATGCTTCTAGTCTCTTCAGATGGCCTTCTGTCAGAGACCGACTCTCTACTCCATAGAGCAGGATAGAAAAAATATAGCATCTGACAAGCCTGATTTTCAGTCTTAGGCTTAGGTCGTGGCTGCAGAAGACCTTTTTCATTTTGAAGAAAGCTGTTCGAGCTTTCTCTATCCTTGTCTTTACTTCAGTGGTCATATCCCAGCTTTCATGTAGATTAGAACCGAGGTGCGTGATTCTTTCAACTTTTTCTAGTGGTATTCCTTCTGAATTTATGGGTGGTAAGTTAACGGGTTGTTTGCTGACGACCATGATCTTGGTTTTTGAGGTGTTAAGCTTCAAGCCATATTTTTCAGATATTTCTGTGTCTTTGTTGATGAGGAGCTGAAGGTCTTCATGATTACTGGCAAGCAGAACTGTATTGTCAGCGTATCTTAAGTTGTTGATCCAAACACCATTTACTTTGATGCCATGTTCTCCAGTGCCTCGTTGAAGATTGACTCAGAGTAGATATTGAACCACAGTGGAGGCAGAATACATCCTTGTCTGACCCGTCTTCTTATTTCTGCATCAGCTGAGTATTTTTGACCTAGTCTCACATTTGCTATCTGATGCCAATTGTCAATGCTGCAAATACTGTATATTCTTGCTTTGACAATATGCAAAACTGTCTGGCATTTATTGGGTTAATACTTAGCTTAGACTGGGCGGGGGAAAAAAGCCCGGGAAAGAAAGAGGAAGTAAACGTTTGACCTTCTCACTAATTGGATAATGTGACCTGTGACTGCATGAGAAGGGAGGGGTTGAGCAAGGAAAGCTTGATGCCAGCGACCGGAAGTTCAGATTCTGGCATCAATTAGTCCAATGGTGACCGGCATAATTTGTAGCTCTGCAAATAAAGACTTTAGGAAACATGCCTGAAAGTTCTTTGAAGTGCTTCATTAGTCGGAACTTGTGACACCAATACAGATTCTTTATTATTTGGATGTCTTTGTCATCTAGTCCCCCTTGTTTCAGAATTTCTAATAGTTGGCTATGTCTTATTTTATCAAAAGCTTTTTCAAAAAGTAAACCCCATGGACAGTATCAAAAGGCTATAAGATATGATGCTGGAAGATGAACCCCTCAAGTCGGAAGGTGTCCAAAACGCCACTGGAGAAGAGCAGAAGGAATTACAAGTAGCTCTAGAAAGAATGAAGCAGCCAGGCCAAAAGACACTCGGTTGTGCATGTGTCAGATGGCAAAAGTAAAATCCGATGCTGTAAAGTACAATATTGCATAGGAACCTGGAAGGGGAACTGGCTTGCTATGGTCCCTGGGGTTGTAAAGAGTAGGACACAACTTAGCGACCGAAAAACAAGTTGAGCAAAAGAGAAGAAGGAATAGATTTGAGTGTTATTCCTGCACATACCAAACATTCCCTCTGCCTCTTGCCAGGGATTAGTTTTCCAATCAGCTGGGCAATGGGGGGGGGTGTATTTTGAGGAGGGGCAAACACAACCCACAAGCTATTATTAGCTGAGACCAGTCCCTTGTATCTTTCTCCCAACTTTGGTTAAAAATTTAGGAAGCTGGCAGTCAGTCAGAGGTGTCAGCTGCCTCTGCCAAATTGCTGACAAAGAGACAGCTAAGGGTGTGATAATGCAACAAACACACAGCCTACTGAGCCCCATATGACCAGCCCCTCACAACACACACAGGAGAAGGGGCCTCATGACTTCAGATAATCTGGACTTGGAAGAGAAGGCCCATATTTGGATCAAAAGCAGCCTACAGACCTTTTCTTGCAGCCAGCAAATTGCTACTAGTGTGGTAAGAACGCAGCCCCACCCCCATCCTTTTTACTATGCCCCCCCAAATCATAAGAATAAAGCTCAGAAAAAGAAATACAGCAACAACATTTCACTCATGAAGCCCCTGGCTATTGTGAAAAGCAGAAACATTCAAACAAGTCTGTAGATTTACAAAAATTGCTCACTGGAGGCAATAGACAGACTAAAGATAAGGAGATAAAATTAATTCCATTTATTTGACAGGATTAAGACCAAGGAAGCCAATAATTAAGACCCATCACAAACCTTTGCAAAACAAGTAAAACCAATCAAATAACAAAACACACCAAGCAAGCCTCTAGATTACGAAACGCTGTGAAAAGTGTATAAAAATCCAAAAATTGGTCAGTTGTCCCAGAACTGCAGGCTGTTGCTGGTTCTGCTCATCAATAAACTGGAACCTTTTTTCAAAAGCAGCCTCCATTTTATTCCCAGCTTGGAACTGGACCTGGTTTTTCTTCCAACACCGGTTTCATATCCTGCTTCAGGTTGTGAAAGTAAACAGGGGGTAATTTTCGTTTATGGGGACAAATAACCTGAAGGTGATTTGTGGGGGAAAAAAATGGAGGGCAGCCAAAACTTCCAAAAGAAACTCTGCAAGCCAGAAGAAGGGATGTATAAACTTAAAATGCCTCCCAGTGAGACATCTGTTGGGACAGAGCCCAGTAGCACATGACATCCTGTGTCCTATATGCTGTGTCAGTCAACAATGATTGGCTGATGGAGACCAACCAAATGCGAAAAACCCCAGCATCCAATCAAAACCCTAATGATATTACAGCTATGTTGAAAGCCATCCTGGAATTTTCACATATATTTCACATTTTATTTTTTTTCCCATGTTTGTACGAATGCATTTTTAATATAGTGGTTTTGAAAATATTTATGAATTTTATTTTACCCATACCGTAAGGGAGCAGGCCAACCAAGTTGTAACTCATGTCCCTGCAAATACAACAATATTATTTTTAGTAAGCTGCCCAGAGTCACCGAGAATGAATGGAGAAGCCATACAAATCCTCTAAATAAATAAATAAATGTTGAAGGAAAAAGAAATTTCAAACGGAAATGGAAATGGAAATAGAAAATGGGCTGGTCACATGCCGTGGCAAGAAGAACTGAGAGCAGGTGGACCAGGGCAGTCCTAGAACAGGATCCCAAAAGCATCCACGAAAGAGACCTAGAACTCAATGCAGCAATGACATCAGCAAGTATGGAAAAAGAAACTCAGGAACCATATGGGTTGGAGAGGGAGGAGGAGGATGTGGAGGAGGAGGAGGAGGAGAAAGAAGAGGAGGAGATAGATGATGATAGATAATAATATGATGATAATGAAGATAGATAGATAGATAGATAGATAGATAGATAGATAGATAGATAGATAGATAGATGATAGATAGATAATGATAATAATAGTAGTAGTAGTAATAATAATAATAATAATAATAATAATAATAATAATAATAATAATAATAATAATAAAGTTGTAAGGGATCTTGGAGGTCATCTAGTCCAACCCCCTGCTCAGGCAGGAAACCTATGCCATTTCTGGACAAATGGCTGTCCAGTCTCTTCTTAAAAACTTCCAGTGTTGGAGCATTCACCGCTTCTGGAGGCAGGTTGTTCCACTGGTTAATTGTTCTAACTGTCAGGAAGTTTCTCCTTAGTTCTAGGCTGCTTCTCTCCTTGATTAGTTTACATTTGTTGCTTCTTGTCCTGCCTTCAGGGGCTTTGGAAAATAGCTTGACTCCCTTTTCTTTGGGGCAGCCCCTGAGATACTAGAAGACTGCTATCATGTCCCCCCTCGTCCTTTTCTTCGTTAAACTAGACATCCCCAGTTCCAGCAACCGTTCCTCATATGCGTTAGCCTCCAGTCCCCTAATCATCTTTGTTGCTCTTCTCTGTACTCTAGATGGATGGATGGATGGAGAGAGAGAGATGATAGATAGATATAGATAATAGATGGATAGATGATAGATTAATCCACTGAGTTAGTAGTAAAGTAAAGTTGGAAGGGACCTTGGAGGTCATCTAGTCCAACCCCCTGCTCGGGCAGGAAACCCTACACCATTTCGGACAAATGGCTGTCCAGTCTCTTCTTAAAAACTTCCAGTGTTGGAGCATTTACTGCTTCTGGAGGCAAGCTGTTCCACTGATTAATTGTTCTCACTGTCAGGAAGTTTCTCCTTAGTTCTAGGTTGCTTCTCTCCTTGATTAGTTTCCACCCGTTGCTTCTTGTCCTGCCTTCAGGTGCTTTGGAAAATAGCTTAATTCCCTCTTCTTTATGGCAGCCCCTGAGATATTGGAATACTGCTATCATGTCCCCCCTTGTCCTTCTCTTCGTTAAACTAGACATACCCAATTCTCGCAACCGTTCCTTATATGTTTTAGCCTCCATCCCCTAATCATCTTTGTTGCTCTTCTCTGTACTCTTTCTAGAGTCTCAACATCTTTTTTACATCGTGGTGACCAAAACTGGATGCAGTATTCCAAGTGTGGCCTTACCAAGGCATTGAAGAGTGGTATTAATACTTCACGTGATCTTGATTCTATCCCTCTGTTAATGCAGCCTAGCACTGTGTTGGCCTTTTTGGCAGCTGCAGCACACTGCTGGCTCATATTTAAGTGATTGTCTACTAGGACTCCGAGGTCCCTCTCACAGTTACTACTATTGAGCATGGTGCCACCTATGCTGTACTTGTGCATTTGGTTTTTCTTGCCTAAATGTAGAACCTTGCTTTTTTCACCATTGAATTTCATTTTGTTAGTTAGTGCCCAGTGTTCAAGTCTGTCCAGATCCTTCTGTATCTGAAGCCTGTCTTCTGGAGTGTTGGCTATTCCTGCCAGCTTGGTGTCGTCTGCAAATTTGATGAGTTCCCCATCTATCCCTTCATCCAAATCGTTGATGAAGATGTTGAAGAGTACTGGGCCCAGAACAGAGCCCTGGGGCACCCCACTACACACTTCCCTCCATATAGATGCAGTTCCATTGAGGACCACTCGCTGAGTACGGCCGGTCAGCCAGCTACGGATCCATCTGGTGGTGGTTCTGTCTACCCCACATTTTTCTATCTTGTCAAGATAGATAGATAGATAGATAGATAGATAGATAGATAGATAGATAGATAGATAGATAGATGACAGACAGATGATAGATAGGTAGATAGGTAGACAGACAGATAGACAGACAGACAGACAGATAGGTAGATAGGTAGACAGACAGACAGACAGACAGACAGACAGATAGGTAGATAGATAGACAGACAGATAGACAGACAGACAGACAGACAGACAGACAGACAGACAGACAGATAGGGTCACCTTGCCGACAAAGCTATGGTTTTCCCAGTAATAATGTGTGGCTGTGAGAGTTGGACCATAAGGAAGGCTGAGCACCAAAGAATTGATGCTTTTGAATGGTGATGTTGGAGAAGACTCTGAGAGTCCCGCAGACTGCAGGGAGATCCAATCAGTCAGTCCTAAAGGAAATCAACTGTGACTGTCCTTTGCGAGGACAGAGACTGGAGCTCAAATACTCTGGCCACCTAATGAGAAGAGAGGATTCATTGGAGAAGATCCTGAGGTTGGGAAAGATGGAAGGCAAAAGGAGAAGAGGACGGGAGAGGGGAGGAGGGTTAGGGTTGTGTAGGCTCATCAATGCACAACAAACATGACTTTGGGCAAACTCAGGGAGAGAGTGGAGGACAGGGAGACCACCTGGTGTGCTGTGGTCCATGGGGTTGCGAAGAATCGGGCACAACTTGGCGACTGAACAGCAATGACACAATGCTCATCGTAATTGCATGCCATCACTTCCTGTCTGGATTCCTGCCCCTGGGAAGGCCACAGGCTCCCTGCTGAGGTGGGATCTTGAGCAAATTCCAGGGAACAGGTCCCAGCAAAATTCCTCCTTTCATCAGGATCTTCATCAAGTCTTTGGCCGACGGCATCGTCAGAAGCTGTAGCAGCCTTTTTGCAAGGCTGGCGCAGTTGATATTAAGCCAGCAAGTGACTAAGCTGATCACAACTGCAGCCAGCTTAGTCATAGTAAAAAATTCTATGTCTTCCATCGAAGAGTCCGTGCTGAATCCAAAATATAGGGGGAAAGGTCCAGAAAGATCTGCAAAAATTATGATTTGAGTAGCTGTGCTTCTCTCAAGAGGTGAAGAGAGAGGGGGGGCTCTTCTCTCTCCCCCTAGATCAAGAGAGAAGCAGAAGCAGACCCCCTTCTCCGATGACCCGGATTGACCAGGCTACTTCTCTGTCCACATTCCTCGGATCTCTGCTGACAGTGCCAGCCTCGCTTCAGATCCGTAAGCAGAAAGGTCAGCAGCTGTGTGGGAAGGAGACGGGGATCAAATTTCCCGAGCGCTCAAGTCCTTTCTGCGATGTGAGTCCATTTCTCCTGACACTGTACAAGAGGCACTTCTCCTTCACAGCAGCTGCTCTGAAAGACAGAAAAAGTGCAAGAGAAGTAGACACACACCCTTAAAGCATTCGTTCTGTCAGGGGAAGTGAACCATTTGAGTGTTGCTGGACTGGAGGAATCCACCCTGAGCAAGGCATAGCAAAATGGCAACTTTGTGGTGAAATGGCATAGCATCTCCTGCTTGAGCTAGGTGGGGGTACTAGAAGACCTCCAAGCCCCCTTCCAATTCTCGGAGGAGGAGGAGGAGGAGGAGGAGGAGGAGGAGGAGGAGGAAAGAAGGGTCTCCTGCTTGAGCAGGGGGCTGGACTAGAAGACTACAAAGGTCCCTTCCAACACAGTTCTTTTGATGGAATTTCCATCTAGGCTGGAAGGAAGGGTTAAGAGGGAACCAAGTTTGGAGTCGATGCACAGCAAGAAGTGGCAAAGGTCCCCAAACTTTCTGGCTCTGTGGACCGGCAGCCATTGTGGCAGAGGTGGGGAGGCAAAGGGGATGGTTTCACCTACAAATGCAGCTTCATGCCCTTTTGCGGCCTAGTTCCCAAGGGGGCACGGCTCAGCCTGTCCCAAGGGTTGGGGACCCTTGCTCTAAGCCGCCTCCTTCCGGTCGTTCTGACGAGATTCTCGTAACATAGTTGACTAGCAATAAATTTCCACTAAGACTTTTCATGAGTGGTTTTGCTTGCTTTCTCCTGACAAACGTGTAAGTTTAATAGAAAGGTTCATGCAAGGAAATCCATTGGGTGGGGAGCAGTGGCAGAGAAAAGTTAGCTCCTTCTTTGCAGGAGGACAGCTGTGAGGACTTAGGAAGGAGGGCAGAAGTGACCTGAAATTAGAAATTCTTTTTGCAAAGAGCAGACAAAACGATGGGCATTTGGGAGACAGAAAGTCAAAGTCAGTCCTAAGCTTCTATCTACATCCCATCAAATTCACTGCCGACAGAGTGACATTATCCATGTCTCCCATAACTGGGAGCATCTAAGGTGACTTAGACAAAGATTGGGGTTCAGGGCAGGGAGAAGATTTTCCCCAGTACGAGTGTCTTCACACAGAAGATTGAATCATGGTGAATTTCATAAATGGCTACCGAGAAAACCCAGTTTGCTTGGTGGACCTGTTGAACCTCAACCCTACCATGCAGGGACATGTCTATGGAGATTCATAGTCATCCAGGTCACCCAAGGATGGTTTTTCATGAGGCAACTGGACTTCCTTGTTTTTCTTTGAAGACATTTCGCTTCTCATCCAAGAAGCTTCTTCAGCTCTGATTGGATGGAGTGGAATGGAAGGATTTATACTTCTTGCAGACAGCTGGTCATTGAGGCCCCTTGGAGGTGGGAGGGGGAGGGATATGAAATCATCTATCTCCAATTCACAACACGGTCCTTTCAGCAGTTCCAAGGAGGTTCCACCCCCATTTGCACCACTCCGGTGATCCTGAGGACACAGATAATTCTCCAAATGGCCTCAACGACTCTCTGAAAGAAGGCAAATGACCAGCTGTCTGCAAGGAGTATAAATCCTTCCATTTCTCCGCCATCTAGTGCAGTGGTTCTCAACCTTTTTAATGCCGCGACCCCCAACCGGTCATAAGTCGAGGACTACTCAACCGTTCGTAAGTCGAGGACTACCCAACTGGTGCAGCACCGTTTGCAGAATGGGACTTTTGGCGGCTCAGCAGGGCAGAGACAGCCTGGACAATTCCTATTGGCTTTTGAAAGCCAATAGAATTAGACTCTATTCAAGAGAGTCTATTCTATTGGCTTTCAAAAGCCAATAGAATAAAAGGGAGTAGCACAGCTAAGGAAAAGGGGGGGGGAATGGCGGACTGCGTTGTTTGGCGACCCCCGTGAAATGGTTGTTCAACCCCAAATGGGGTCCCGACCCACAGGTTGAGAACCACTGATCTAGTGAGAGCTGAAGAAACTTCTGGGATGAGAAGCGAAACATCTTCAAAGAAAAACAAGTCCAGAGTTACCTCTTGAAAAAGCACCTTTGGGACAACCATGACCTGGATGATTGTGCATCTCCATAGACATTCAGCTGTGCACTTTGGAATGAACACTCTTCAAATGGAATGTGCCAAGTGGGAAATGCATAAACATAGAAACCCATACACACCAGCAGAAAATGGAGTGGTTGAAAAGAGAAATGGTACATGGCAGACCACGAAGGATTCACTGCTGGCAGATGCAGGAATGAGTAACACATACTGGGGAGAAGCCACAAAAACAGCCAACTTTATAGCGAACAGGGTACGGAGTGTTGCTATCAATGGAACTCCATATTACATGTTGTATGGGAGGGAATTTTTCTCTCTCTCTCATCCATTTGACTGCTATAACTGCTGTGCATTGGAGTTTGCTGTTTCACCACGTGTATGTATCTTATTTCTAGTGTATATTTGTAGATCTAGTGTAATATAAACCACATTTAATTACAAACCACTGTGTACTGCATTTATTCCTGGGTTACCTCAGCGCAATAAGACTGTGCATGCTCTGACACGGGTCGTTAAACGAATCCAGCTTCCCCCATTGACTTTGCTCATCGGAAGGTTGTAAAAAGGGCGATCACGTGACCCGGGGGATGCTTGCATCCGTCATAAATACATGCCGGTTGCCGAGCACCCGGGTTTCAATCCCATGACTGTGGGGGATGATGCCACGGTCGTAGGTGCGAGGACTAGACTTCAGTCATGTTTCCCTCCCCTCCATGCTATTGTAACTTCAAACACTCACAGCTTGCAAGCCGAGACTCTTCTTGTACTCTAGCAGTTGAACTAGGACCCTCCCCTTAAAAACACAATCAAGATTCTAGTCCTCTTGGAGGTCGGCCAAGGGTGGGCTTCCTTTGGGAAGAAAAAGGGACAAGGGGTTTGCCGGGTGCCTTAAAACCGTGCTTGGGACAGGAGCTAGCCAAAATATTATTATTATTATTATTATTATTATTATTATTATTATTATTGATCATCGCACAGTCAGCCAGATGTTCAGACTGGATTTGGCATTTTTGTATATTATTAGTATTATTAATATTATCTGCTCTATTCTATTCTGTATTCTTTTGTTTCTATTTCTATTCTATTCTTCTATTCATTTCTCTTATTCTGTTCTGTACTATTCTATTCTATTCTGTTCTGTTCCCTTCCATTCTAGTTTATTCTGTAATTCTATTCTGTAATTCTATTCTGTAATTCTATTCTGTAATTCTATTCTACTCTATTCTATTCTATTCTACTCTACTCTGTTCTATTCTACTGTATTCTATTCTATTCTATTCTATTCTATTCTATTCTATTCTATTCTATTCTATTCTATTCTATTCTATGCCAGATGTTGAAACAATGCCTGGGCAGCCATTAGATCACCCCAAGCAGGCTACTCTTGACTATGGCCACATTCAGATCTTCCAGCTGAGCGCCTCTTTCTACCGATGGCTGTCTTAACAAATCAATTGCTCAAGGAAACGTGGCTGTGGCCTTTCCAAGAAGCTCCGTCCCTGCAGACCCCTGCGTCCTTCCTCAAAGCCACGCTCTGAGGCCACGTTTGGTCATCGAGTCATCCAAAAGCTTGACCCCTGAGCATCAGGCACCAAGGGGACACTGTCCTTACCGTTTTGAGGTAGGATAAGCTGGACATCACCTGCCGGCACCAACTGCTCTTCTGAACAGGTGGAGGGCAGAGCTGGGAGAACGGAGCCCCTGCCTGAGGACACCTGTCTTACAGGTGACTAAGAGATGGCAGACTCGGAGGTTTTCTGCACCTGTTACCAGTCAGTAGAGCTATTTCTGAAACACCAGTCTAGGACACTCTGGAAAGAGAGCACCAAGGTCCCAAAATAGCCCAGCTGACGGATTGCAGGCATGGACTGAAACTGACTTCTCAAGCTTGTCCTCTCACAAGCCATATATGCTTTGTGGATTATTTATGCTGACCCCATTCTGATAGCCGAATCTGCAAAAGATTTGCAAACTCTAGTAAGGAAAGTCAAGAAGCACAGGGGGAGGGGGAGGAAGGGGAATGAATTATGATTAAATACAAAGAGAGGATTAGTGAGAACCTGGACCACAGGGACGGATACCGGCCTTTAGAATGAACAGTGACGATACTGAAGCGTTAGATGAGCAACAATGGAGGCTTGGAAAATATATAGGTTGCGGTGAGGCGTTTATACATTCAAAGGTCAAAATTGTGCAAGGATGACGGTTAGGATTCCCTGTGACACTCTGGAAGCAAAAGTTGGTCTTTGAAAAAGCATGTCTATGGAGACGCTCCGTCATCCAGGTCATGGCTGTCCCAAAGTTGCTTTTTCAGGAGGCCACTGGACTTTCTTGTTTTTTCGGGGTTTTTTTGAAGATGTTTCGCTTCTGATCCCAGAAGCTTCTTCGGCTCTGACTAGCTGGTGGGGAATGGAAGGATTTATACTCCTTGTGGACAGCTGGTCATTTGCCTCCTTTTAAAGAGTCATTGAGGTCGCTTGGAGGTGGGAGGGATACCACACCATCTATCCCCAATCCACAACACAGTCATTTCAGCATTTCCAAGAAGGCTTCACACCCATTTGCACCACTCAGGTGACCTTGATGAGACAGATAAACCTCCCAGTGGCCTCAATGACTCTCTAAAAGAATTCAAATGACCAGCTGTCTTCAAGGAGTATAAACCCTTCCCTTCCCCACCATCCAGTGGAAGAAGCTTCTTAGATGAGAAGTGAAACATCTTTTTTTTTTATTGAAAATTTTTAAATTTTTACAAAAACAAATCCCCTTCCCATACTCCCCCCCCAACCCTACATCTTTTTTTAAAAAAATCTTTTTAAAAAACCCCAAGAAAGTCTAGTTACCTTTGGGACAGAAAAGAAAGGATTGACATCATTAAATTCTGGGGTTGGAGAAAGCTTTTGAATATACCACGGGCAGCCCAGAAAAAAAATGGATGTATATTTGTTCTTGAGTTCCCACTTAAGGCATAAGTGACCAGGCTCAAATTATATTTTGGAGATAGTAAGGATATTGAGGAAGCTCCCTTGAAAAGTCTACAATGTTGGGAAATGTGGTTCTCCTCCTATCTCTCTGGCCGGTCGCAATCGGTATTGGTGGGAGGGCAGAGGTCAACCCCGAGGCCCCTTGAATGTGGCATGCCACAGGGGTCGGTCCTCTCTCCCCTCCTATTTAACATCTATATGAAGCCGCTGAGTGAGATCATCAGACAGCACGGGGTGAGGTTTCATCAGTATGCTGATGATACCCAGTTATATATCTCCTCCCCGAGCTCTCTCAGTGAAGCGGCCAATGTGATGGGCCGTTGCCTCGAAGCCGTGAGGGTCTGGATGGGGGTTAACAGACTCAGGCTCAATCCTGACAAGACCGAGTGGCTTTGGATGTTGCCTCCCAAGGATCATGTCGACTGTCCAGTGTTGACTCTTGCGGGGGAAAATATACCCCCTTCGGAGCGGGTTCGCAACTTGGGTGTCCTCCTTGATCCACAGCTGAATTTGGAACATCAACTGACGGCTGTGGCGGGGAGGACCTTTGCACAAGTTCGCCTGTTGCACCAGTTGTGACCCTACCTGGACCGGGAGGCTCTCCTTACAGTCACTCACGCCCTTGTCACCTCACATCTGGACTACTGCAACGCACTCTACATGGGGCTACCCTTGAAAAGTATTTGGAGACTACAGTTGGTCCAGAATGCAGCCGCGCGAGTGATAGTGGGTGCTCCTCAATACACCCACGTTACACCTATCCTCCGTGAGCTGCACTGGTTGCCTATTGGTCTCCGGGTCCAATTCAAGGTGTTGGTCATTACCTTTAAAGCCCTATATGGCTCAGGGCCAGGCTATTTGCGAGACCGTCTACTACCTCATAGTTCCCTACGTCCGGTTAGATCCCACAGGCTGGGCCTCCTTCAGGCCCCGTCGGCCAAGCAGTGCCATTTGGCGGGGCCGCGGAGGAGGGCCTTCTGTGATGGCGCCCACGCTTTGGAACCAGCTCCCCCCGGAGATTAGGACCGCTCCCACCCTGTTGGTCTTCCGGAAGCTACTTAAGACCTGGCTTTTCCGGCAGGCCTGGGGTTTATAAAATCTTACCCCTGGATGATTGTCTTTGTACTGTTTGTTTGTTATGTTTTGTGTTTTTTATTGTTAGCCGCCCAGAGTCCTTCGGGAGTGGGGCGGCTTATAAATTTTAAAAATAATAATAATAATAATAAATAAGCACAAGCAGTAAGGTGGATAGACTTGCTTACTGTTCCAATGGCTACCCTGTTGGAAGATCTGAAGCCAGGTTCTCCAAACGTGGCCACTTTAAGACTTGTGGACTTCAACTCCCAGAATAATAATAATAATAATAATAATAATAGATCCGTGATTTTAATGGGAGACTGGAATGGTGTCTTAGATATACAAATGGACAAAAAAGGCTCTTCTACCTTTTTTAAACAGGCTAAATTACCTAAAGCCTTTTTTGACATGAAAGAAGATTGGGAATTGAGAGACTATTGGCGTGAACGTAATCAAGAAGAAAAGGATTTTACGTTTTTCTCAGATAGACACCAATCTTTCTCAAGAATTGATTTCTTTTTGATCACAACAGATTTATACAACAGGGTGAAGAATGTAAAAATTTTTTCTAGGACATTGTCCGATCATAGTCCAGTTTGGATGGAACTGTTTGTAGAGAAGGAAGATAGGAGATCCTGGAGGGTGAATGAGAATTTATTTAAACAAGAAAAAAATGTTCATAAATTAAAGGAATGTTTAAAGGAATATTTTACTTTAAATATGAACAAGGGAACATCATTGTCAATGGTCTGGGATGCAAGTAAAGCTTTTATGTGTGGTATTTTGATAAAAATGAATAATTTGCATAGACAGAAACAGATTCAGAAACGGAAAGACTTGGAAGAGGAGATTAAATTAAAAGAGAAACTTTTAATTTCAAATCCCTTAGATGAAAAGATTAAAGGAGCTTTAAAATTGTTAAAAACACAATTTAACATGCTGATGGCTGATCAAGCTGCAACTAATTTGCTATTTATGAAACAAAATACATTTTGTAATGCTAATAAACCAGGGAGATGGTTGGCTTATCAGTTAAGAAAAAAACAGAAACAGAGGAATATAGATAAAATAAATTATAATGGTAAATTGGTTTATCAGAAAGAATTGATTAAGAAATCTTTTTTAGAATACTATCAAAAATTATATAAGGGTACCAATATTCAAATTACAGATATAAATAATTATTTAGGCAAAGTCAACTTTCCTAAATTAACAGAAGATCAGGAAAAAAAGATTAACGGTTTAATTACTAAGGAAGAAATTGTTACAGCTATTAAACAATTGAAATTGGGCAAAGCGCCGGGTACGGATGGGTTGACATCTATTTATTATAAAGCTTTAGTAGAAGAGATGATTCAACCGTTGTGTGAACTGTTTAATAATTTATTACAGGGGTTAGAGATCCCTCCATCCTGGCGTAATGCATTTATATCATTGATTCCAAAAGATAGTCAAGATCTTACTTTGCCTAAAAATTATAGGCCTATATCTCTTTTAAATGTGGATTATAAAATTTTTGCAAAAATTTTAGCTAACAGGCTTATGGGGATCTTGCAGCAGTTTATACATAGGGATCAATCGGGTTTTATAACTGGAAGGTATATGAAGAGTAACGTTAGACAAATTATTAATTTATTAGAGTATTTAGAAAAGAATAACCAAGTCTCTGCAGGCCTGATATTTTTGGATGCTGAAAAAGCCTTTGATCAAGTGAATTGGCAGTTTATGCTGTGTTTAATCAAGGAGATGAATTTTGGACAAAATATATTACAAGTATTATCCAATATATATCAAAAACAGACTGCTCAAATTATTGTAAATGGGGGTTTGTCAGAGGCTTTTGTAATAGAAAAAGGAACAAGACAGGGATGCCCGTTGTCTCCGTTATTGTTTGTTTTAACACTGGAAATTTTGTTGATTAAAATTCGGGAGTCTCAAGAAATAAAAGGAATAGAAATTAATAAAAAAGAATATAAATTAAGAGCCTTTGCAGATGACTTGGTTGTTACTTTGTCTCAACCTGTTTCTTCGGTGGTGAAATTATTACAATTGATTCAACAATATGGACGTGTTTCTGGCTTTAAAATTAATAATAATAAGACCAAAATATTAGCTAAAAACATGACTAATGGTGATAAACAGGCTCTAGTTAACTTAACAGACTTTGAAATTGTTGATAAGGTAAAATATTTGGGGGTTACATTATCTGCTTCTAATGTAAAATTGTATAAAAATAATTATGAAAAGCTGTGGATGGAGGTACAGAAGGATTTAAAAAACTGGAATAATTTACAGTTATCCCTTATGGGCAGAATTGCAGTTATTAAAATGAATGTCCTGCCAAAGTTTATTTTTTTGTTCCAAATGTTACCTATCTTAAAGAACGAACGTAATTTAGATGAATGGCAAAAAGGTATTAATAAATTTGTTTGGGCAGGGAAAAAACCAAGGGTGAAACTTAAAATAATGCAAGATTTTCGTGAGAGAGGTGGACTCAAGGTACCAAATATGAAATTGTATTATGATGCTGTAGTATTGACATTGATTAGCGACTGGGTGAATTTAACAAATACAGAAATACTTCATTTGGAAGGCTGGGACCTATTTTTTGGATGGCATGCCTATTTAATATTTAATAAAAAAGTGGATTGGGTTTTTAAGTCTCATATTATAAGAAACTCTTTGCTAAGAGTGTGGAGAAAGTATTATAAAAGTGACTTCAAAATACCATTATGGGCTATACCTCGGCATGCCATAGAAGGTATAAGGAAAGGGGTAAATATGGACAAGGTCTCTTACGTACAGTTATTAAGATGGGATGGCCAAGACTGGCAGTTAAAATCTTTGGAAGAATTAACACATGAAAACTTAACTTATTCATGGTTCCAATATAGACAAATAGTGGATAGATGGAAGATGGATTGTAAAATGGGCTGGCTTAGAGAAGATGGAATTTTTTTAAAACAAGTAAGAGATCAAAGGCCAACCCATATTAAGAGAGTTTATGGGGTTTTAGTGGAATTAGATTCAGAACTTGAACTAGTTAAAGATTGTATGATTAAATGGGCACAGAATATTGGTGAAACGATTTCAATGGATACTTGGGAACTTATTTGGATAAGAAATGTTAAATTCACACAAGCGCAAAATTTAAGAGAGAATTTTTATAAGATGTTTTATAGATGGCACCTTGACCCAAAGAAAATGTCCATTATGTACCCTAATCTACAGCCGAAATGCTGGAGATGTGGATATTTGGATGCTACCTATTACCATATTTGGTGGACGTGTAAGCATATAAAAGCTTTTTGGATTAAGATATGGTGGAATATTCAAAGAATTTTTAAAAGGAGGGTAAAATTTACTCCGCAATTATTTTTACTAGGTATTGTTATTGACTGTGATGCTAAGGAGGTTATATTGATGTTAAATTTGATTACAGCCGCTAGGTTGTTAATAGGACAATATTGGAAGAAGGAATCTTTGCCTACTTTACAAGAATGGTTTCATAAAGTTTCGTATTTGGCAGAAATGGCAAAGATTTCGGCTTTCTTAAAGGAGCAATCTCAAGAAAAATTTTTTGCGGTATGGGAAAAATGGATAAATTTTATACAACATAATTTGGATATGGAAAAATATTATTTAGCCTTTTTATAATTTGTAATGATTGTTTTTTCTTTCTTTCTTTCTTCTTTTTCTTTTTTATATATATACATTTTTAATGTATTATTATTCATATATTTTTTTTTTTTTATATATATATATGCTTTATTTTTCGTCTACTTTCTTCTTTCTTCTTTCTCTCTCTCTCTTCTCTTTTTATTTTTTATTTTTTTTCTTTTTTAGTATATATTATTCATTTTAAAGTTTATGTTATGTATATTATTTCTATATATATTATTACTGTGATTTTTATTATTATTATTAATTATTTTATAAATTGCAAATGTTATTTTTAAAATATTTGTTAAATAATCCTATATTCAGTTCTGGGAAGTCGGGGGGGGGGGGGTGGGGTGGTTGGGGAGGGGGGGGTGGATTTTTATTTGTAAAACTTTTGAAAAATTTCAATAAAAAAAAAAAAAAAAAAAAATAATAATAATAATAATAATAATAATAATAATAATAATAATGGATCATCGCACAGTCAGCCAGATGTTCAGACTGGATTTGGCATTTTGTCTACCTATCGAGTCCTTACCCAGGACCTGGGATAGGCAGATGTGGATGTTTGATGGTATTACAGGTATCGTCGCAGGATGGAAGCAGTTCCTAATAAGGCCGCCTTTTGCAATTGACTAATAGCGAATTTGTCAATGCCAATGGTGTTCAAGTGGTGCTCCAGTTGTTTTGGGATTGCACCCAAGGAGCCTATGACTATTGGTACTACCCTTGCTTGCTTTTGCCACAGTCTTTCTATTTCTATTTGTAGGTCTTTGTATTTTGTTATCTTCTCCAGTTCTTTCTCTTCTATTCTGCTATCTCCAGGCACTGCCACGTCCACTATCCAGACTTTTTTGTCTTTCTTATCGACAATTGTTAAGTCTGGGGTGTTATGTTGCAGGTGCTTGTCTGTTTCAATTCTGAAGTCCCAGAGCAGTTTAATATTATTATTATTATATTATTATTATGGATCATCGTACAGTCAGCCAGATGTTCAGACTGGATTTGGCATTTTGTCTACCTATCGAGTCCTTACCCAGGACCTGGGACAGGCAGATGTGGATGTTTGATGGTATTACAGATATCGTCGCAGGATGGAAGCAGTTCCTAGTAAGGCCGTCTTTTGCAATTGACTAATAGCGAATTTGTCAATCCGATGATGGTGTTCAAGTGGTGCTCCAGTTGTTTTGGGATTGCACCCAAGGCGCCTATGACTATTGGTACCACCCTTGCTTGCTTTTGCCAGTCTTTCTATTTCTATTTGTAGGTCTTTGTATTTTGTTATCTTCTCCAGTTCTTTCTCGTCTATTCTGCTGTCTCCATTATTATTATTATTATTATTATTCCTCATGCTAGCTGAGGAATTTTGGGAGTTGAAGTCCACAAGTGATAAACGGGCCATAGTTCCCCACACTGACGCAGGAATTCTGGAAGTTGAAGTCCACAAATTATAAAATAGCCAAGTTTCCCCAAGCCGGCTGAGGAATTCTGGGAACTGAAGTCCATAAATCATAAAACAGCCATAGTTCCCCAAGCTGGCTGAAGAATTCTGGGAGTTGAAGTCCACAAGTCTTAAAGTAGCGGAGGTTGGAGACCTCTGATCTGAAGGATGGAAACAGACCATCCTGGAACACCAACTAGATGGCACGCAAGCCATAAACACTGGGGCTGCATCATCCAGTTTCTTTCATCATACCCACCAGTCAAATTCCGTTGGGAGATGAAATGTATAATCTTGGAATGGCTAAAACTGACTTCACATTGCCTCTATGGTGGGCCATGAGGATGTATGTCAGGATTTCAGAGAGAAAAGTGTGATGATCCCCCCCCCCAGAGGTGTTGCAGATGCAAAGAGCTGTGACAGTTCCCGAGTACGATATACAAAACGTCTCAATCTTTATTGAATATACATTATGGTATTTATTACACAAATAGTTACAGAAGATATTATTGTTAAAGGACTTAAGCGATAGTATTTTACAAACTTCATCCAAGTATAAAAATGCAGCTGAAAAACGCAAAATCAGTGGAATATAAAATAAGAAGATAAAAAGACTGCCCACAGATGTGTGGTCAATAAGTTGTCTTAGCGTGCAATTATATACATAAAGTTGTTTTCTTAAAGGACAATGTCCAGCAGGTGTTTTTAAACTCAATTCTCCATGCTTCTGCCAAAAAAAAAAGTATTTACATCACATCTGTACATAGATCTTTCTGTTTCCCGCAGATCCTGGAAAAAGAAAACACAAGGCGTTGACATCTAAACTATGAAAATTGGTAATTATTTTATTGCAAAGCGGTAGTATTTCCTCTCACGCCCCCGAGTCCAATCAGGAATACTCTATATTCACCTATGAACAGTTCAAGAGCGTGTTCTGAATATCTTCCAAGACCTGCAAATAAAGGTCATCTCGGGACTTCAATCCATCCAAATAAACTGAAAATAAGAATGGACAATTACCAAATTTGCATGTCGTTACGTTGAGAGTGAACTCCCAACTTTCAGCAGGCATGTAGAGATTTATCCCCGGAATTAGCCAAGACGTAACACCACAATTCTAATGACATTTCTGGGAAAAGCTTCAGTGAAATTTCCTTAAGGATAAGTAGGTTTAGGTGAATGTCCGTGGAGATTCTCTGTCATCCAGGTCATCGTTGTCCCAAAGGTGCTTTTATAATAATAATAATAATAATAATAATAATAATAATAATAATAATAATAATAATAATAATAATAAAGTTGGAAGGGACCTTGGAGGTCATCTAGTCCAACCCCCTTGCCAGGAGGCAACTGGACATTCTTGTTTTTTCCTTTGAAGATGTTTCGCTTCTCCAAGAAGCTTCTTCAGCTCTGACCGGATGATGGGGAAGGGAAGGATTTATACTCCTTGCAGACAGCTGGTCATTTGCCTTCTTTGAGAGTCGTTGAGGCCACTTGGAGGTTTATCTGAATCTTCAGGATCACCTGAGTGGTGCAAATGGGTGTGAAGCCTTCTTGGAACAGCTGAAAGGACTGTGTTGTACACTGGAGATAGATGGTGTTGTCAGCAGTTCCAAACAAAGCTCCGGACCCATTTGCACCACTAAGGTGACCTTGAGGACACAAGTAAACCTCCAAGTGGCCTCAGTGACCCTCTAAAAGAAGGCAAATGACCAACTGTCTTCAAAGAACATAAATCCTTCCACTCTCCACCATCCAGTCAGAGCTGAAGAAGCTTCTTGGATGAGAAGCGAAACGTCTTCAAGGAAGAAGAAAATCCAATTGCCTCTTGGGAAAAAAAACCCCACCTTTGGGACAAGTAGGGATTGTGATTTGAGAGTTTAGAAACAGGAAGAGTTTCTGCCCATCCAATTCGCTCAGGAAGATTGGGCGTGGTGCCGGTCCCATCAGCCAAAGAATGTTGGCTGGTGGGGATTAGAACAGAGTGCCCCAACCTTTCCAGCTTTGGGGATCGGGAGGGGGGGGGACAGGGGATGGTTCTGCACGAGCAGCGGGCACGCGCACCTACCCTTTACACAAATGGAGTGGGAGCACGCTCGCTCGCTGCTCGGACAAGTGGGGATGTGCGTTTTTGCTTCCCTCTTTCGGCGGCCCGTTTGTGAATGGCTCAGGGTCCAAGTTGGGCCATAACCCGGGGGTTGGCGACCCCTGGATTAAAAGTGGGGCCTTTTCCACAGGGGCCCCTGGTCTGTGGGAATACCCTCCCCTTGGAGACTAGAATGGCCCCAACTCTGCTAGTCTTTCTACGGCTTTCTAAAAACTTTGATTTCTTTTTCAAATTTATGGACCGTCCCTCTTAACCAGAGGTGAACTTTTTTTTTTACCCAAAATTGTTCACTAAGACATTTTCCAGCCCCTAGCACTTGCCTCGTTCATATTTATTTGACCCAACCCTTCTTAATTGCAGTCAGGTTATGTCAAGAGTTTCTTACCAACGTTGACTTTATTGGCCTCCATTTCCTTCCTGTGTTTAAGATACATTGGCCAGACGTGACCGTCAAATAGACCGGGAGGGTCAGGAATGGTGTATTTACGTGTACTGAAGAGAGAAAAAAAGGAGAGGAGAGGAGTGGAGAGAAGTGGGGAGAGGAGGAGAAGAGTGGAGTGGAGTGGAGTGGAGAGGAGAGAAGTGGAGAGGGGAGGGGAGGGGAGAAGAGTGGAGTGGAGTGGAGTGGAGAGAAGTGGAGAGGGGAGGAGAGGAGTGGAGTGGAGAGGAGAGGAGAGAAGAGGAGAGAAGTTAAGCTGTACAGCATTACACTAGAGAATAATCAACAAACCATTCCAATCAAAACAATCAATCAAATTCAAAATTTTAAGAGCTGGATCTGGCAAGGCAAGTAACCCTCTCCCTAGAATTGCAGCGTAAACATGGAGCCAAGATCTGCCAAGGTCAAACTGGGGAGAAGAACGGCTTAAAGTCGACTGGCTTGACACAGGCACAGCCAACGGCCTACATATCAGCCCAGGAGCAGACATACACTTTAGAGTCCTCTACTCTGCAGGAGGCAGATCCTCGGGGTCCAGCTGTCTTCTTCTTCGTTCTGGCCACAGTAAAGCTACTCTTCTAGTGAGGTTGAGCCCATGAATCTAGTCCCTAAGGTTGGAGTGGAGCTTCTGGAAAGGAGAGATTGATGTAGACCAGTGTTTCTCAACCTTGACAATTTTAAGGCATGAGGACTTCAACTCCCAGAATTCCACAGCCAGCATTGCTGGCTATGGAATTCTGGGAGTTGAAGTCCACATACCTTAAAATAGTCAAGGTTGAGAAACACTGATGTAGATCTTCTACAAAACACACCCTGCTCTTCCTAGCTTCCCCAGTGCGGTGTTTGTTTTGTGCAGCAGCCTTGCTCAGCCCTTGTCCTGCCATGTGTCAACGCTGCAAATATTGTATATTCTTGCTTTTGACAATATGCAGAACTGTCTGATATTTTTGGGGTTAATACAGAGCAGAAGGGGGGTGAGGGTAAAGCCCGGGAAAGAAAGAGGAAGGAAACCTTTGACCTTCAAACTAATTGGATAATGTGAGATATGACGGCTAATTTAGGGAGGGAACATGCTGATAATTTAACTGCTCAGAGGAAGAGAACTTAGATCCTAGCATCCCTCCGTTGTGCCTGTGCCGACATTTTGTAACAATAAAAGACTTTTAGGAAAATAAATGCCTGGAAGTTCTTTGGAATGTTTCATTAGCTGGAACCAAAACACCATGAACTGCCACCCTGCCAGGTGGGCACCCGGACAGACGTTGCAAAATGGCTGCAGGTCAGAGGTTAAATGAAGTCCCGGATATAATAAATCTACATCACCATCATCATCAATTAATTTATCTGCTGCCCAACTCCCTGAAAAGGGGTGTTTGGGAACGTCATCTTAGCAAAAGCCTTCTCGTTCTACAACCTCCATTACTGTCAAGGAACAGGAGTGGGAGAGGAGGACATTTTAGCCCTCCACGCATCAGATCATGAAACGGTCCTTACCTCCTCCTCCGTTTGCACTCATCATAAGGAACGGCCAAGTAGTACTGCTTATCAAACAAATCCACCAAAGGCCTGCAGGAACGAAAACAGGACCAGGGCATTTACCATTTGGCACGGCACTTCATAGAATCCCAGAAGGGACCCTTAGAGGTCCTCTAGTAGTAGTCCATCCCAGTTTACAAGCTAGGAATCTTCATACCATCCCAGACTAATTGTTGTCCCATAATGAAGAATAAAATTCCAGGAAACCCCCATCTTTCTAGCATTGCTATTCAGCATCTTGTGTCTACGTCTTCCCTTGGGATACTTCCATGTATAGAATAGAACAGAACAGAACGGAGCGGAGCGGAATAGAATGGAACGGAACAGAACAGAATAGAACAGATTAGAAATGGGAATAGGAAATGGGATAGGAATAGGAATGGAATGGAATGGAAAGAAACAGAATAGGATAGAATAGTGAAAGAACAGAATGCAATGCAATATGGAATAGAATAGAATAGAAAATATGGAATGGAATGGAATCGAAAATATGGAATGGAATAGAATAGAAAATATGGAATGGAATGGAATGGAATAGAATAGAAAATATGGAATGGAATGGAATAGAAAATATGGAATGGAATGGAATGGAATAGAAAATATGGAATGGAATGGAATGGAATAGAATAGAAAATATGGAATGGAATAGAATAGAATATGGAATAGAATATGGAATAGAATGGAATGGAATATGGAATGGAATATGGAATGGAGAATAGAATAGAATAGGAATAAGAATAGAATAGTAATAGAATAGAATAGAAAATATGGAATGGAATGGAATAGAATAGAATATGGAATGGAGAATAGAATAGAATAGAATGGAATAATAGAATAGAATAGAATATGGAATGGAGAATAGAATAGGAATAGAATAGAATAGAATAGAATATGGAATGGAGAATAGAATAGAATAGAATAGAATAGAATAGAATAGAATAGAATAGAATAGAATAGAATAGAATGGAAAATATGGAATGGAATAGAATAGAATATGGAATAGAATAGAATAGAATGGAATGGAATATGGAATGGAATATGGAATGGAGAATAGAATAGAATAGGAATAAGAATAGAATAGGAATAAGAATAGAATAGGAATAGAATAGAATAGAAAATATGGAATGGAATGGAATATAATAGAATATGGAATAGAATAGAATATGGAATGGAGAATAGAATAGGAATAGAATAGAATAGAATAGAATAGAAAGACCAATCGCAAGAGAGATATATTTTGGTGTGGAAAAGATGGGTGAATTTTATACAGAATAAATACGATATTAGAAAGTATTATTTAGCTTTTGAATAATGTATATCTAAGGGTAAGCTTCTGAATAACTTACGTTTAAGGATGGTAATTTTTGTTTTTATGTACTGGAGTTAAAGTGTTTAACATTTTGTTTTTTGGATGTATGTATAATTGTTTGATGTTCATTTAAGTTCTATGTTTTTTATTGTTTTTAACCCTGTATTCAGCTCTGGGAAGTAGGGGGTTGGGGGGTTAGGAGGGGGGGAGTATTTTATTGTAAAATTTTATAAACTTTCAATTAAAAAAAAATGGGATCGGTTTTGCGTCCCACTCATTTGATGACGGTGATAACTTATGCCCAGCTGCATGACAGTTGTAACTCAAGGACTTACCTACAACTAGGATTTGTGCCCCATCCCCGCCAAGTCTCAAATTAGCTCACAACTGCCCTCGTCACAATCTTTTTAAAGACCTCAAGCTAGCTTTTGAGCGAATCAGGGACAGCACACTGTCTATAGAGGTGGATTTTTGTGCTGGGGAATTGAAACAAAACACAAAACTGCAGTAAAGGAAAAATAAGATCAGCAGAGAGACATTGGAATGGAACAACATTCGTCATATCCACTTCAGGGGTTTCTCCCCAAAATATATGGCAATGTGTCGATATGAAGACTCAATCATCCAGGCCAAAAGCATCTTAAAAACATAATAGTAATAGTTGGAAGGGACCTTGGAGGTCATCTAGTCCAACCCCCCCGCTCAGGCAGGAAGCCTCTACCATTTCAGACAAATGGTTGTCCAGTCAGAACAATTAACCAGTGGAACCACCTGCCTCCAGAAGCGGTGAAGGCTCCAACACTGGAAGTTTTGAAGAAGAGACTGGACAGCCCTTTGTCAGAAATGTGTATAGGCTTTTCTCCCTGAGCAGGAGGTTGGACTAGATGACCTCCAAGGTCCCTTCCAACTCTGTCTATTCTATTCTATTCTATTCTGTTTTATTTTGTTCTATTTTGTTCTGTTGTTGTTGTTGTTGTTGTTGTTGTTATTATTATTATTATTATTATTAACCTCTTCTTAAAAACCTTCACCACTTCTGGAGGCAGGTTGTTCCACTGGTTAATTGTTCTCACTGTCAGGAAGTTTCTCCTTAGTTCTAGGCTGCTTCTCTCTTTGATTAGTTTCCATCAGATATTAATCCATTAGATCAATTCCATCAGATATTAATCTGAGACGCTTCGTTCCTGAAGTCTGAAATGGCATAAGGTTCTCCTGCCTGAGCAGGGGGTTGGACTAGAAGACCTCCAAGGACCCTTCCAGACCTGTTATTCTGAAGTTGGCATGGCAAGGGTTCCAACGACTCTCTGACTCTCTGCCTATCTAATTTTTTTTTTATTATTTGGAGCGATGAAGTTGCTCGGATGAGTCTCAGGTGAACAAATGTTGGTCTGGATCAAAGGAGTCACTATGCTCGATTTAAGAACGCGGGCATTAGGATGCTGGGATATTGCAGTGATTCATCAGTTTTGGTGAAAAGAAGAGCCAACGAACCAACAAGCCACAACATAACATTTGGTCACCACGATGTAAAAAAGATGTTGAGACTCTAGAAAGAGTACAGAGAAGAGCAACAAAGATGATTAGGGGACTGGAGGCTAAAACATATAAGGAACGGTTGCTAGAATTGGGTATGTCTAGTTTAACGAAGAGAAGGACAAGGGGGGACATGATAGCAGTATTCCAATATCTCAGGGGCTGCCATAAAGAAGAGGGAATTAAGCTATTTTCCAAAGCACCTGAAGGCAGGACAAGAAGCAACGGGTGGAAACTAATCAAGGAGAGAAGCAACCTAGAACTAAGGAGAAACTTCCTGACAGTGAGAACAATTAATCAGTGGAACAGCTTGCCTCCAGAAGCAGTAAATGCTCCAACACTGGAAGTTTTTAAGAAGAGACTGGACAGCCATTTGTCCGAAATGGTGTAGGGTTTCCTGCCCGAGCAGGGGGTTGGACTAGATGACCTCCAAGGTCCCTTCCAACTTTACTATTATTATAAAGGTCTCTCTTGCATTGCAAGAACTGTCATTAATTGCCTCTGTCACCCAGCAGAGATTATGGTCAATAAAGTTAATTGATACCAATTGCCATTCCCCCCCCCCCCCGCGCGGTTGCGATGGCAGCCAGAGCTGAATGATGGCTAACATTTGACCTCGATATTTGCAGGGTTACGGTACAATTTGAAAGGGTCATTTCCACCCCACCCCACCCCGAATTACATGGAAAAAGGCCTCCTGCACAAGTGATTCGTTGCACAACAAAATATACGCATTTTTCAGAGCCTTGGGAATGAAGCCATGACCATCTCTAGAAAGACAAATTTTAAAGGTAAAGAATGCAACATGCCCGGAATTGGAATCACAATAAGTTGGTAAGAAGAGAGTCTTTGATACTAAGTGGTTTAAAAAGATGGATAGTTTCTGTTAAGATACTTTGTACAGTTTCAGAATTCAAGAGCTTGGCGATTTCCTTGCAGACATTTCATAACCCAACTAGGGAATATCATCAGTGGAGAGGGGTTGGCAGAGAGGAGGAGGAGGAGGTGGAGGATGAGAGGGAGGAGGAGGAGGAGGAGGAGGAGGAGGAGGAGGAGGAGGAGGAGGAGGAGGAGGAGGAGGAGGAGAACTGTGGGGTCCTTAGTGCTCTCTGAGCTTGGGGGGTTTTTTGTTGCAGCATTTTAGGACCCAACTTGGTAGCCTCATCAGGGCTAGAAGGAGAAATGGTTTGCGGAGAAGAGGAGGAGATGGTGAAAGAGAAGAGGATGAAGGAAGAGAAGATAGAAAAAGAGAAGGAAGAGAAAATGGAGGAGGAGGAGGTGGTGGTGGTGGTGGTTTTGGTTTGGGCTACTCTGCTTTACCAATTTCCATTCTGCAAAAACAGGGAGAGTGGAGAATGCTAACAACCAGAGGAAGCTTTTGTCCAAACTTCAGAAGCAGGATCATGTTGAAAGAAAAAGTGTCCAAGAACTACTTTAAAAATATTCCACGCTGTCGCGCTTTAAAATAAACAACCGCAAAAGAGGGGTGTCTACCTGTAATTATAAAGCAGGAATCCCTCCACCACCAGGATGTCGATGTCCTCCGAGTCGGGCATCTTCGCGTCGTGCGACACGTTCACCCCGTGCGATCGGGCGAACTTGACGGGGTTCTCTCGCCAGGCCCTCACGGTGTTCACCATCGCCTCCATATCCAGGGAAGCCAAAACTAGTTAGAAGAAACCAGCTTTATAGAGACACCACAACGCACACGCCCGTTTAGAAAAACGTGAAACTCAGTGTGAATGTATGTAAGTTAAAGAAGTGAATTTATAATAAAGTTTACTTAAATGTTACAGTTAAGGTTTGTTTTTTAATAATAATAATAATAATAATAGGAGAGTGATAAATAAAATATACTTAGGAAAATATACATTACTGCATCCTACAGCGAACACTGTTCTTACCATCCCATTGCTTAAAGCCGTCGTCCCCGACTTGTATTTGATCTTGTGGCTGAAACATAGTGATCAATAAAACAATGCTGCAAAGGCAGGCTGATCAGTTACTTAAGATCCGATCACAGCCTGGACGCTACTGCAAAACACAAGCACGCGCGCGCGCACACACACACACACACACACACACACAGGCAGGTTCTGTCTTAGCAAAACTGCAGTGGTGCATACCAATACACCCACCCCATCCCCCTTGTCCCAAGAACTTTAAAATGCACATGTTTTGATCAAATTGCTTCTCCCGATTTCAAAGGCTGCCTGAAACGAGTGCCTTGGACATGGCCTCACAACTCTGCATTTTAATAAAGATATTTCATTTGAAGTCACTGCTCTACGGGTTAGACTTTTGCCCCCCGTGGCAACGGGAAAGGATCTGATGGAATGACGCTATTGCGTTGACAACCAGGGACCAGAAAGAAAAAAAATAATAATACACACTAAGACGTGTTGCCTAAATGGAGGTGTGTTGTTTTACTTGGGGGGACTTGACCTGGGTGGCTTTCTTGCAGATGTTTCATGACCCCACTAATGGGGTTTGCAAAGAAGAAGAGGAGGAGGAGGAGATGGTGGAGGAGGACTGTTGCTTTCCTGTTTCTCTCTGAACTTGGTGCTTTCCTTGCAAACATTTCATTACCCAACTAGGGAACATCATCAGTGCTAGAAAGGAGTGTGTTTTGCAGGGGGGGAGGAGGAGGAGGAGAGGCGGAGGACTGTGGGGTCCTTGGTGCTCTCTGAGCTTGATGGTTTTCTTGCAGACTTTTCATGACCCAACTAGGGAACATCATCAGTGCTAGAAGGGAGGGGGATTTGCAGGGAGGGGGAGGAGGAGGAGGAGGAGGAAGGGGAGGAGGAAGGGGAGGAGGAGGACTGTGGGGTCCTTGGTGCTCTCTGAGCTTCATGGTTTTCTTGCAGACATTTCATTACCTGACTAGGTAACATCATCCATGCTAGAAGTATGGGGTTGTCTCTCTTATTATATACACGTATATTTTACACGTTGCCTTCAGGACTGTTTCTATGAATTGTAACTATTATACAAACCGTAGTTAGAATAATAGTTGGAGATTTCTGACTTTCTTTTTCTTCTTGATCTGTAAACAGTCTCGGGTCTGACGTTTCTCTCTGAGCTGGAGGGTTTTCTTGCAGACGTTTCATGACCAAAGCACCGATATTGTTCCCTAGTGGGGTCATGAAACGTCTGCAAGAAAACCCCCCCCAGCTCAGAGAGCACCCAGGATCCCTCATTTGTACCCCGAGCTACAAATATTCTCTTCTAATAAGTACAATATATTTTTCCCTAAATGTTAAGACTGCCACCGAATTCTAGGTGCTCCAAACCTATTAATATCTCCATTTCCTTAATCTTAATCTTGGTCAATAAGGCTAGCAACAGAGTTAAGAGACCCAGAGGTTAGATCAGTACAACAATGCAGCCACGAGGTCAGTAAACCCAACAGCTGGGCTCCTCTGTCTGGTGACGTCCAGACAAGTAAATTGTCTGGCGTGAAGGACCAGGTCCGGAAACTGATCTATTGCTAAAAGCTTACGCACAGTTTGCACCTGGAAGCAGTTAGATAAGTTGAAGAGCCGAGGTGGCGCAGCAGTTAGAGTGCAAGTACTGCAGGCCACTTTAGCTGACTGTGTTCAGCAGGTCAGCGGTTCAAATCTCACCGGCTCAAGGTTGACTCAGCCTTCCATCCTTCTGGGGTAGGTCAAGTGAGGACCCAGATTGTTGGGGGCAATGTAAATATATATATATATATATACATTGCTTACTGGTGTACACCGCTTAGAGAGTGCTTGCACTTAAAGCGGCATATAAGTCTCATAAATAAATAAATAAATTCAATGGAATTCAAGGAAGATTGGATTCATTTCACTCGTGGCTATGTAGGGATTCCAGGCTGATCCCGTTCTTGACTCTGAGTTTAATTGCCCGGATTTATATTCTGCTCAGGAGAGAAAGGACTTTTTCACCATCTCAGCCCAACCAGCCAACAAAATAGAATCAAATAGAGCTGGAAGGGACCTTGGAGGTCTTCTAGTCCAGCCCTCTGCTCAGGCAGACAAACCTATATACCATCTCAGACAAGTGACTGTCTAGCCTAGTCTTAAAAACTTCCAGTGATGGAGCGCCCACGATTTCTGGTGGCAAGCTGTTCCACTGGTTAATTGTTCTCACTGTCGAGAAGTTTCTCCTTAATTCCAGATTGCTTCTCTCTTTGATCAATTTCCAACCATTGTTTCTCATCCTTCCCTCTCGTGCTTTGGAGAATAACGTGACCCCCTCTTCCTTGTGGCAGCCCCTCAGATACTGGAATGCTGCTATCATGTCTCCCCTATTTCTTCTTTTGTTTAGGCTAGCTAAACCCAAGTCCTGCAGCCGTTCTTTGTAGGTTCTTCCTCGTATATCAAATTCTGTTTCCTAGAAACTCAAGGGAATAATGTGTCCATCATCCTTGCTTTTGGTGCCATTCTGCCCGGATTCCTTTGAGTTCCAAAAAAATCCTGGTCTAAAAATCAGAATTCCAAAATCCACTGGAAAGCATTTTACCCCTCCAAAATCTGGAGACTGGGAATATTCTACCTATCTGATGCAAAGGGATTGAGGAACCATGATGGGTTCATCCTGCTTAAGTTCCCTTCACTATATCAAAGGACCTGCTGTCCATTTTTGGTAGGGCTAAGATAGATTTGTCCCAAAGGTGCTTTTTTTTTTTCAGGAAGGAACTGGACTTTTTTGTTTTTTCTTTTCTTTGAAGATGTTTCCCTTCTCCTCCAAGAAGCTTCTTCAGCTCTGACCGGATGATGATGGAAGAATTTACATTCCTTGCAGTCATCTGATCATTAATTCTCTCTCTGAGAGTCGTTGAGGCCACTTGGAGGTTCATCTCTGTGTCCTCAGGGTCACCTGAGTGGTGCAAAGGGGTGTGGAGCCTTCTTGGACCGTGTTGTAGATGGGAGATGGATGATGTCATAACCCTCTCCCTCTGTTGAGAGGGCTGGTCAATTTTGACCTAGATGCCCTTTTGGGCCCGTCTCTCAAGCCAGCAATCCTCTCTGTCCAGAATGATGTAGTAGTAGTAGTAGTAGTAGTAGATTTGGAAGGGACATGGGAGGTCATCTAGTCCAACCCCCTGCTCAGGCAGGAAACCCTATACCATTACGGACAAATGGCTGTCCAGTCTCTCCTTAAAAACTTCCAGTGTTGGAGCTTTCACCGCTTCTGGAGGCAGGTAGTTCCGCTGGTTAATTGTTCTAACTGTCGGGAAGTTTCTCCTTAGTTCTAGGTTGCTTCTCTCCTTGATTAGTTTCCGTCCATTGCTTCTTGTCCTGCCTTCAGGCACTTTGAAGAATAGCTTGGCTCCCTCTTCTTTGGGGCAGCCCCTGAGATACTGGAAGACTGCTATCCTGTCCCCCCTTGTCCTTCTCTTTGTTAAACTAGACATACCCAATTCCAGCAACCGTTCCTTATATGTTTTAGCCTCCAGTCTCCTAATCATCTTTGTTGCTCTTCTCTGCACTCTTTCCAGAGTCTCTGCATCTTTTTTATGTTGTGACAAGTAAAATTGGATGCAATATTCTAAAGTCGTTGTTCCATTGATTCATTGTTCTCACCGTTAGGAAATTCCTCCTTAGTTCCATCTTTGTTGCTCTTCGATTTACTCTTTCTAGAGTCTCAACATCTTTTTTTTTTTTTACATTGTGGTGACCAAAACTGGATGCAGTATTCCACGTGTGGCCTTACCAAGGCCTTGTAAAGTGGTATTAACACTTCACCTGATTCTGATTCTATCCTTCTGTTGATGCAGCCCAGCACTGTGTTGGCTTTTTTGGCAGCTGCAGCACACGCCTGGCTCCTATTTAAGTGATTGTCCACTAGGACTCCGAGATCCCTCTCATAGTTGCTACTGTTGAGCAAGGTACCCCCTATACTACATCTGTACATTTGGTTTTGCTTGCCTAAATGTGGAACCTTATTTTTTTCACCACTGAATTTCATTTTGTTAGATAGCGCCCAATGTTCCAGTCTGGACTTTGTGGACTTTGCTGTCTTTGAAAGAGTGGCCTTCATCTTTCAAATGCAGAGGGATTGCTGAATCTAGTCCGGATGGGCTTATTCTCCTATGTGGATGAGAAGCGAAATGTCTTCAAAGAAAAACAAGAAGTCCAGTTGCCTGGTGGAAAAGCATCTTTAGGACAGCTATGGCTTGGGTGACAGAAAATTTCCAGAGATATTTGGATTGCAGTTCTCTGGATGGACATGTGGTGGCAGTACTGGAAGCCCGTTTCCTTGTCTGCTGGCTCCAAAATCCACAGCTCAGATTATTAGGTAGTCCCTAATCCTGGGTTTCCCAAACTTGGCCACGTGTGGACTTCAACTCCCCCATGGCTGGCTAGGGAATTCTGGGAACTGAAGTCCACAGGTCTTGAAGTCGCCAGGCTTGGGAAACACTGGTCTAATCCCTGTTCTTATTTATTTATTTGTCTTTTTATTAGTTTATAATATAAAATACAAAAATAAATAATAGGAAAAATAGGAGAGGGGGAAAGGGAAGAAAAAGTGTAGGAAAAAAGGGGGAAAAGGAAGAAAAGGCATTGAAAGGAATTCTGGGAGTTGAAGTCCACCCGTCTAAAAGTTGCCCAACTTTGCAAACCCTGATTTAATTAATCCCTGTTGCCTTTGGCCAAATTAAACTTGTGTTTCTTTCACTGGGCGACTAGCACATGCCATGCCAATCTCTACGGAGGCCTCTCGACATCCTATTTTTGAAGTGAGAGAATTGTGAGAGGCAGCCACACACTGGCAAAAAAAAATATATCTTATCTACACGGGCACGTATTATCCGCCACGCAAGGTATGTTAAGTGAGGTCCGATTTATCCATAGTACAGACTATGGGCCCCACAGAGAAGATGTTAGATTAAGGGAGAGTGGTTTTCTGACCAGGGAGCAGGGCCCAGAAAGAGACAATTGAGAGGGGAAATATCTGCAACCCCATTGTATAATTTTCCTGCTTTGCTTTTTTTAAAATGAAATCAAGCATGCATGTCAATGCAAAAAAATAAAGTTCGGATAGACATCTTTCACGTATGCACAGATTTAAAAAGTGCTCTAAAACAACCAGTGGAGCCAAGGACAGTTTGCCTGCTGCGGAACAACTTTGCGTGATACGGATTAATACAATCAATGGGCCGACGATGTGCTTAAGGAGCCGGGCGCAGAGGCAGGAGGCTATATGAGCTGCCTTCCCGATCTCCTGCTATTCTAACTCTGATGACGCCGGCAGTTTTTGGCCGGACGAAAGCTTAGTGGCTCTTCTTAACCACAGGCTTGTTTGTATTAAACAGGCTGGTTTATTATATCCTGGTGTTCGTTATTTTCTTTTATTTGTTAATATATAAGGCACCTGATCTACCAAATATAAATCAGTCTGTTCTGCGTTTCGCTTCAATCTAGGAGCATGTTTTGCAGGCAGACGTCAGATGCTGTGAGCACTATAAATTCAAAATTTGTGGCTGGCAAAGAGTGAGGGGGAGACTAGTATAGCTATTTCAGGCTCATTAGCCCTCATCAGCTAGTCATACCCTTCAGGGATTCGAACCTGGGCAGCTTGCATGTTAGGTATTACAGCTGCCTAACATGCAAGCTGCCCACGTTCGAATACCTGAAGGGTGTGACTAGCTGATGAGGGCTAATGAGCCTGAAATAGCTATACTAGTCTCCCACTCCCTCTTTGCCAGCCATAAATTTTGAATATAAAATTTTGTGGCTGACAAAGAGTTAAATGGGAGGCTAGTGTAGCTATTTCAAGCTCTTTAGCTGTCATCAGCTAGTCTTACCCTTCAGGGATTTGAACCTGGGCAACTTGCATGTTAGGTATTACAGTTGCCTAACATGCAAGCTGCCCACGTTCGAATCCCTGAAGGGTGTGACTAGCTGATGAGGGCTAATGAGCCTGAAATAGCTATACTAGTCTCCCACTCACTCTTTGCCAGCCATAAATTTTGAATATAAAATTTTGTGGCTGACAAAGAGTTAAATGGGAGGCTAGTGTAGCTATTTCAAACTCTTTAGCTGTCATCAGCTAGTCTTACCCTTCTGGGATTCAAACCTGGGCAGCTTGCATGTTAGGCAGCTGTATTAGCCTTTAGGCCATTGGATCCTCCTCACTCTTGTCAGTAGAGGCCAGGGAGGATATAGAACTACGTGTTGGGCATTTGGTTTTGAAAAACTGTGGAGGTTTTTAAGAAGTGACTGGACAACCATTTGTCCGAAATACTATACGCTTTCCTGCTGGAGCAGGGGGTTGGACTAGAAGACCTCCAAGGTCCCTTCCAATTCTGTCATTTATTCTGTGATTATGTCCATTCAATGCAGGAAATCCCTATGAGTGAGGCAGTTTTGGGGGGGACACACCCACTATTTGAGCCAAATAGGTAGAAATGCCCATCTATATTTTTCAAATGAAAACGCATATATATTTCTTATGACCTGTGGATAAAAGGGAGGTTACTTCATATCACTGTTTTTCAACTCGGGCAACTTTAAGATGCCTGGACTTCAATTCCCAGAATTCCCCAGCCAGCATGGCTGGCTGGGGAATTCTGGGAGTTGTAGTCCACGTATCTTACAATAGCCAAGTTTGAAAAGCACTGCTTTATACAACGGACAGCAACGATAAAGACCAGGGGTGTTTATGTTTCAGATTGGGCAAGGCTCTCAAAACACATCTGTTCTCTTGCCCCTACTCACATTAACCATTGCCCCCCAAATGGGGAGGGGGAGCTTGTACCCTGGGTCCAATCTGGAGTTAAGAAGGCAGTTCCTGTGCTTCGTTCCACCCCGATCCCCCCTTTTTTCTACAAAGACCCCCCTAAGACCCACCTCTGCTAACCATGCTCGGCTTCCTAAGGTGCCACTAGACTCACCTTGGCCACCCCTGGCCAACTTTCTCAGTTCAATCAACCCCTAGATCAACCCAAGGCAGAAAGTTCAACCTACCTTGAAGAAGTCATCCTGGTGGACCACGCAACAGTTGGGGAGAGCTTGGGTAAGTCTATTGGTCAAAGTGGTCTTGCCCCCATTGGTCACCCTAGAGGAAGGAAGGTGAAGCAGAAGAGCGAAGACGAGATTAGGACGAGGACCGTGGGAAGAAGCCGAGTGGCGAGATGAGGACTAGGGTGGCCTCTCTCAGAAGAAGTGAGACCTCCTTCTCCTTCTCAAAGGCCCCCAAAGGTCCCCAGACCTCTGCGTGCCCCACAACTCTATGGCCTGAAGGGGGACCTACTTCAAAAAGACTGGGCTTTCAAGCAACTGTTGTTTTCAACCTCAACAATTTAGTGGACCTAACAGACTTCAACATCTGAACGGACCAACATCTGAATGGATCAACATCTGAATGGACCAACATCTGAATAGACCACCATTTGAATGGATCAACATCTGAATGGACCAACATCTGAACAGACCACCATCTAAATGGATTGACATCTGAATGGATCAACATCTGAATGGACTTCAACTCCCAGAGTTCCTCAGTCTAGCATGCTGGCTCAGGAATTCTGGGAGTTGAAGTCCACGAGTCATAAAAGAGCCAAGGTTGCCTACCCCTTGTCTAGTGTCACCTGCTTCCTACTTTGAAGAATTAAGAGTCGGGCCTGCACAACAAGTGACTCCCTAGGCCAGGAGTGGGGCATCCTTTTATGACTTGTGAACTTCAACTCCCAGAATTCCTGAGGCAGCCCTGCTCAGGAATTCTGAACCCTTGCTGGCTCAGGAATTCTGGAAGTTGAAGTCCACAAGACATAAAGAGGCCATTGTTCCCCACCACTGTCCTAAAACACAATGCCGGCTTAGGAATTCTGGGAGTTGAAGTCCAAATCATAAAGGGACCACAGTTCCCCACCCCTGACCTACAGGAACTGTGTTAGAGGGAGCCCTTGACTTAATGACTGAATTTATAAGCTCCTCAAAAAGGAGATATGGGACCCAGATCCAAAATTCTATTTTTGGGGGGGGGCTTTCCCCATAGTCACGTGACCACCTTTTGGCCACTTGGCAACATGGCCGCATTGATGGATGTTTGCAGCCTCGCCTGGTCACATGAACAAGGGGCCCTATCCAACAAAATGCATTTTAATGTGGAGAAAAGCAGAGTTTTACATTTAGGCAGGAAAAATCAAAAGTACAAGTACAGACTAGGTGAGATCTGGCTCAAAAACAGTAACTGTGAGATGGACCTCGGAGTCCTAGTGGACGATCCCTTGACTATGAGCCAGCCGTGTGCAGCAGCAGCCAAAAAAGCTAACACTATCCTGAGTTGCATAAACAGAGACAGAGAATCAAGATCACGCGAAATACTAGTACTGCTTTACAAAGCCCTAGTAAGGCCACACCTGGAATACTGCAGCCAATTTTGGTCATCGTATCACAAAAAAGATGTTGAGTCTGGAAAAAGCTCAAAGAGCAACTAAGATGATCCAAGGCCTGGAGACTAAAACATACGAAGAACGGCTGCAGGACTTGGGTTTGGCTAGTCTAAAGAAAAGAAGAAATAGGGGAAACATGATAGCAGTGTTCCACTATTTGGGGGGCTGCCACAAGGAAGAGGGGGCCAGGTTATTCTCCAAAGCACCAGAGGGAAGGACGAGAAACGATGGTTGGAAACTGACCAAAGAGAGAAGCAACCTGGAACTAAGGAGAAACTTCTTGACAGTGAGGACAATCAACCAGTGGAACAGCTTGCCACCAGAAGTTGTGGGTGCTCCATCACTGGAGATTTTTAAGAAGAGATTAGACAGTCACTTGTCTGAACTGGTATAGGTTCTCCTGCCTGAGCAGGGGGCTGGACTAGAAGACCTCCGAGGCCCCCTCCAGCTCTATTCTATTCTACAACCGTCAGCTTTCCAGCAAAACTGCGTCCCTAGCAAAGTATCAGTTCGCACTTAACAACTGCCCGGTTCACTTAATGACCACCACAAAGCGCATCATAAAATTGGGTCAGACACATGACTGAACCATTTTACAGCCATTCCAACTTAACAACCGTAATTGGCAGACACCCCCCCCCATCAAGGTTGCAATTTGAGACATTTCAGAAATGCCCCCTGTAATCAATAAAAGTCTGGCAGCAACGCTTCGGACTTAGTAAATCACTAGTACCGTTCTAGTAAGTAAATAAATAAATAACCCTGTAAAATAATACTTTAAATAAATACTGTAATTGTAAAAGAATTAAGTCATGAGCGTTAAATAAAACTAAATTAATACATTTAATAGGTAATGTTTACGGAACGTTTTTTAGGCTTATTTCTCTTATTTATGACTAACTTGATTACATGTTATTACAGTATTAATTGATTGATTGATGTCACGAAGCGGAGTTACCAGAAAGCTACTGAGTTGGGCCCCAAATACATGATCCTTTGCTTTAAATCAGGGGTAGGCCACCTTGGCCCTTTTATGACTCTTGGACTTCAACTCCCAGAATTCCTCAGCCAGCATGGGCGAACTATGGCTCCCTCATGACTCCTGGACTTCAACTCCCAGAATTCCTCAGCCAGCATGGGGGAACTATGGCTCCCTCATGACTCCTGGACTTCAACTCCCAGAATTCCTCAGCCAGCATGGGGGAACTATGGCCCCTCATGACTCCCGGACTTCAACTCCCAGAATTCCTCAGCCAGCATGGGGGAACTATGGCCCCCTCGTGACTCAGGGACTTCAACTCCCAGAATTCCTCAGCCAGCATGAGGGAAACTTTGGCCCCTTCATGATTCATGGACTTCAACTCCCAGAATTCCTCAGCCAGCATGGGGAAACTATGGCCCCTCATGACTCCTGGACTTCAACTCCCAGAATTCCTGAGCCAGCCTGGCTCAGCTTGGAAACCTCTCCCTTTCCCCTCAGCGTGGCTGGCTGAGGAATTCTGGGAGTTGAAGTCCACGAGTCCTAAAAGAGCCAAGGTTGCCTACCCCTGCTTTAAATGTTCCGTTTTTTAAGAATAAAACAAAAAAAATAAAAAAAGCTCTTTTATGCTCTGTGGCACTAGTTGTTTTTTTTCCCTAGAAAAACAAATTGTATTTGGGCTCCTAAGTGTCTAAAAAAAGACACACACACACACACACACACCAAATTTCAGCATCCACCCCTTCTGATGTGAGCAACAGAGAAGAATCGGGCTGCGTTTGTCGGGCTGCCCTCCCCCCAAATCTGGAGCCCACCCCATGGGTTGGATGCTCTCGGCTGGGAATGATGGGAGCAGTGGTCCCACTGCTGAGTTCGCCTCGGCTTTCTATTTCGCACCCAGAGCAAAACAGAAGAGAGCGGAGGGAGGGGACAGGAAGAGCGCCGATTCAAAAAAAAAAGCGCGCCTTATTCAAAAAAAAGAGGGGGGGAAGCGCGCCTTTCCTAGGCGGGCTCATGATTGGCTGGCCGGCGGGCGGGCGCTCGGTCGGATTGGCGCCGGCCATGAATGAAGGCATGACGCAAGCACGAAGGAAGAAAATGAATGAATGAATGAATGAACGGACTTTCCCGCCCTGCCGGTTAAACGTTCTGTAGCCTTCCTTCCCGTTTTTTTTTCCCTCCGTCTTTTGAATGGGCTTGGCGGGCGCGGGAAAGGCAGGCGGGAAGAACGGAGCGGGAGGGGAGGGGGCAGAGAGAGAAAAGCCCCCGCGCCTTCTATCTGGGGGTGGGGGTGGTTCTCCTTGTTTGTCTGAGCCCCGTTAAGGGCTTCAACGCCTTTGAACGCAAAGACTGACCGGGGTTTTTTTTTGGGGGGGGGGAGGGATCGTCCTGGGTTTTGGGGGGAAGGGCAGGAAAAATTGTGGGGTGGGGGGCTGAGCCCTCGTACGATTGTGATCTCTTACATCCGTTTGGTGGGAGGGGGAGAGGCGTATCATCAACTTTTCTCTATTATTCGTATAGGTTCTCAAGCTTGAGCGGGGGGGGGGGCTGGACTAGAAGACCTCCAAGATCCCTTCCAGCTTTATTCTATTTATTAAATTTCTATGCCGCCCATAGTATAGGGGGTACCTTGCTCAATAGTAGTAACAGTGAGGGATCTCGGAGTCTTAGTGGACAATCACCTAAATAGGAGCCAGCCGTGTGCTGCAGCTGCCAAAAAAGCCAACACAGTGCTAGGCTGCATTCACAGAGGGATAGAATCTAGATCACGTGAAGGGTTGATACCACTTTACAAGGCCTTGGGAAGGCCACGCTTGGAATCCTGCATCCAGTTTTGGTCACCACGATGTAAAAAAGATGTTGAGACTCTAGAAAGAGTACAGAGAAGAGCAACAAAGCTGATCAGGAGACTGGAGGCTAAAGCATATAAGGAACGATTGCTGGAATTGGGGATGTCTAGTTTAACGAAGAGAAGGATGAGGGGGGACATGATAGCAGTCTTCCAGTATCTCAGGGGCTACCCCAAAGAAGAGGGAGTCAAGCTATTCTCCAAAGCACCTGAAGGCAGGACAAGAAGCAACAGGTGGAAACTAATTAAGGAGAGAAGCAACCTAGAACCTAAGGAGAAACTTCCTGACAGTGAGAACAATTAACCAGTGGAACAACCTGCCTCCAGAAGCGGTAAATGCTCCAACACTGGAAGTTTTTAAGAAGAAACTGGACAGCCATTTGTCCGAAATGATATAGGGTTTCCTGCCTGAGCAGGGGGTTGGACTTGATGATCTCCAAGGTCCCTTCCAACATTATTATTATTATTATTATTATAGCACAGAGGTGTGACTCTGGGCTCTTTTTAAATTATGAAAAATATTACAATCTGGGCCTTTTTAAAAAATAAAAAAAATCTATGTCAGATACAATAAACAGTTCAAAACCTCCCCCCCATCCTCCCCCAGCTGGCTCTCCTAACTTTGCAACGGGACCTTTTCTTGGGTCCATGTTGATCATATTTCCATCCGCCCGGCCATTTTATTTTATTTTATTTTGCGGGGGGGGGGGGAAACTGTCCATCAACTTGGGAGGATAATAATAACTACAGTACCCTCATCCTACTATTTCTGAATCCTGTAGAGGGAGATTTTTCTCTTGGGGGGGGGCGGAGTGAATGCTGGAAGGGCCTTTATTCATTTCTTTATTCAACTTGATATTTTGGGAGGGGAGGGGTCTTCTGTCCTATGGGGAAAACCGGTTCAAATTTGTTAAAAAGGTTTGCCTTAGCAGAGAATTGAAAAACGCAGAAAACACCTCCCCCATCTAAACTTCCCTGCTTTTCATCGTTTAAGCCTATTCTGTCTTTTAGGAAGCTTAGGGAGAAGGGGCTTTTATTTGGGGAACCCCCCCCCCATCAGAGCCCTGGCTCTCCTATGAGAGAAGTTAGGCCAGAGAAAGAAATATTAAAAAGGGCAGAAAAATATATTTCTTCCTCAAAAGGACTTTTTTAAAACCAAACCTGCCCCAAATCTATCTCTCTGCCCCAAGCAAGAGCTAGGCCCATATAAATGCAAATGTAAAACCATCAGAAAGTTGGAGCCAGAGCAATCAAGAAGACAAAGAGAAGATCTGCATGCCCCACCCAAACTCTAGGAGTTGTTAGCCCCATCACCTGGGAAGCAGGATATGATAATAGGATTAAACCACAGATATCAAGGCCTAGAGTCCTAGACAAACACTCAGAAACAGCCTCAAGGTTCATGCCACAGGAACAGGAAACTATTCCAAACAAGGCTGGAGGGGGTATAAAAGCCTACTGCCCCATGTGCTCAGCCCTTTCTCTCTTCTGCTCTTTCCTGAAGAACCATCTTTCTGCAATAAACTGTAACCTTCTTCCCAAAGCAGTCACCATGTTTGCTTATTTATTCCCGGCTTGGATGAACCAGGATGAAGGCTTTACTTCTAGCACCTACAAGGCCAAATGAGGAAGGGAGGGAGCCCCCTCCCCCCCCAAAAAAACCCCCATTTAACCAGTAGCCCTGACTAGAATAGAATAAACTTTATTCTCACTTTGAATCTACACTAATCGGCATGCATTAAAGAGGAATTTCATCGCACGCAGCTCTCAAAGGGTCACCACCTCCGATATACGCTACGTAAATATGACAAAAATAAATAAATGCAGAATTATGCTTATACCCACATATATGACACAGACAAACTAGACTGCCTTCCTGGGAGAACTTGTCTGCCCAGGAGCTTCAACGCCATTGACCCATTTGAGGAGGGGGGTTTCCACCCAATACACAAGACACACACACAGGCAGCCTCGGGCTGGGGTTACACACACGTGTAGGGCCACTTAAAACCCAGTCCCAGTTTTAACGCGGTTGTACAGATGTAGCCGGCTGGCAGCTCTTTTAAAGGACAAATTGGTTCCCTTTTTAGGTTGACCATCAAGGCACGCCATTGCTGAGAGCTTGGAAGCCTCGTGGCTTAACATTTTTATCCTGCTCGTTCTGCAAAACCCGCTCAGGATTTCCTCCTTCCGGTCGTTGCTATAAATATAAAAGCTTGCATCCCCCCCCCCCCCCCGCTGCAACCGGGGTTTTTTTTTCTTGTGCAAATCCAAAACGGCCTTCAGGAGATCAGATTCTTAATTAATGTTATATTTATTGTCTTAACTGCTTTAATTTTTGAGCATCTTGTTGTAGCGCAAAGGGTCGCTTGACAGTGGGAGGGGAGCGGCGTATTAATTAATTCAATAAATCCATGAATCGGGTCAATGAGATCCGAGGCAGACAGCAAAGTAACACCCCCCCCCCCGCCCAAGTGGGGTCGTCAGTGGCAAAAAAGGTAATCATGGCTTGTCTTGGAAGAGACTCAGTCTATATATATGTGTGTGTGTGTTCAGATTTCTTTTTGCTGACAAAGACTTAGAAAATTAAGTGGGAGACTAGTATAGCTATTTCAGGCTCATTAGCCCTCATCAGCTCGCCAATCTGAATTTGTAATGTATCGCAGTAGCGACTTGAGCCTGCTTAACGCCCCTAGCTGGGGGGCAGCAAGGCAAAAGTGGTTATAAAAAAATAGATCTGCATTATAGCAGCCAAAAAATGCCAAGGTGCAATCAATCGGATCGGTCTGTCTGAAAAACTATATATATATATATATATATATATATATATATATATATATATATATATATATATATATATATATATATATATATATATATATATATATATATATATATATATATATATATATATATATATACATATATATATATATATATATATATATATATATATGTATATGTATATGAAATATATATATATATGTATGTATATATATGAAATATGTATATATATGAAATGTATGTATGTATGTATGTATGTATATGAAAACAGCCACGAAGGACCTTTTCTCATCTGATGAAAGAGAAACTCTTTAGAGTTTTCAAATTTCTTTAAAAAAAAAAAATAATAATTCCTGAGCGTGGGGGGGGGAGGGAGGGTTGGACTAGAAGACCTCAAGGTCCCGTCCCACTGTAGTTATTCTGTATTTTATTCTGGTAGCCTCCTACCACAGTGACTTCCGTGGGACTTCCTTTCGTGGTAAAGGTGGGGACACACACACACACACACACACACACACACACACACACACACACACACACACACACACACACACACACACACACACACACACACACACACACACACACACACACACACACACACACCCCATTACTTCCAGCCTTCGATCCCCGACTGGGCTATAAAGCAGCAGACGCTGAATTCTTAAGCCGCTCAGACTCCTTCGTTGAAATGGGCGCCAATACAAATCGAATGAATGGATGGATGGATGAATGAGCCCATAAATAAACAAACAACACAAACATCCGGAGAAATTTCAGCCTCTGACTTTTTAAACCTTTAAAGCACGCCTTTTCTTCCCACCCATTTAAAAAAAAAGAAAAAGAAAAAAACCCAAAACAATCGAGTTCAAAAAATAAACAAGCACAAAAACGCGAAGCGTTCGAGCCCCAGGCGTAAGAAATAGAAATTGCGAAGTAAAAAAAAAAAAAAAAAATCACGAATCAATAAATAACGCAAAACATTAAGAGTGGGAACGATCCGTAAATGGGAATTCCAAAGGAAACAGAAAGGGGGGGGGAAACAAGGCAAGGAAAACACACAAAAGGCGAGACTGGAGGGGCCGTTGCGTCTTTCTTCCCCCCCCCCCCCGCGGTCAATTTTGTGTGTTTCCCACGCAAAGGAAAATAAAGGGGAGGGGGGGAGAAGTCACTTACCCTCCTATTCCTATGATGTATTTCATCTTCTCCGGAGAGGGGGGGGGCAAGACGGTTTAGGACAAATCAATGAAAAGAGGGGGAGACTTTTCCCCAATGTTACCCCTCTTTCTCACTCTCTTTTTTTTCTCTCTTCCTCGCTCTTTCTCTCTTTTTCTCTCGTTCTCTCTCTCTGTGTGTGTGTCTCACTCACTCTCTCTCCTCAACTGCAGAGGAAGGAAGCGCTGCCTGCCCCTTATCTAGCCTTGCAGCCAGGCAAATCCTCCGCCCCCCACCCCAGGCGCCTGCTCCTTCTCCCCCCTCCCCCCCCACCCTGGTTATGGATGGAAAAAACCATCTTGCTCTCCAGCACAAGGGTGGGGGGGGGACTCCGCCTGACCAGCCCTGCCAAGGGTCTCCTGTCATCAGTGGTCATTTGCGCAGCAGCTACACCTGTCAGCTTCTCTTTGCGTCTTAGACACACACAGAGAGACACACACAGAGAGACACACAAACAGAGGAGTGTGGCTTGGTTATAAATAGCCCCTGGGCCGGCTGCCCTATGCCTAAATTAGTCCTGGGGAAGTAGAAGGGTCACCCGCTTTTTACGCCCTCCCCAGCCAAATTCGCCCTTCCCCTTTTACAGAATATCCGGTCAGAAAGGGCCTTGTTAAACTTTTATTTATTTTTTTAACTTGCATCCTTTCTTTTATTGTGCTTTACAAATCACTTAAGGGGGCAAACAGATCCAACACACCTTACCTCTTCCTGTTTTCCCCACAACGACATCCCTGTGAGGTAGGCTGGGCTGAGAGAGAGGGAGGGAGGGAGGGAGGGAGACAGAAAGAGAGAGAGAGAGAGAGAGAGAGAGAGAGAGAGAGAGAGAGAGAGAGAGACTTTCCCAAAGTCACCCAGTTAGCTTTCATAAGGAAGGGGGGACTAGAACTTCCTGTCTCCTAGTGGGCCCAATGTCACTTAACTGGCTTTCAGGGCTAAGGTGGGACTAGAACTCCCCAACTCCTGTTGGTTGGTCCAAGGTCGCCCAGTTGACTTTCATGACTCAGACGGGGCTAGAATTCACCATCTCCTGGTGGTTGGCCCAAGGTCGCCCAGTCTACTTTCATGGCTCAGGCGGGGCTAGAATTCACCATCTCCTGGTGGTTGGCCCAAGGTCGCCCAGTCTACTTTCATGGCTCAGGCGGGGCTAGAATTCACCATCTCCTGGTGGTTGGCCCAAGGTTGCCCAGTCTACTTTCATGGCTCAGGCGGGGCTAGAATTCACCATCTCCTGATGGTTGGCCCAAGGTCACCCAGTTGACTTTCATGACTCAGATGGCGCTAGACTTCACCATCTCCTGGTGGTTGGCCCAAGGTCGCCCAGTCGACTTTCATGATTCAGACGGGGCTAGAATTCACCATCTCTTAGTGATTGGCCCAAGGTCGCCCAGTTGACTTTCATGACTCAGGCGGGGCTAGAATTCACCATCTCTTAGTGATTGGCCCAAGGTCGCCCAGTCTACTTTCATGACTCAGGTGGGGCTAGAATTCACCATCTCCTGATGGTTGGCCCAAGGTCACCCAGTTGACTTTCATGACTCAGATGGCGCTAGACTTCACCATCTCCTGGTGGTTGGCCCAAGGTCACCCAGTTGACTTTCATGACTCAGATGGCGCTAGACTTCACCATCTCCTGGTGGTTGGCCCAAGGTCACCCAGTTGACTTTCATGACTCAGATGGCGCTAGACTTCACCATCTCCTGATGGTTGGCCCAAGGTCACCCAGTTGACTTTCATGACTCAGATGGCGCTAGACTTCACCATCTCCTGATGGTTGGCCCAAGGTCACCCAGTTGACTTTCATGACTCAGACGGCGCTAGACTTCACCATCTCCTGGTGGTTGGCCCAAGGTCGCCCAGTTGACTTTCATGATTCAGACGGGGCTAGAATTCACCATCTCTTAGTGATTGGCCCAAGATCGCCCAGTCTACTTTCATGACTCAGGTGGGGCTAGAATTCACCATCTCCTGGTGATTGGTCCAAAGTTACCCAGCTGGCTTTTATGACTAAGGCAGGACTTGAACTTATGGTCTCCTGCTTTCTGGCCTGGTGCTTTAACCACTAGACCAAACTGCTCTCTTTTAGTCTAATGCTGCAGTGGTCAGAATGCAGCATTGCAGGCTGACTCTGCCCACAGAGCCAGCAGTTTGATCCTGACCTTTCTTTTTCTGCTTCCTTCCTTTCTTTCCTTGTTTCCTTCCTTCTCTTTTTTCTTTCCTCCCTCCCTCCCTCCTTTCTTTCCCCGTCCTTTCCTTTTCACCTTTTCTTTTATCCTCTCTCCCTCCCTTTCTTTTTTCTCCACTTCCTTTCTTTTCTTCCTTCCTTCCTTTCCTTTTTTCTTTCCTCCCTCCCTCCCTCCTTTTTTTCTTTCCCCTTCCTTTCTTTCCTTCTTTTACCTTTTCTTTTTTCCTCCCTCCCTCCTTCTTTTTTCTCCACTTCCTTTCTTTTCTTCCTTCCTTCCTTCCCTTTTTTCTTTCCTCCCTCCCTCCCTCCTTTTTTTCTTTCCCCTTCCTTTCTTTCCTTCTTTTACCTTTTCTTTTTTTCCTCCCTCCCTCCCTTTCTTTTTTCTCCACTTCCTTTCTTTTCTTCCCTCCCTCCTTCCTTCCTTCCTTCCCCTTCCTTTTTCCTCCCTCCCTCCTTTTCTTTCCCCTTCCTCTTTCCTTCCTTCCACTTCTTTTTCCTTCCTTCCTTCATTTACTTTTTTCTTTCCTTTTTTCTTCTCCCTCCCTCCCATTTTTCTTCTTCTTTTTCTCCTTTCTTTTTCCTCCCTCCCTTCCTTCTTGCCTCCCTTTTTTCTCCTTCCTTCGTTCCTGATTTCCTTTTCTCCCTTTTCTTTCTTTCTTTGTTTCTTTCTCTTTTTTCTTTCTTTCCTTCCTTTCTTTCTTTCCCTCCCCAAAAGTGGATGCATCTTAATAAATGAAGAAACACCAAGAACCTTGAAAGAGGGGGGGGGGCGGGGAAATCCAGTATAACAGTGTTTCCCAAACTTGACCATTTTAAGGCATGTGGATTTCAACTCCCAGAATTCCACAGCCAGCAACGCTGGCTGTGGAATTCTGGGAGTTGAAGTCCACATGCCTTAAAATGGTCAAGTTTGGGGAACACTGCAGTATAACTACCAAAGTCCTTGTGGAAAATCACAGCAGCCCATGGGAAGCCCACGTGGGTGTCACAAAAGGCATCGGTCTTCCGGTTGCACGTTTTATATTTCCCCGAAAGTGTCAGTTAATCCTGCTCTCACTCGGTCAGTCACAGTTATTACGACACGGTGTGCTTCAAAGGGCCACGAGTGCATGTGCTGGTCACGTTCCTGAGAGCCAGGAGGGATGAGTCAGCCAAACAGCGCCGAGAGGCCATCACACCCTCCCAAGGATCACCCCATCTCAAGGACTCATCTTCTACAAAGAACTGAAGACCACGGAGGACTCGAAACAGACAGCTGGGGGGGGTGTGGGTGTGCAGGCGCCAATGGCAAACAACAGACTAACGGAGGTGGAAGGGACCTCGGAGGTCTTCTAGTCCAGCCCCCTGCTCAAGCAGGAGAACCTACACCAGTGGTTCTCAACCTTTCTAATGCCGCAACCCCATAATACAGTTCCCCATGTTGTGGTGACCCCCAACCACTTATACATCACTGGGTGCCAGGGGCGTGGCCAAAGAAAAGGGGGAAAAAATGGCAGACAGCCTTGTTTGGCGACCCCCGTGAAATGGTTGTTCGACCCCAAATGGGGTCCCGACCCACAGGTTGAGAACCACTGACCTACACCATTTCAGACAAATGGCTGTCCAGTCTCTTCTTAAAAGCTACCAGGGAAGGAACATCCACAACTTCTTAAGGCAAGCCACTCCAGTGATTAATAAAAATACAGATAGTGAACTCAACTTGAAACGCTTTGAATGACTCTTTTGATTACAATAAATAAAGTGTGAAA